>NC_046190.1:40014021-40314021 GCF_011004875.1 Balearica regulorum gibbericeps | reverse complement strand
GTACGGGCCGGCGGCGCGGCCTGGCTCATCCCCCCGGCCTGCTCCGCGCCCAGCAGCGCCGCGCCAGCTCTAGACTCCCATCATGGCTGCAGCTTCCGAGAGGGGAGGAAAGCTCCGCCCCGCCCCCTCCGCCGCCTCCGCCGCCCAGAGAAAGTAGTCCCCCACGAACCGGCGAGCCGTCTCCCCGTTCCCGCCGCCCCGCCGCCGCCTCCTTCGCCCCCGCCCCTCGCCGCGTCCCTCCCCCCCCCCGGCCCCCCTCCCCGCGTCCCGCTGTTCCGCGGGGGCTCGCAGGCGGCGGGCGGAGGGATACGGACGGCGCGGTGACACTTCTCTCCGCCGCGCCGAGCGGCGGTGCTGTGACCGGTCACGTGGGCGGCCCGCTGCGCTCGCTGCGGCCCCTCCCCCCCGCGGGCGGAAGCGGCCGGGGCCGGCCCGGGCGGAGCGGCCTCAACTCCGCCTCCCCCCCGCCGCCAGCGGGACCAGCCCGGCCCGGCCCGCGGAGCTCCGCCCGCCCCCGCCCGAGCCCCGCGGGGAGCGGGAGCCGGGCCCCCGCCTGCCGTTGTGCATCTGCCGCGGCCTGCTGCTGCTGCTCGGGGCCCGCGGCGGGCGAGAGGACGGGGCTCCCCCCCCGCACACACACACACTTCCCCAGTCAGGGTCGGCCCGTAGCGCGGATCGGTGCCACAGCGGCTGCGCCCGCCCCGGCGAGGGGCCTGGCCCGGGCGGGGGGGCCGCGCTTATGTAACCGGCGAGGGCGGGGGTGAGGGCCACGGCGCGGCCCCCGAGCCCCGCGGGGGGGGGGGGGGGTCAGCCCATCGCCGGGGGCCTCCTCCTCCTCCTCCTCCTCCTCCTCCTCCTCCTCCTCCTCCTCCTCCTCCTCCTCCTCCTCCTCCTCCTCCTCCTCCTCCCCTTCCTCCTCCTCCTCCTCCCGCCGGCCCCGGGCCGTCGTTGTGCGGTTTAGCCTGAGGCTGAGCGGGCCGGGCTAGCTGGGAGCCGCTGCCCGCTGCGGTACGTGAGCGCCTGCTGCCCCCTGCAGCCGCCCGGGCCCGGGGGGGGAGCGGGGCCCTGGGCCACCTGTTGCCCTCGGGGCCGCCGGCAACCGAGCACGGCGTGGCAGTGCGCCCCGGGCCCGGACGGGTGGCTCACTGCTGGCGGCCACGCTGCTTTGGGGGAGCTTAGCTTTCCTTCCCTTCGTCCCCCAGTTACCCTGACAGGGGGGAACAGCGCTGCCTCTAAAATCCCCAAATCGGCCTTTAAATTCCTTTAGAACTTGAGCAGATAAATCGCACTGTACGAGGTTCTTCGGGCTCTGTGCCGACACCTGCTCTGAGTCTTTGGGAATTGCCCGTGTTCGTGATTTGCAGGGAAATGACCCTCAGGTGGCCTGTCGCAGCCCGAACGTCTGAACACGAGCGCTGGCTGCAGTCTTGGTGACCCCTTTCCGTCTTTCTCATAGTTTGGTATGGCACATTTCGGGGGGGGGTTGCTGTAATATATATTTTTTTTTTCCTTTTGCACGCAGACAGGTGAAATTTTAGCCTATTCAGGTGATAGAAAACAAAATTTTAAGGCAGCTTGGAATGTATGACTTCTGTAAAGCGTCAGGAATGGACTTTGCTGGAGATCAGCACCTGTCCCAACTGCAAAGGGATCAGGAGAAAGCTTGCTAGATAATACATTTGAAATAAATTTGTAAATTTGCCTTCCTCAAAAACACTGTCTTGTCTTCATTCTCTTGTAGGCCAGTAAGTAATGTGAGGGATATCCCATGGAGGTCTAAGATAACGTACCTTCGAAGGAAGCCTATTTACAGGGAGTGAGTAGGCAGTTATTTGTTTTATAAAGGTGTGATGGACATCTCCAAAAATCCACAAGGAGCAGAAACAAAAGGAAAACAAACCCACTTCCTATACGACTAGAAAAGAGACACCATGGAACGACCAGCCTGACGGGACGAGGACAACCCTTGCACCCCTTTTTCCCTTCTCTCCACGAAAAGCTGATTCCGTAAACCAGGCAGGTACCTCCCTAAAGAACAGATCCTGGGTTTAAGTCGTAAGTCCACCTCAAATACTTCTGAGGCTGTGGGGAGAGTCACCTGCTGAAGAGACTTTGTATCTTGCTAGACCCATCAGACCACAGTGAAGACGGCCCTCGCGGGAACACGAGCGGAAAATCTCTCTGTGGTTTGCTTAGTAATTGCGTTACGCAGGGAATGGCTGTCAAATACGTTTGAGCAGGGCAGCTTGGAGTAAAATAGCGCTCGCTTGCATGTTGGTTGGATGCTATGGGAAATCGGTTAATATGCAAGTCTGGCTAGCAGAAAAAATGGGATAAAATTGGTACTCTATGTGTATGAGAAGATGTATTAAATAGCAATTTTTGCATATATAAATTAGGCAATACTTTACAAAACTTTCCTTTTTCTTTCTGAGGAACAACAAAAAGGAATTCAAAAGTGCAAGATAAATTCAGTGTCTCGTCCGATCTTTAAACAGATTTTCAGAGAGGTGCCGAAGTCTGGCTGCAGATGGCTGGAGGAGGAAGAGGGATGGGAGGGTGAAATGCTACGCTTTGCCTTTAAGGGCTCAAAATAAACTGGAACATAAGGTGGAGGGATTTCCTGGGTTGCTGCAGCCTTCAGCCTTTGCAAATGCTGTATTCTCTAATTCCTTTCATAAATGTATCCATTTTCATCCTAAGATCTTCTGCCACCGTTATTCCCACCGGGAAGCCATTCCCAGAACCTTCTTCTGATTGTCACGCTAAATGTATTTGCGACTGGTTTGTATCCATTTATTCTTGTGCCAGCGTTGGCCTTAACAGCCCCTACCCCATAGCATCTACCCTCCTTCCCCTTTGTGCGCTTACAGGCAGAAACGTCCCTCCTAGCCACCGTCTGACTACACCAAGCTAGCTGAGCTCCCCTAACTTTTCACCCTCCCTCATCTCAGCGGCGACTTTCTGCTCCGGTTTCATTATTATTTGTTTCTCTTCAATACAGATGACCAGAGTGGCGTGCAGCGTTCCCAAGGGTATTTTGCCAGCACCGAGGACAATGGTATTAATCCCTTCCAAACTCTGCTGGGAACATTGCACCCAAGACCTCTTAGGGCCTTGTTTTCGTGAGCACATTGGCAGCTCGTAAGTATTATGGGATCGACTCGTGTGTGTGTGTGTGTGTGCAGTGAGATCGTACTGTTCCTTTCCCAAACTTCAAATGTATGAAATGAAGGCGTGAAACCCTCCTTTAGGTCCTGGACTCGGAGGTTATCCATAGACCAATACAGATGTGGCTAGCAAATTAAGACTGTCTTTGAAAAAATTTCTGAAAGTCCTCTAAGTCTTAAGCTTGACCTTCTTTTTCGAATATCTGGCTACGTATACATTGCTATAGGGCTTAATTGAAAGTCTTCTTGCTAGGTTCCCGATTCCGACTCAGACCAGGGCTAAATATCAACCTGACCAGTAGATATCTGTCCGTGACCATTGTGCCAGCAAGGCCTGCGACAGGTTTTCATCACACCATGCAGCGATGTAACAACAACCATTGCTGACATCTCATGATCCAACCTGCGGGACTACGCCAGCAATTGGTAGGATAGCAAAAGAGAACATTATTATGCCACCGTTAATATTCATGCTGTGCCTCCATCTTCAAGTCTGCGTACAGTTGAGGTCCCACTTAAAAAATTTAGCTAGAGGTCTATAAAATCTTAAGTTCCTGAAGAGGTTGGACAAGGACTGCTTGCTTTGCCATGTCTTCAGTATAAAATGTAGGGGTTCCAGATGAAACTAGCTGGCGACAGTTTCAAAACAGCAGAGGTAGCGTCGTGGTGTGAAGTGAAATTGTGGATCTTGCCTATAAAATGCCGCAGATGCCCAAAGTTTCTGAGGAGAGAGCAGACAAATTCGTGAAAAGAATTGGCTGTAAAATACAACGCATCCTCTGACTCAGGAAGTCTTTCACCTGCAAGTTGGTGAAGCTTGGAAGAGGCTTTGGGGAGAAACCACTACATACTTTTGCCCAATTATGCAGCTGTTCTGAGGCATCCCCTTTCCTCCGGCTTGTTCTTCACTTTCCCATCCCTCGTTTTGTTCTTTCCGTACCCTTTGCCTTGCTTTCTGTTTATTTCACTTGATCCATATTCCCTCTCTCTGTGTTTTGTTGTTCCCTGTGCCTTGCAGACCCCCTTCCTACCTCCAACCACCACAGACCCTTCCAATTTTAATAGACCGCTCCTTTGCCATCTTGCTCCTGTTCAGGTCACTGGCAAAGCTCTGGTCAGCCTGCACTGAACTGGAGAATGAACTTCACCAAAAATAACATCTCTTCTAGCAAAGCACCCAGCGGTCAGAAGCAAAACAGTATCTACAGCCTTCGTCTTACCTTCTCTGATGAGTTTTCCAACTATGCTAGCTCCCTTTGGTGACCTTCTCGTCCTGTATTCAAGAGCTACGATCTCCTAGAATACAAGTCAGTCATCCATACATTCGATTTGAAATTTTACAGTTGGGGGGGGGGGGAATTTGCAATCTCATTTTTCAATATCAATCCAAAAAAACCGCCAAAATGTTCTCTTTTTCCACAGCTGCAAACCCCAAATTGACGGAAAAGTGTGCCGAATGATGAAGGTAGGGCAAAGCAACGCCTCGCCCCGGCTGGGTCTGTGTGAACAGGGAAAGCTCCAGCGGTACCAGAGGGATGGAGGCTTCTCTGTAGGGTCGGCTTCTGGAATGAGACGAGTCCTGCGTTGAGCCTTCAGCAACGTAAAGGTTTTGAGACGCTTAATTTAGGGGAGCTGGATGAATTTGGGTCTCGCTCAGGCGCAAAGCTAGGTCTGAAAGGCTTTAAAACTTCAGTGGCATTGACGCAAGAGCAGAATGGTTGAAGAGAAGTTGTCAAAACTTTGGATTTATTACACTTATTACAGAGATCTCCTTATTTAAACCTTTTTCTGGACAATTTTCTGTTACTATATATAGAGTGTAGTTACTCTTTTCATTACAAGTTGAAATTGGATAACTATTACCTCCGTTTCTCTTAGCAAACTACTGACAAATTCTTAAATTTTGTCGATTTTCCTTCTGGCTGATCCCTGTTACCATCCCAAATCTGCCGAGTGCTGCGTTTTCCAAACTTGAGTTATTAACCTCCGAAATGTCGCTGTTTCCGAGGGGAGGACGGAGCGTTTTTATTACGAGGCGGGTGGCGGGGCAGGGCTTGGACCCCGTGCGGGGCCAGGCCCTGTTGCTGCCGGGGAGCGGCGGCCGGAGGGAGCGGGAGCTCCGGCCCGGGCGGGCTGGGAGCCGAGGGCCGGGCCGGGCCCGGCCCGGCAGTGCCGGCGGGCGGAACCTTCGTGCGGGGCGGCGGGAGCCGGCCGGAGAGGGGAAGCGCGGGACGCGCCGCCGCCGAGCCAGGGCCCGCGTTGCTGCCGCCGCCGCCTGTCGCCGCCTTCCTCCGCCCGTGCGGCCGGCGCCGCGACCCGCCGGCCGCGTGTCCGAGAGACCGGCCCGAGGGGTGAGTGACCCGGCGGGAGAACGAGCGCCCGTCCCCGCCGCTTCTCGCCTCCGCGTCGGCACCTGCCTGGCGGCGGGAAGGTCACGGGCGGCGGGGCCGGCCCGGCCCTCACCGGTGCCGCTTCGCCTCACCGCGCCGCCATGGCCGGGCCCCGGGCGGCCGCCGCCTCCTCGCTGGGGCCGGGCGCTCCCCGAAGCCTCCTCCTGCTCTCGCTGGCGCCCAGCGGGCGGCCCGGGAGGCCGGCTCGGCGGCCCTGCCCCTTCGCTCCTGTCAGCTGCGGCGAGGCCGTTGGTCTGGGTGGCCTGGCCGGGAACCGGCCCGTTCCTGTGGGCCGCTCCGCCATCCGGGGCGGGGGTGTGTGTGTGCTGCGTGGGGGCGAAGCCGAGTCCTTGAAGGGGAAGCGGCGGGTCCTGCCTCAGGGCTCGGGGCAGCCGGGGGTCTCCTCCCGGCCACCGGGCCGCTGCTCCGGCCGCGCCGCGGGAACCAGCCCCGCTTGTCCCTTTGGTTTCGTTTTGGTGTCGGTAGGGCCGCACCGAAATGCGGCGGTAGCCGTGCGGAGCTAGGGTTGGCCTGCAGTTAACTGTCCTTCTCGTTATCTCCGCGATCTGCCTGGAAAACAAACGCTAAAATGTATGCAGGGTACCTCGTCTGGAAAGGTTACGCTTGAAATTCTCTCCTGTTAAAAGGTTTTCCTCACAGTTGTCGTTCAGGGCAAGGATTGCATAAGCAGCGGGGTTGTTCACTGGGTTTAGTGGCTTTTTTTTTTTTTTTAAGCTTTTTTGGTTGCTCACTGAATATTTTAAGAAATGTATTTTATTTTAATAAAGAAAAGATGTCCTTAAGAGGACATGCGGAATCTGCTAGCTCTGTATTACTTTCTTAGATGCCTAAGCAGGCAGATTTTATTTGATTTCCAAGCAGGTATAGCGACCGCCTTGATTTTTAGATTTCTGAACAGAGAACAAAGAGTTAAAAAAAAACCCCAAAACTGTTTTAGTGATCCACGCTGGAATATAGTAGCGAGCCATTGACATCTTTTGGTAAACGTGTTGCGGTGCCTCTCCAAATTCCGGCCTGCCGAATCCTTGCAAACGGAATCTGCGGTGTGACATCGCCTTGAGTTGAATAGGGGTGGACATACGGCCGCTGCTAGCTGAGCGAGGGGGAACTCAAGGATATCTTGGCTGTAGGTAGTCCGGCTTTTCCCTGGCTGACAGCTCGGGTTGGAGACCAGCCAGGGAGCGTCGGAAGCTGCCAAAGGAATTGCCACTGATTTTTGCCCTTGCAGCAGGAAAGTCGGACGGTGAACGAGGAGAGTGTTGGTGATTCTCAAACGGAAACTCCGCCAGCTGGGGCAAAAGTGGACTGGGGAAAGGAGACCCCAATTTTATAAGTAATTTTTCAATGTTTTAGGAAGGGGTTTTTCCTCTCTGCAGCACGCTCCCTTAACTTGAAGGTGCTGCAGTTTCTGGATTTGGCTTGTGCAGCAGCCAGCCTTTTCCCTTGATAGCTGTGTGCCACATCCAGCGTTTTCAGTTTTCCAGGGATATTAATAACTCCAAATATATTCTGCTAGGTGCAGGCTCTGGCTCTTAACCTCATTTTATTCCAATACAAGTCGTCGATTGCTCCTTAATGTGGCAGTTGGATGCCTTTCCTTTAAACTTCCTCTTAGGGAAAGGAACTCCCTGTTTAAATAAAGTAGTTATCTTTGTCTCCATGACTTGGCATTCTGGGCTCGATAACAGTCACAAAATGTCAGTCTTAACGGGAATATAAACTTGGCACTTACTTGAAATAAAGTAATCTTTATTAGAGTATTGTATAGCTGAAAGGAATGCAGCTTTCTTGAGGGAAGAGTGAAATCAGGACCTTTTTTGCATGTAGTCGATCAAGAAGTAAGGCCTCAAATTGTTGCTGCCATTTCTTCTCTGCTTACTGAAAGTGGAAACGATACCACCGTTACAGCGAGCGCCGCGCGTTTTAATCTCACGCGGTTTTATACGGCGTGGTTGTGCTATTGTTGAGATATTTCATTATGCGTTCACGGTGAGCTTTATGCCCACTGTGCGCATGGGAAGTAGTTTTGATAAAGTGGCGTTTAAGTACGAGGCAGATATTTTCTCAGCTTTAATTTTCTTTTTACATTTAGTGCTGAGAGGCAAAATGGTCCATGCTGAAGCATTTTCACGTCCTCTGAGCCGGAATGAAGTGGTTGGATTAATTTTTCGTTTAACCATATTTGGGGCTGTAACATATTTTACCATTAAATGGATGGTCGATGCCATTGATCCGACCAGAAAGCAGAAAGTAGAAGCTCAGAAACAGGTAGGATTTTATTTGTAAATATTTCTGTGAAACGCTGGCTCGTTCATTACTGTTCGTACAAAGAAGTCTGCTAACTGTAAACTGGACTTGCAATAACCAACGGAATGATTTACAAAAGCATGTGGAATAAAAAATTTTTTAAAAAGTATTTTTTTTTTTAAATCGCAGGATCTAGGCTGTTAGTGTTTTCAGTGCTTACACTTTATAACAAGTTAAAATTTCTAGCTTGAAGTGGTGAAAAAACTGTTGGGCTGGTGAGCACGATGTCTCTAATGATCTGCGAGTGTGTGGTCCCAGCGCCGTTGCTCCTTCTGACAACTTTGCTAAGCAGCAGTCGTGTTAAATAATGCTCTCATCAGTCTCTTGCTTGATTTTTAAAACCTTGAGCAGAAGTAACTTAATTCTCTGCTGCTTTTTGGCAACGTAATGGCAGAGGCAGGGACTGTAGTTGCTCGTGACAAAGCGGAACACCACTGTCCAAATACCTTTTTAAGAATAACTTGCACTTTGTCCATCTCCCTCTGTTCTCCCCCACGTCCAGTAGCAGTCAAAATACCCTGGAAAGGGGAGATTCCTGAGAGTTAATGCTTTGAGAAGAGATTTAGGTGCATTTCAGAACCAAAAGTTAAGTGTTTCCTTTGGAAATTATTGAAGGAAATGTTGCAGCTTTTTTTTTTTGTTGTTTTCTGGCTGACACAGATTTCACAGATTCAAACAGCAATTTTGAGCAACCTGATGCTCTTTTCAGTGGGTTTTCTTTTTTAATGAAATCTTTAGTTAAAAAATTGGCCCCACTTTGGAAATCGACTTTCACAATCTGTGCTAGTGCCAGCTGTTATATAAGAGGTTGCAGTATTCCAAAAGCATGTCGGACTTAACCGCAAAGTTTGAGTATAAAGAGAAACTGAATTGTGAAAGCGTGTTGACACAACAAATGACTTTTCCTTTTAAATAGGGGAAAAAGAAAACATTGAATACATAGAAAAAATCGACTGGCTTCTGTGAATTATCTGTTGGTTTTTCCTTAAAAATATACGAATCTCTCCTTGATACAGTGCTGTGGAGGTCGGGGAGGGGGGCATGCTTTTTATAATAACACAATTTTATTTCTCTTTAAAGTGCGTGTGTATTGTTTGCAGGGTTGTGAATGAAGATAATTAAGCACATGAAAGACCTCTATAGAGTTCTATTTAATAACAAGCTTCAGGCTTTTCATCTGAATCCTATACAACGTTTGTAAGGACCGCTGGGCTTTTTTTTTAAGTGTAACGTGCCTGTATCAGCTTTGGAAACTCCCGTTACAGATCATGGAAATGATTTTGTACTGAGGTTACCTGTGTGTCTGCAGACGTGTTCTGAACAGCAAGCTCCGTGTTTTAATGTTTATTTGGGTTGCTTTTCAGATCATCATGTAGGACTTGTGGATTTGGTGGTGGGAGGGCTGGTGTGACACTTATTTGATGGGAACTGAGACATATGACTTAATTTCACTCAAGTGACAAGAAGTCATTAGGAAATAGCAGAACCTTATACTTCAGACGGATTTAAGGTCTTTTCAAACATGGCTTACGGATAAGCTTTTCAGACTCCAAATAGCAGTTCCTTAAAAACTAATTTTTGAATTAAATATTCAGTTTCTTTCGCTGATTTTTCTTGGCATTTTATTTCCCCCAGGCTGAAAAACTAATGAAGCAAATCGGAGTGAAAAATGTCAAGCTTACTGAATATGAAATGAGTATTGCAGCACATCTCGTAGACCCACTTAGCATGCATGTAAGAAACTCTTTTCTGTGTTACTCTGATGAAAGCACTTCATACATGGAAGATCTTGATTTTGACTTTGGGTGACATTATTTGTCATATATATATCTATATATGGAAATACATAGAAAATATTTCCGCAATTTAAAACTAAAGTTTCATCGTTGAGAGCAGAGTTTTTTTAATCACTTGTCCTTTTTATTTTGAGGCCTTGCACTACTTTTAAGCTTGTGGGTATTTTTTGTTGGCAGGGACAACAATAATAATTTCTAATACTGTTTTTCCATATCAGGTAACCTGGAGTGATATTGCAGGCTTAGATGATGTTATTACAGATTTGAAAGACACTGTCATTTTGCCTATCAAGAAGAAATATTTGTTTGAGAATTCCAGGCTCTTACAGCCACCAAAAGGTAGGAAGGAAACGTTACGGATTTATATGTTGGTATTATTAAAAAAAAAAAAAAAGGTTACAATTACCCATAAAGGAAAGAGGAAGTGGGTTGCCAGTCCAAAGTGCAACCGTTAGGGCTGATGCCAGGGAAAACCCTCAGGTTTTTCCTCTTCTCTTGCCGTGAAATCAATTGCTAGTGAATAAGTTTCATCTTAATAATGCAGCAATAATTGCTTTTCAGTTATTGATTTTACATTTTGGTCTGCTTATCTATGTAGGCTGCATTTTTAACTGCCTAAATTGTCGAATTTATTTTTTTTTTTTCATCTTGTACCCCATCTTGTCCTGTGGCAGAGGTGAGCTCTAACTCTGCTGTACAGCTTTGTACGCTTGGTTAATATTTCTACGGTATCATAGAAACATCAGTCGTAAACATGAGACGTCAATGTAAGCTAATCTTGCCAGACATCTCTCCATTCCAGTCCTAGAGATTCCAGTCATTCAAAGAGACAGAAATCCCATTTTTTATTCTGGAGATCCCTTGATTTTCTCCGGAGCTGAGTTGCACAGTATTGAGGCAGTAAGGAAACCGGCAGGTGACAAAATAACTTTCCAACAGTAAAACAGAAGTTGGACTCTCGCTGTCGGAATGCTTACAGCCATATTTGCTGTATGTTACTGCAGACGAGTAGAATATGAACCTAAAACATTGGACAAAATGCCAAAGTTTATCTTTACTGCTCTGATCCTTGGAATATTGTCTTCTGAAAATTCTCTGAAAACTGTTCATTACATTAATTAAATATATCTGTGACGGTCTCAGTTTCGTGTACTAAGTGATAGAAAATGAAGCACTTTTGTAACTGGTTTAGTTTTTCCAGGCTACTTTCTGTTTAAGTCACAAATTGAAACTGCCTGGAAAATTACTTCAATGTCATGATCTAATAAGCTGAAGGAAAAAATTATTTTTTATTTATCTTTTCAAAGCAGACTTCCCATGTAGGGCAGACTCCTCGGTTTTATTAGTGGCTTGTACTGTGTGCTAATGGGAAGCATTGCTTCAGAGTAATTACGTTTGTGGTTGTCAGTCACACGAACAGAAAAAACCCCTAATCTAGGAATTCTCTGTGTTTCAGGCTTGTTTGTTTTTTCTTTGAATTGTTTTCTTTACAACTATGTTAGAAAAACACTGCTGTGAATTCTTTCACTATGACAAGTTTAAAAATAATATGTCATATTTAATTTTGGGTAATTTGTTTAAAATGTTTGTGGACGCTTCCCCCCCCGTGCTAAGTTTTATTAGCAAGGCTGAAACTGGCTATAAGCAAGGCCTGTCAAATGCTTACAGGAAATAAATAGGGTTTTAATTTTATGTAACCTTTATAGCCACAGTAATAAAACAGTCATATTTCAGATAAATGTCTCCCTTCAATTTCACCGTACCTGTCTTTAGATATTCTTAGCTTTAATTTTCTAATGATATCTTAAATACCTCTGTATTTGATTTGATGGAACACTGTGTATGTTGGTTTCTTATCTCCTAAAACTTGAATACATTACAAGCCTGGACACTATCAGGTCTGTCGTACCAAAGCATGTTTTCTGTACAGCGAGCATTAACACTGCTACTTTTTCAGGAGTACTTCTCTATGGCCCTCCTGGCTGTGGCAAAACGCTGATCGCCAAAGCTACAGCAAAGGAAGCAGGTTGTCGATTTATTAATCTCCAGCCTTCAACGCTGACGGACAAGTGGTACGGGGAGTCTCAGAAACTGGCTGCAGCTGTCTTCTCTCTTGCTGTAAAGCTCCAACCGTCCATCATTTTTATTGACGAAATAGGTAAAAATCCTTTTTTTTTTTTTTTTTTTGGTAACTATAGCAGAATGACATTAAACTGTAGCGTCGAGTCGATGGGTATATTGATCTACTGTCCTCTGTTCCTTAAAAGGAGTGATAATGGAACAAGGTTTAGGAATATAAATAGTATTGTAAAGTAATGGTGGCAAATTAGGAAAAACAGTGTATTCCTTCCTCGTGTTAGTGGAGGAAATTACAAGTAGAACAAGTTGCTGCTTATTTTTGGTTGGGCTAAGGTGGTTCATGAGGAAAGCTTTTCTTCTGTCAAGGGAACTACTTATTCAGGAAACCCATCACCCATACAATTCAATGCTTCTGCTGTGAGGGCACGTAATGGAAAATAAAACATGGGTTTAGGAGAGCTCAGGAATATTTTAATAAGGCTGAAGAAGTAGGAGGGGAACTTCACTTGGGAAGAGAGCAAAGGTGCCAGTAGTTCAGCACATCTGGACTTGTCGCATTAGTGTTTTAGTCGTGTGAATGTGAGCAGTTCAGTTACAATTGCTCGTTGTCTCGTAGCACTGGCACTTCCTAGAGCGGCTTGTAACAGCCTGATGAAGCTGTTAGCCTTTCCACAGTCTAGGTTTCTTCTGAAGGGGCATCGTGAAGATGCTTTTTATCCTTCTGTACAGGAGTGAAAAATGTGGTGTTTTCCTAGCTGTTGGAAATTCTTTAGGCAACCACTGGCAGAGTTAGAGCTCTGCGTAACGAAGCGTATAGCCTACTTTACGTCAGTCCTGCAGCTTGCTGTTCTCCTGTGCTTTGGTGTCCTCTAGCTTGCCAGACTATGCTATGCTTCTATCTTTGCATGAGAAATTAAGGTGAAAATTACACTTTCCATGAATTCAGGAAAGTGAAAACTTGGAGCACAGGATTTGGGACAGTCTCATGCGATAGGCATGTACTTGTGTGATGTAATTTAACAGATGTGCTTTAAAATGTGAAATTCCACTTTCCTATTCTTCATCATAAGAAATATTTTTCATTTATTGACAACATTTTTAAAAAATATTTATAAGGGAATAGCACAAGTCTGCACACGAGAAATCAAACAGCGTAGTTTCTGTGGCAGGATTGAAAGTAAACTGCTTTACTGAATCCTTTGATACAGATTCCTTCTTACGAAGTCGGTCAAGTTCCGACCATGAAGCTACAGCTATGATGAAAGCTCAGTTCATGAGTCTGTGGGATGGACTGGACACTGATTATAACTGCCAAGTAAGTACAAAGGATGACGAGAAAAGTAACGGGATTCTTCCCTCTCAGTTACTGTGCATCGAGCCATCTGGGAAGAGGAGCCGATTGCAGGTGGTAATCATGGCCAAAAGAGCGTCTTTACCTCTCACAGATTAACAGAACGTTACGGGAATGAGACGAGTCATGTTAATAGATCATTGTTCTTCTTGAGCAGACTGTTTTTGTAGGTGTTTTGGTTTTAATTAAGAGGTGTTATTTTCAGAAGTGTCTTAAGTCTCAATAATATAGCTGTATAGTTTGAGCTGCCAAAATTGGGAATTTTTAAACTGTTTTGAAAAACATTTTGTCAACAGTATTTTCTTCAGGTGAAGCGAATCTTTGATTTTTGGAAAGGTATTGAAAGATCTGAGTATTCATCCCGGTTGCAGGTTGGTTGGTTTGTTTCCAGAAAAGCATTAGACTAGCATTAGACAAGCACTAGACTCTGGAGTTAATCTGAAAGGGTAGAGAAGTTGATGTTATCAAAAGACAAGTTCTATTAAATGGAGCCATGCTTCCATTCCGGTATTCCTGTACGCTTCTGCAGCCCTCCCGTAATCTCAGCAGAAGTGTTGTATTTTGGAGAGGGGGAAAAAAAAATACAAAAGCTGCTGGTGCTGTAAAAACAAACAAACAAAAGCCATTTATGAAATAAATAACTTGAACTTACCGTAGACAAAAGCCTGCTTGGTACGTTCCTGAACTGTCACCTGGAGCAATCTATTTAAGGCCTTTAAAAATGATGTTTATTCTCCAGATTAAAATTTTCAGCCTTTTTAATCTGTATTTTTCTGTGAATGGATTCCAATGCTCTGACCTCCATTAGTTCTTTCTTTGTAAAATCTGCTTTTCCTCCTCTGTCAAGCTTGTACTAAAGATACTTTTCAGTTGACTTTTAAAAAACTGATTAGGACACAAAGCAGAATGTTTGCTTACCATTAACAGGAGGCCAACGGTATGAACGCTTAACTGGAAGCTAATACGATCTTGCAAGCACACGTTTCTTCCCATGTTTGAACGTATTATCTTTTTTTCCCAACATCGTGACAACTTCTCGGAGCAAGTCAAATTGTTCGTTCCTCGCAGTAAGGCGATACGTGGTCTTACCCGTCTCTTGAGTTCAGCGTGCAGAGCCTGCACAAGTCACTCTTGTCCCCTGCTCGTGTGCCCCTGCGGGGTAGGGAGCCACCGAAGTAAAACGTGACGCAAGCCATCGGCTGGAGGCACCCCAGGGGTCGATTCAGGGTTCTGGGGAGTTTTTCAGTCGGTACCGTGTTTCAGGCTCCTCCCCGAGATGTCATTGCAATTCAGGAAGTGTTCTTTAAGCGATGTTTTGACGTTTGCATTGTCTCGGGTTTTGACAGCCAGCTCACTGGGCTCTTTTGTTAATTACAAATGTTTACTTGGGAGCTTTGGGTTGCTTGTCTGATTCTTGCCAAACAAATTTCCTTTGAATAAGGATTAAATTTGGCTTTTGTTACAGTAACAAAAATTCCAAATGCTAGGAGGAAATGGTAAATAAGTGTTGTGATGAATGTTATTTGTTCCTGTGTTGATTGCACCTGAAAAGCCTGTTCAGCTTTGGGCTAAACCTGCCAAGGGGATAGTCTTGAGTCCCGCCAGGAACTTGGGGCACCGTGCCTGGAAAACAGAGCTGTGCTGCTTGAAGGGACAGCTTGAAGCCTGTACAGCTGCATGTGTGCACACAATCACAGAACCTGCAGACAAAGCTGGTTTTGGGAAGGCTCCTCGGCTCCGGTGGCGCAGAGGGAACAGCACTGTGTCCCACGTCAAACCTTGATGCAGACAGCGTGGGTGCAGCGATGCGTCTTTGCAAGAGGCAGCTCAGCCAAACTTCAGCGCGTTTAGCACGCAGGCAAGAGCAAAGCGCTCATACATAATGCCTTCTAGAAGGTGAAGACTGCCGGAGCCCTGGCAAAAAATGCACATTTTGACTTTTTTCTGTGCGTAGCGCTTTGCCACCATATAATGAAGCCTCTAGGTGGCAGGGTGACTCTGCTCCGCGACACGCAACCCAGGCTGGCCAGGGGCTGCTGGAGCTGCCAGGGCTGGCTGCGGAACAGTGACCCCGGACAAAAGACCAGAAGCACGTCAGGAAACTGTATTGATAGGAGATTAATTTCCCTGACATTTTTCACTTTTGTGACTGGGTGTTTACAATGTACATAACTTACAATAACAAATGAGAAAATGAGGCTGATGTGAATGGAAAGTAAATTTGTTCTTTAGCTAATAACTGGAATGCGGTCAAAAGAGGTAGATACTCTCCTTGTTTTGAACTTGGCTTGTACACATCTAATGCGCTGCTGTTACGGTAGACCGGTGCATATAGGTTCTTACTGACTTGTAATGCTTTTTTTTTTAACAGTAAAAAAACCCCCAACATTTTAGTGCATGCAAAAGCTGCCAGTTTGGTCATCCTGGTGAACTGATGGCTTTTCTTTTTTCAACATAGCACAAAAATGCCACATTTTTTAGTACCTTATCAAAACACCTCCTTTCAAGTTCCTTCTGGACCACCAGGAACTAAAGAGACATCGCCAGGACTTACAAGCAGGAGTTTTGGGTTACTGCTTAGAGTTTGAACTTTCAAATTGGGCTCAGAAGGCTTCACACTAATGTAAAAATCTCCACCCAGATGGTACTCTGTGGTACCAGTGCTCTCTTAAGCTGCCTGTTTAAATCCAGTTGCTGAAATCAGTACCAAGAAACCTTACGTAACTTCTTTAACTGTCGATGTTCTTGATAAAGTGTGGAAGAATCAGTCACACGTTTGGTTTTGAAACTCCAATAGGGTGATGTTTTCAAAGGCTGGTTCCAGGCTGACTCGTTTTTTCTGTTGGTGCACGCAGGTAATAGTAATGGGAGCCACCAACCGTCCTCAGGATCTTGACTCTGCAATCATGAGAAGAATGCCGACCCGGTTTCATATCAACCAACCTGTAAGTCATGCCAGGTTTGCCTGAACAGTGTGCTGGTAGCTGAGCTACGGGCAGGTGCCTCATCAGCCAAGAAACGCACGTCTCTGGTTTGGTTTTTTTAAAGGAATACTGTATTATTTTGGTCTGGCTTTAGGTTTTTAGAACCACATACATAACTTTGCTTTTTAAGGTGAAGTTTCTCACAGAAATATTGATTGCTTGGGTCTTTTATCTGAAACAACCCCGTGTGTTCTGAGAGCTTCCCACCCATTTTCTTCATCTGTAAGAATGGAGAGGCTTAGACGCTCCCCTCTGGAAAGAGCTTAGTCTTAACTTGAAAACTGTCACAAAAAGCACAAAAGTGACTGCGCACACTTGCCTACGGGGAGAGTGGCACCCAGATCGGATAGTACCAAGCAGCCGGTACATATTGACTATCATTTATACCTTCTCGATAACACAGTATTTAGAAGAGAAGGAGAGAAGAGGGAATGAAATCTGCGTGCCAAAGCCTACATTCTGCTCAAGCCTTGCCACAGTCAGGCACCGCAAGCAACCTGGAAAACCGTTTTTATTCCGATTACGATTTATGCCAAACAGGCAGTAATTAAGGTCTTTATCAATTAGGCCAGCCATCACAAGGTTACCCTTACTATAAATTTTGCGATTGCCATCCTTTTCAAGGTATTTTAGTCGCCTTCAAACACTTAGAGATATCACAAGATCTTTTTGTATCAATAGTATAAAGAGTTCAGTCGTGGTTGTCGGTATTCCCTTCTGGCTACAGAAATAGCCTTCGTTATTCACTTTTTGCAGAAACTTAGAGACAAAACTGGAGGAGTGAAGCTCTTGATTGTGCAAGAGAGTAGTCATGTTCCCAGACCCATCTTGTTTGAACTGGCTTTCACTCCTTGTGGGCGGATACTTTTCGAAACAAAGCATTTATGACCCACTAACTGCTTTTCTGCGATGCCTGCTCACAGGTTTTCATACACCTTACTCATCTTCAAGTTCTCCTTGAATTAGTAAGGGGCAAGGATGTGTATTTTAGTACTTTATCGTGTCTTTCTATCAAGAACCGTTGTTAGAAGGATGAATTACCCGCAGGTAACAGTGCCTCGGGGTATTACAGGGGTTGTCTCCCTCTCCCAGGACCAGAGTTACAACAGGAGGTGTTGTTCAGGGCACAGGCACGTAACTTTCCTTACCCCGCTACAGCCATACCATGACCTTACAGCTTGTCTCTTGTTCTTGTCTGTGGCACTTTGATACAACCAAGATTGGTTACGAGTCTTTTATTGAGGGCCGAGATAATTCATGTGCTGTGGATGGGAAGTTTGCACAGGTATTGCTGCGGAGTAGCTAAAGCCTTGCAGATTTCATAACTACGTTTGAGATGAAAATGCCCAAAATTGCTCATAAGAAATTATCTGCAAGGCAGAAGGAAACAGGAAAAGTATCTTTTGAGACAGAGTATCAACTGTTTAGCTGCCAGAGTATCTATGGGGCGGTTTTTTCCCTTTTTAACAATGAAAGTGAGTTGAGGACAAGTTTGGTTTTGGAGAAACAAAAAACCTGTCTCTTTGCTGCCTGTGTTTTACCTTGCTGGTAAGGATATGCTCAGGACATAACTGTTTCTTTCAGTAACCTCATTACAGTACATGATTTATATTGCTTAAAATTTCCCAAGCACCATCTGTAGAATTAATTTTTTTTTTTTTAAGCAGAACAGTTTATCCTCTTCATCTGGTTTAGCAAAGTATTGAGAGCATCCCCTAGATCTAGAGAGTCAGCCCTCCGTTAAAGATGATAGGAAATCTTTGGAGACGGCTGCCTTCATCTAGGGCATAGTAAGACAGCGCCTTTTCCCTTTCCCTGTAGTTGGGGTAAATGTGTATGCTCGAATGTTTATTTTCACGTGCTCCTGGAGTCAGAGTGCCCTAGGTCTCGTTTTGCTGAGTGATTTGCCATCAGATGGGTTTCCTCAGTGTGTATCACATCCTGTTTGAGGGATCAGCTCGTGTCACTGAATTGTGAGAGCCTATACGCTGCAAAATTGATAGGTGTTACGTACGTTTATTTTTGTACTCTAGTAACTTTGATCTCTTTTGTTTAAGGCTCTGAAACAAAGAGAAGCAATCTTGAAGCTAATTTTGAAAAACGAAAATGTAAGTAGACTTCTTTTAATGGTTAATTTGCTGTATTACTGTTTTCATGAGTGCAAGCTCTGGAGTTGTAGAAAACATGTTTTATAATTGACTGTCTTGGGGTAACGTAGAGATTATCTACCAGGGTATTTCTGATTATAACTTAGGAATCTTTTGTGGTTTTAGGTGTGGTGTTAAATTAAAGCAGTAGAGTTGCGTACTGGTTTAAGCATGAGCCTCAGTCAGAGCAGCAGGCTTGGATTTTGTGGTGAATCACCATCTCCGAGAAAAATTACTTAATTTCTCTGTCTCCATTTTCTTGTTATATAAGAAGATAATGTATTTATCTCTCTAAAGATGCTGAAGGCGAATCATGTTTGGAAATCACTTTGATCAGTGAAAGAAATTTCAAGACATCATTACGCAGGGAAAAGAGAGGCCTAATTTTTTTTAAACTCCATACAGGCTCAAGTCAAGAAAGGAGCAATGACACTTTTTGACAGTGCTGCTTTTTGCACTTTTGATCCCTAGTTCCTGTTTCCGTTAGAGGAAAACTACTATAGATATTGTTACTACTGTTTTTTTTAAGAGGCCTAAAAATCACAACTGCTCATTGCAAATAGCTGAGATATGGGGGAGGTTACTTTGCACATGGTCATTTTGAATTGTTTGCGTAGGATTAGAATGTAGGTTGGCTTTTTTGCAAATTACTAGGCATAGATGGAAGAACAGAACTGATACGAAATGCCAAAGGAGTTGTGCAGGAAGAGCTGCCCTATTTGCAGAAGATCTCAAAGTATAACGTCTCTTGCAAAGTGGTGATTTCAGACTCAAATCTCTTTTCAAGAGCTCTTTCATCTGTTAGGGAGATATGCCAAATAATAGACCCTTATTCCGGCTCCCCAAATATCTGCAGCCCTTGCACGCAAGTGGATTCTGTCTCCTTTGCCTCGGCAGCTGGGCCTGGGAGTTGCAGCACCTTGGCCTTAGCACCTTCAGCAGGGATCTAAATTGGCTCCTGAATACGGACCTGAAGGAACACGAGGTATATCAAGCATCTGGCAGTAAATCACAAGTCACACACACAACATTTTTCGGGGGGAAAAACAAAAATTAGCCTGTATTGGTTATCCCTTAGGAGGAGGAGTTAGATCTCTCAAGCCTGGCTTATGTTCAGCAAGAGTGACAGGCTTCCTGGCAGCTCTTCACACGACAGGCGCGGCCGTGCCCTCCGTTTTCCTTGCCCGTCTTAAAATCTTGTTTCTCCTTTCTCACTTGAAGGGAAATCCTTGCCAATGCCTGCTACACAACATGCCCGTTTCCTATTTCTTCGTAGCCAGTTGCGTTGCTCCGTTCAATTTTTGATGGCGTTCCGCCCCACGTCGAGCAAATGCATTGCAGGTGCACAGCTGACTGTTACTGGCTTCCGTATTTGTGTGCAGGATCGTGCTTTAAAGCAAAGCACTTCAAGATGGCCAGGCTGCAGTGTCTGTAGGAGGAACTTTCGATGCCGCTTTTGCCTTCCTTCCCGTGCCTGGGGAGCCAGATGGCTCGATCCGGACCCGAACCAGAGCACTGCGTGCTGAGCCGCGGGTCAGGGAGCTGGGGCTCAAGTGCAGGCGCAAGATAGGAGCCAACAGCACAGTGTCACCGTAACCCTTGTCCTTCAAGAGCAGCAGGAGGACAGTGGGGAATTGGAAGGGTGCTCAGTGGATGCCGGCACGTTCCTCGGTTATTCTGGGGAGTGCACGGATTGAGGGGGGGGAGCTGGAAGCAGCAAAGATTACACCTGGGGCTTTGCCTTCATCAGCCTGGAATAGTTTCCCTCTTAGAAGAAGTCATCCCATAATTTCAGCCTTTTATTAGACTAATTTGGCTTTAACTTTTTGAAAAGGAAATGCTGATGCGTTGGAAAATGTGCTGGAAAGGGCTGTAATCAGAGATTCTGTAACTGGACTGAATAACTGTGGGGTCTTGGCTGGAAAGAGTTCAGTCTGATCCAGTGCACGGAGTCAGACACAGTATTTTGCCTCCGAGTTCCCCGTTTCGTGGTTGTATAAAGCAGGAGCAGTTGTTCAGTAACTTGGCAGACAGCTGAGCTGCCGAGGTGGTGAATGACTGCTTTTGAGGGTCTTGTTCCGCACCGAAAGGCATAACGGCAAACCGTAAATGCGCCAGGAGCTTTTTGCAGCCTTGTTGTGTCACTGGTCAAAAGACGTGTTTATGAAAACAAAATGCGCTCTTTCAAAGAATGTAAAAAAAAAAAAAAAAAAAAAAAAAAGGGCTGTGGCTGTGAAAGGAGACCCGTTTAGGTAGCACTCCTTGCCTGTGGATAAAAAGACGCACATGTGGTCTGATTGAGCCCCTCACAAAAAAACCCCGGTGCCGTTGCCGGAAACGTGTGCGGGCATTTGGGTAAATGGGTCGTTATTTCTGTGATCAGTTTTTGCCATCCTATAGGCTTCCAAAACCGCACAGGAACAAAATATTCCAATATGATGGTTCGCTTTCGGTTGCATGTTCTCTATATTTTTTTTTATCGGCTACAGAGTTTTCTGAGATGAAGCAGCAGTTTCATTTAATGAAATGAACTACTTGGAGGGTTCAAAGCATAAGTTAATAAAATAATTGTCTTTTAGCTCTCAAAAAAAGTCCAGACTGAAAAAGAAGATCTTAGGGCAGGTAAAAATACTTGGGGGTGACTGTTTCTTGTCCTCGGTGAACAAGGTAAATGACCTGAGAGTTTTCATGCTCATTCCTCTTGGTTTTGGACAGGTGGACAGGCACGTGGACCTCCTGGAAGTTGCTAAAGAGACTGACGGCTTCTCAGGCAGTGATCTGAAAGAAATGTGCCGGGATGCAGCGCTCCTCTGTGTCAGGGAATATGTTAATTCTGCCTGTGAAGAAGAGACGTATGTGTCTTTATTCTGTCTGTTACGATCGCTGAATGACAATTGTGAACGCTCGTGGTGCTACACGCGGCCCAATTACCGCGTGTATTTTCTGATTGAGTTGCAAATTTGTAGAGGTTTAAAAAACCTTGCTGTGACTCACAGAAAGCAGGAGGCTCTCTTTTTTCTTGACAAATTGCCTCTATACAACAAAAACCCCCAACAAATACGTTACCTTTATTCCGTTGTGACTATGAAAATAAGACTCTTTGTTCCAAGGTGTCGAACCAACAAGAGAGTGTTCTTACTGCGCTGTATTACCAGGCGTACGTGCTGGTGACGCTCTTGGACGCGCGGAACTCCACTTGCTGTGACATTTCTCTGATTGTCTCCCATACCTGCAGGCGATAACGTGCCCGGACGTCTCTCGTGTAATTTTGGATCCATGTCAGAGCTGCTGTTTTCAGTGCTTACTTCTCGTTGTTTGAACAGCTGTTACCCAGCACCTGAATCACCATCTTGCTTTTTTTTCTCTCTCTCTCTCTCTCTTAAAGCCATGACGAAGATGAAATTCGGCCTGTGCAGCAGCAGGATCTCCAGAGGGCAATTGAGAAGATGAGAAAATCGAAGGATGCCACACTGCAGAATGTTTTGATGGGTGTTGTTTTAGATTAAGACAAAAGAGTGCGTTTGCAGTTTCTGATGTGATTTAGTTTGACTTCTGTAATCAGTTAGCAAAAACGATGTCACGGGGGTGGGAGCGGGGGACGTTCCTTGAATAAGGGAGTTCTGTTTCTGGAATTGTTTTTTATACAACAAATTCTAAGTTATTGAAAACTTCGTCGTGCACAACTAGAGGTGGTAACAATAGATCATGAAGTGGAACAATTACAGCCCAGACCAAGAGCATCTGCCCGTGTCTTGTCCCAGAACCGACACCCTGTGCAGCCTTAAAGCAGGTTCCGAGGTGAAGCGTGGGCTCAGCGCGTCACCGCTGTGGAGGGGAGACCATCCATTTCCAGTTTGTGTATATACGTACGAGCGTGTGTGTATGTATTAAATGTATATATCCACACCTTTTTTTTATATATAGACATAACCTGTAGATAACTTGAGTATGGAAAATCTTTTCTACTTACTGAATCAAACCAAATCAGAAGATGTATAGATTAAATATTCGTCGATACTCGGTTCACATTTACTTCTTCCTTTTAGCAGCAAATACGAAGATAGAAATTCTGCTTCTAGAATAACTTCCAGGCAAAATTTGAAAACATTACTGGTTTTTTCTTTTACATGACCACTCAAAAGCTGGTGCCATTTAGTCAAGATAGCAAACTACTCTGAAAATGTTTGAATATATTTCATTTTATACGAATTCTGCTTTTTTAAGATGAATGCTGGGTTTATTTTTATTTTTCCCTTGATGCGAGTAATTGGAGTAGAATCTTAAACCGCTCTTTCCTAAAGCCCCACTCATTAGAAGCTCTCTGACGTCGTGGCTTTCTGATCTATTACGCATTTCAACGAGGGCTCGCTGCTATTTGAATCTCTCTGGAAGATGCACTGCTGCACTGTGGCACGGTACCGCGAAGCTCTGAGGCGCGGGGGGACCTCTTGTCGTGTTTTGCTCTGTCACGTGCTCTGGTCCTGCAGAATTGAAGAGAAGGGAAGGGGTTTGGGGTTTATAAATGTGATTTAGCAATGTTCTGCTGTACTTGCTGGTAACAGTTTTAGTAAATTCATGTAACGTTACGTAGTGATAAAGGCAAAGGGTTAAAAATGTAAGCGCAAAGGTGTTTTTGGTAAAGTTATTGTCAGTTGGTTTTCAATAACTTGATTTTTCTTCTTACACTATTATGAATTGTGCACCAGTTCAGCACCACTCTGTAATCAGAATTGCTCACGCCACGGGGGTGGCACGCTGTGTCACAGCTCTGCTAGCTATCGAGGGAGAGTGAGCATGGAAAGCAAGGCAACGGTGTAAAACGAAACGCACGGCAAAGTAAAATAAAGACGGCTGGCGCCGGCCATCGGACAGTGTTGGGTGCCGATGGCAATTCCCACTGAGCACGGCTTTCTCACTGGTGTCCTTTTGTCCGCCACACTGGTTGTGTCACGCGCCCGCTGCAGCAGGTCTTAGTTCAACCCCATTTCATCGCCTTGGGTAACGAACATGGGGGGTTTTTTAATAATTTAACAATTACTTTGCTTTTTGGTATGGGGGGGAAAAGGGTCTGTGGTAACTGCATGTTGCTCAAACACGAGGCCGTAGGAAATGAGGCACACCGGAAAAGGCCGGGCTGCCGACAGCTGAAAGCCTGGGCTGTGGAACGCTAATCCCACAAGTCGCGTCAGTGACGGGGCAGAAAGAGCTGCAAGCCGGCACTTGCTCCGGGAGAGCCGAGTTCAAGGACTAGTCGTAAAACTAAACACACTGGTAGCGCTGCTCACTGGGAGGGGGTTGCTCAGACGGTTTAAACTCTGCACGTGCCAGCTATTCCGTGTGTTTCCAGTGCCCGCTCCGGCGCTGGAGCTCTCCCAGCCCTCGCGGTAGGTGTTACACCGGGGAGAGGCCAGGCTGGCGCAATCACGCAGCTTGTCCTGCGCCTCCTCCCTTTTGTCGGGCGCTTCCTATGTGGGGAGGGCCCAGCGCGGGCAGCTGGTGCGAATCGGCTAAGGGTGAGCGAGCGTGAGGGGGGTCCTCGAGCGAGTTTAAATGCCAAGCTGAGCACGCGGGAATAGAAGGAGCCCTCCGCTGTTGGCAGAGGCCGGGTACGACATGTAGTTCCCCCGCTGAGCCCTGATCCCCTCTGTGCGTGTTCCTCCCCAAAGCCGGCTGTTGGTGTGCTGGCTGCACCTCGCCTTTGCCGGCAACGCGTGGCTGCAGGCTTAAGGGACTGATTTGAAGAGGTGTAACTGCCCCTGAGGACAGTTCCCACAGCTGGAGTGTCATTTCCACTTTTCTGAGGACTTTTCCATATTCGCCTGCTCCAGCTGCCCCGTTGGAAGTCCTGACCAGGGCACAGACCCCCCCCCCCAGCAGCTCGGTAGCAGAGGGTACGGTTTATCCTGCAGGAACATGGCTGATCTAATTCAGCGGGTTGGTCCATGCTCCTCACCTTTCGATCCCGCCTCTCCTCAGAGCAGGGCCAAGCCCTCTCCTGCGGCTTAGGGCCAGTTGCTCAAACCCAGGGTAGGGCCACAGGCGTGGGCTGAGGCCCATCCAGGCTTCGGTATTGAGCTTTGAGTTGCAATGCAAGGTTTTGGGTGAGAAACAGGTGTTTCTTGGGCTTTAAAGGTTGACTCCTCTGGCAGGAAGAGGCAAACAACAGTTGCTGAGGAGCTGTTCAGCCCGAGCATCACCGGTAGACAGTGTGCGCAGTACAGATCGTGCCTCAAGTGTTCCTGGGCTGTAAAGCAGCTGATCTTGCCAGTCTGAAACTGCAGCGCAAACAGAAAGCTTTGGAGTAGTCTTGTAAGCCATCAATACGTGTGGTGTCTGCTCTGTGTTTTTGTTGATTTAGTTTCTGTAAACCTTCACCAGTGTGTCCACGTTTGAGTTCTGTGAATACAGCTTTTGGGGTTTTGTGGGGTTTTGGGTTTTTTTTTTTTTGGACTGGCTTGGGCAACAGCATCTTTTCCCTCACTGGTGCCTGGGAACGGTGGGATGTGGCGGGGGAACAGCTCTGCTGGTGGGGGGGGGGGAAGGCAGGGTGGGCAGCTCTCCCTTCGTCTCTCCCCAAGCCCGGCGCGTTGACGGCGGGTCCGTTGGGCCGAGCCTGAGCATCGCTCAGCTGCAGCAGCATCCCGTCTTTCTGCAGGGGTTCAGCAGCCAGAAGGTGCTGAAGTGCTGGAGAACCAGCACAGAAACGCCGGGCAGCAGAACCCGTGCAGTGACCGTGCTGGTTAACCGTGGCTTGTTGAACGCTGCACAGCCCAGCCAGCCAAGAGGTTAAATCAGTTGAGGCTCCCAAAAGCAAACAACGGCCTCGCTGCTGGCTGGTCCAGCCGTGGCCCTGAGTGCGCGAGGCTGGACCGGGGGTGGCTCCCACCGTGACAGACCTGTCACCGCCCCAGATCGACCACATCGCTGTAATTCCCCCCCCCCCCTCAAAAAAAACCTGCAAAGGGAGAGTTAGTTACACATATAAATATTTATTTGTACTAAAAGTGAGTGTTTTGTAGCGGAGTATCAAGTTCAGAATATATTAAATCATGAGATGCATCAGTTGAGGTACAAATTCCAGTCTCATGTCTTTTAATAAATACACTATGAAAAAAAAAAAAACCCCACCACTAGTCCACATACTCTATTTTAATCAGAGGTAATCAGTACACTACGCTATTTTAAAAGGCTAATACAACATTTGTGTTTTGCTGTAACCATCTGGATTTACTGCAGGTTTGTGGGGGGGTTTTTTAACCATTTGATATTTTTAAGATTAGCGGCAACAGCACTATTTCACTACTTAACAGAAATGACAAATATTGCAATCAATCACAAATGGGAGTATCGCTGTTGTCGTCTGGGTCCCTGCCAGAGGGTCCGCGCGTAAAAGGCACAGGTACGAGTCAGCTCCTGACATGGGCCTTGCAGCATTTTTCTTGAGGTCTAACACAGCTTTGGGCTCTTTGCTCAGAATACTTAAAAACAAAACAAAACAAAACAACTCCAAATCAGTTGACAAATGGGGAAAAAAGAAGAAAAAACAAAAAAAACCCAAAACAAAACCACACAAAACCCCCAGCTTTCTGCAAAAGTATTCCCAATCGCATCCGTAGTCTCGGACCCTGCACCATGGCCACAGCAAAACAGGTTTCAGCTTGCGAGGCAGCGCACTATCCCTAGTTACAAGCAGAAGCGTGATTATTTTTACCAAGCGCAGCTCCATTTGTAATTAAAACTGAAGAAGAGGAGAATGCTACTTCCATTTCATTTAAACACATTCGAAACCGGTCTTGGGGATTTCTGCTAAAAAGGACAAGTACAAAAGTCATCATTTGGGTTGTTGCAATAACTAACAAGTGCACAGCTGTCTCCCCCCCTAAAATCCTCGCACTTGGGGAGGCGGCGTGCTCCTCGCTGCCGGCACAGCGGGGCTGCAGGATCAGCCCTTTCCCCGGGAAAGGCTCCGCTGACAGCAGGCAGGACGCCGAGGCGCAGGCAGGGGCAGGCAGCGGCCGAGGGGTTCCCGGCCGTTCAGGGCGTCCGCGCTTGAACCTCAGGCAGCGCCACCGGTCCCCAGCGGGACGCGCTCGGGAGAGACACAGACGGCGCCAGGTTGAAGCTCCGGTGTTTGAGTCACGCTGCTCAGCCCCGGCGAGGCCACCCCAAGAGTCAGCGGAAAAAGCCTCACGCGCAGCGGCAAAGTCCATGTCGATGGGGCGGGGGAGGAAATAAAAAGATAAGGGCTGTGGTAACTTTCCACCAGTCAGAGCTGGGAGCAGGCACCAGCCACCAGCTCTCGGCTCAGCCCCATCGCCCCTCGCCCAGCAGCACCCTGCGCGGCTGCCGGGGACCCAGTGAGGTTTCGGTCACCCTCCGGCCATCCCCCAGCCGGAGCCAGCGGCACCAGCCCGCAGATACAAGCAGATCACCTGCACCCACGCAGGGCTACCGGGCCCGATGAGGGCAAGCGCTTGAGCCATCTCACCTGGTTTACTGGGTACAGCCGTTCGGACCCACCTCACACTCTGATTTTGCTGGTTTGTCTTTAATTTGCCTTTTGGATGGGAGGAGCGGGGGCAGAGGAAAGGGGGATCCGTGGCAGAGTCCCCGTGGATGGCTGAAGTTGGAGCACCGGTACCACTCAGCCCAGGTTTTTGTTTGAGCAGAGGGGTCAAGCAGAAGGAAGCAAGAAGAACAGTCAGCAATCGACTCAGCCACAAGGAACCGGTTGATGGTCAAGGTTGACTAAAAAAATTCTTTTTTTTTAAAAGGGCGTTAAAAAAATCCTTGTTGTTTCATAGCAAAAAATCATCTAAGGCACAACCCGGAGAGCAGCGACTGGATCTGAGCATCGAGTGCCCGTTTCCCACCTCAGCAGCAGCAACCGCTCCTCGCTTCAGCGGCTGCTCCTGCCTCGTCGGGCAGTGCTGGGCGAGGGGGTAGCGGAAAGGCACTTCTGTTCTGCCCCACGCAGGGGACAGACACGTTTTTAACGTGGTGCCGAGGTCCCAGCTCCGCCCCAGGGGCCGGTGCACGGCCCCGGCGGCACCAAAACGCTCCAGCTGGCCCGTCCAGAGGCCGTGCTGGGCTTCCTGCAGCCGCGCTCAGCTGGGAACGAAGGGACCGCTGCCCTCCCCTTCCAGCTCCACGGGGACGCTCCCGGCAGCTTCAAGGGGAGAAGGACCAGGGCTCAAAGTATTTCTGATTAGTAAAAAACACTCTGACCCAGGTAGGAAAATTCTACAGTCAGAGCATTGGAAATGCCAAGTAACTGATCTGTGTCATAGGGAATCAATCACTCATTGCTCACTCTTAATACAAGCATTTCTAGGGAGGAGGAGTAGTGTTAATTCTTTTTTTCCAGCGACTGGTAGTACTCGGTTAGGACTTTCCAAGCTCTGGGGCCATGAAGCCGTCTGGTGGGTTTTCACCTTCACGAGCAAGCTTCCTCATGCGTGTTCCCGAGATGAAGTCAAAATCGTTGTGCCTGCGCAAAACAGAGACGGGGGTGAAATCAGCAGAACCGGCCCGAGTCGTCCCCAGGGCAGCTCCTCTGCCGTGCCAAGCACCGGGTCGGAAACCTCCCGGCACTGGTGGCACCTGTCTGCAGGTTCACGCCCGGGTTTACGATCGGCAGCAATGGGGTTCCTCTTTCGAGAGGAGCTGGAGTTGTACGTAAGACACTTCCCCAGCTGCAAGAGGTTGTACTTCTCCTGCCACTCAGCCCCCAAACTGTGGTTCTTGTCCTCCCTGGAGGCTACTGTGGCGCATCTTTAGTTTCATGTGCCCCATCCTTGACCTGGTGTCAGCTCTTGGAGGGGAAAGCGGGTGGCTTTGCAGGTTCTTCCCCCATTCCTCTCCTTAAGAGGAACAACGACTGCTTTTCCTTCTCCCCTGGCAAGCTACAAGCCAGACAGGATCACAAACCGCATGCGCTTGTGTAGGCTGAGGAAACGGCGATGCTGCTGCCTGCGTTACCTTTTTGGGTCATAAAAATCCATGGCCCTTTTCAGTTTATTGTAAGCAGCCACCCGGAAGGGGATGATTTCCACCGAGGTCAGGCCCGGCGCCATGCTGAGGACCTTCCCTCCCTGCGTGGGCTCGTAGAGGTCCTTCTTGGTCTCAGGGTGAGGCATGCCTGCAGGGTCGCGCCCCACAATGTAGAAATTGGCCCCGGCAATCATGCGAGCTCGGCAGTGCCACTGCACCTGCAAAGGAGAGGCACAAGGACGTTGGCTGAGGGCTGAGCAGCAACTGAGCCACCTGCCCTGGGCCGCAAAAGAGATCCTGGCGATCCGCGCGCAGGAAGGAAGGAAGGAAGGAAGGAAGGAGAGGCGTCAGCAGCCTTGCTGCAGTTTCTCATGGCGATCAGGCCACCCAGACTCATCTCCCGCTGCTTGGACCTGACGCAACGTCACAGTTCTCTTAAGGACACCTATTTCAAGGAAACGCTGGGGATGGGAATTGGTCTTGTTCCATTTTGGCAGCAAATGGAGGGTAGCGGTTTGCTTTTGAACATGCAGAGACAGGGCCCACCAGCCCTTGAGCCCAGCACATCCCTCTCCTTCCTCCTTCAGGGGAGGTTCAGCATCTACCGCTTTCTTTCCACCAATTTAGGGACAGAAGGGAAACCACTGGGAGAAAACAAATGGAGCATCCCTGCCTCACACAGAAAAAGGTCGCAGTGAGAAGCCTGTTTGCAGCCCCCTTCTCCCCCAGCTCTCCACACAGACTGTGAAAGCGTGGGAGCCCACGGAGCCGAGCTCTGCTGGGAGACGGCTGCCGCAGCAAGCTGCGGGCAAACCATCGAGGGAGCTAAACAGCAAGGCAATGGCTACCCACCCCCTGCCCTGCAACCTTCTGGAGCTGCGCAGGCAGCCGGCCTCCCCACCGACAGGCTTCACGCCTTGTCGCAGCGAGCGGCTGACGGCTACGTTACCTCCGTGGGGCCGGCGTAGAGCATGGGAGAGGGGAAGATGGCAATGATGGTCGACTTGGGGTCCAGGACTTGCTCCTCCAGCACCGCTGCGTGCTGCTTCATCCGCCACTCCAGTGGGACATCGTCATCTTTGGTCCATCCTCCCAGGGGGTGCAGAAGGAGCACAGGGTTTTTGTAACCCTCTCCAAAAGCTGCCGCCGTGTGTCCTGCATGAGCAGGGCGTGCCCGTTGTGGACGGGGTTTGCGCAGCTGAAATGCAAAGACAGCATCTAAAAGAGAAAGATTCAGAGGGTCACAGGCCTGGGCTGACCATCGGACTTCATCAACACATGACATTTCAACACAGATGTAAGATATGTACGTTGTAAGATGCATGTCCTGTCTTCACATGAGCGAGACCTTAGATACCTTAGATGAGTGTTTCACACACGTACAGTGCCTCTTCATCGCTCTGCCAAGTCTATTTTCATTGCACATCCTTCCTTTGGGCTGATTTCAGTCCTATCAGCTCTCCTACAATGTCTTTAGATGCCACTGGACACCTCCAGCGAGTTCCCTGACTTTAGAAGCGACCTCCCACCTCTCCAAGCCCAACGGCTCCTCAGGAAGGCCAACGCTCTCTCCCCAGAGCGAGGGTAAGTGTCCGACACCCGCTGGGACACACACCTGACCCGTCCCCCAGGCGTGAAGGCCAAGCACGTCGGCACAGGGCTTTAAACGCCACGCGGTGCGGAAAGAGAGGCCCTGACCTGCCAGGGAGGACACGAGCAGGACGCTCGAGGCTTCCAGCCCAGTGCTGCGCCCACTGGGGACGCAGCCCATCACAAGCACCGTTCCTAACCAAGGAGACCCCGCGCCGCTTCTCGTGCCGCGCCCTGCGTCGCTCTTACTGCTCGCCCCACCCCAAGAGTCCCATTCTGGGAGCATACAGAAGCAATGTGGCAACTGCTGCGATCACAGATCAGAGAAATCTCCTGGTGCCACCGGTGCTAACCCAGGGCACTCACCAGCGTTCATTTCTCGAACTTCTGCTTGAGAGTGAGCGGTGTCAGGCGGTACTGGTCCAGCCCGTCGTTCCATTTGATCTTCTCCAGCACGAGGAGGTCTCCACCAACCAGCCAGTCTCCGCTCTCCATCACCATCTGTGAATTACGCACACGTGCATTATGGAGGGGACAGCAAAATACCTCCTTTCCCCTTTCACACCTCCTTTGACAAGCGTTAGGCTTGACCTCCATTTGTAGGGTGATCTTCCCGTCTTGTTCAGTGGAAAACATTCTCACGGTGACCACGGGAACTGACTGCCATGAGCAGCGCAAGCCCGTAAAGCGAGGGACCACCCGCTGAGGACCCCACCACTGCACCCAGCTGGGTGCTGGGCTCCTCTCTGCCTGCTGGGGGTCTACAGGTTATGGCACGAGACCTTCCTCCACCTCATTCTTTGCTCTTTCCTCCTGGGAATATAACAGGAATAAGCTTGTTGCAAGGTGAGCAACTGCTGCTGAATAATTAAACGGGTTATTTTAAGATAGGGGAAAAGAATTAACACGGCTTTAGCCTTTTTAAGCAGGCAGCTCAAGTCCCTCGGTGTAACCTGGAGCTCTCCCTTTCTAAGGGATGATGTCCTCTGTACTGCCAGAGAGTAAGTGGGAAGAGATAAGCTGTAAAAATGTAAAACACCCTTGTTGGCTGCCTGGATGACACAGCCAAATTGAGAAGTAAAACGTAGCTAAGAGGACGATGAGTCTGCAGCATTAGTGTTTGGTAGCATCACCGAGATCGTCACACACCAAGCGCAGGGAAATTTTGGGGGCTAAGTTGGTGGTCATGCCAAAAAAACGTTAGGACGTGTGCACACCGGTGAAGACGATAGTGAATGAAAGGAGCAGCTCCTCAGCAGCACGCTCATTTTCCCTTTCACCTTGCGCTTGTTACCTGATGCTACACTTGCCGCTTAGGAAAAGCATTAACTCGCGAGCCTAAAAATTCAGTCCTGCCTGCTTGGAACGCGATGGTTCCCAGCGAGGAGTTGGGCTTGGAGACCAGACAGGACACCCACAGCCCTCGAAACCTTGGAAAGGTTCGGTTCTCCAGCTCCTGCCCCCATTTCCCATCCTGGCCAGGTTTCCCAGAGCAGCAAGGGGACAAACTTACTTTGACGTGCGGGTGCTTGGCGCAGGTGGTGCCCCAGACGCGGGCGCAGCGCTCCTCCTTCCTGTGCTCGAAGTACTCGGGGCTCCTCAGGATTGCCACCCTGCGCCCCCCGTAGCTGAGCGCCAGCGCCTCGCAGCCCTCCAGCCGCTCCTTGTCCTCCGTGGAGATCGGCAGCACGATGGGGATGCTCAGGTTGACAACACCGTCTGGCAAGAGAGGGGGAAGATCTTGACGTCCTCCAGTCTCGGGCATTGAGTAAACAGAGATTTTTAGAGGCACATGTTCTCCCTTTGGAGAGCCAAATTTTTCCAGGACTAGCTCAGGGACTCACCATCAGTCACGTAAATTTATTCACTGCCCCGTTTTTTTTGGCTGCACTGCTATTAAACAGTGATGATAGTGGAATACCAGAGCTCCTTATCTTTGGGCCAGAGATGTTTCAAAGACACCTGGAGCACTTCATTACTTTCTGGACTCTCTATCTCCCTGGAAAGATTGGCTCCTCTCCAGTCAGCTTGTTGTAAAGCCTCTTTGAAAAATTTAAATGTACTTGGCAAATGCAACCCCGCCTCCGGGTTGGTGCTCCCTGGGGCATCTCACTCCCTGCACGCCTCCTGAACTGCCTCTTCCACAGGGAAAACACCATCACACTTGGATTCTTCGGGTTTTTTTCTGGATATCTCTATACTGTTACTCCTCTTCCTTCATCTCTCTGCAGAGTCCATTTTTAATCTATTTTCTGTGTGCATACAGCGAGTCGACATTTGCATGTGCAGTTTCTAATTTCAGTGTTGTCTCTAAATACCTTGAAGTCATGTTGGTTTTATCCTCACTCCGCTAAGGATTTATCCTCACTCCACCATTTCTCCTTGGATATGCCGGTATTAATACAGAAGTTATATACCCCAGTATTAATTGAAAAGAATCAGTCTTCTCCCATGGGTTTCCATTCACAAACGAGAACAAACAAATCACTGATTCAATTTGTTCTGATCTGACTGAAATCATTTTGGACCCTTGAGAGTCTTAATTGGAGGATTTTGACTATGATGTAGATTCTTTTTTAAGATCTTTATTAAAATGTTTGCATTACTTTTAATTCACGACTAGGTATCATTCGTCTGCCAGAGAGCAATTTTACAAGCACCTTCATGAATAATCCATAAGTATAGTCACATGGGATCCAATCAATATCAACTTCATACATTTAAATGACATTACCAGCGATCAGTCGATAAAAGTCAGCACGGAAAAAGCTGGATTACAAAACCAAGAAATGATGCTGAAGCTGAGGATCTCCACGCTCCATTTCCAAATGCAAGATGCAGAGTTAAAAAAACAAAACAAAAAAATCACTCCAGCAAAGGTAATCACAAAATTACACGACTGGGATTTTTGTGAAGACCGGTTGGCAGGACACGGGGTGTGTTATGCCACCTCGTAACCAGCTGAATCATAAACAGGCTGTGGTTGTGTTTAGTCTTAATAATTTTCTTTTTTTTTTTTTTTTTTGGCAAATCTCAAAACATTAGTTTATAGCAAAAAAAAATCTAAATTGAAGTAATTTCTGTACAACCTAAGAACAGTTATATACATACCAGCTACAGAGCGATTCCTTCCTGAGAGAACACAAACACAATTAAGATAATTAACACTCACGGGCACCAGTTACAGCAGCCGTTTCAAGAACCAAAGCCGCTCAATTAAAACCTCCGGCAAGCACTGCCTAACCGCCGGCAGGGTGTCTGCCCGCGCAGCCGCGGTCCTCCCCGGCGCTGCTCCAGCCTCCCCGGTGCTCACCCATCCAACACGGGTGGCACAGCCCGGGAACGACCTGCAACACCCACGCTTTCGCTGTCACCCAGTCCGCCTTTTTTCCTGGTGGTCATCATGCCCCTACACAAAGCACCTCATCCACCCAACTGTCAGTATTTCGAGGTGGGATTTACTGCTCAAAGTCCGAGTGAGAGGAGCGCTAACTCGCACAAGTCCACCAAATGATCGCAGCCCTTCCAGGCACAGCTGGAGCTGCCAAAAACATCACCTGCACCCCAGTGCTAAAGGACTGGGCCAACGACTCCAGGAAAGACCAGCCTCAAACATCTCTTTGGCAACACGTGCTCCAGCCTCGGCACCAGGAGATGGAAACCCTCCACCGTGTCCTAAAGCTCATCCAAGCCAACCAGGAATGTTCTCCTTCCTGTCCAGATGCTACCCTCCAGGCCTGACCACGCTGATGTTGAGTTTGGAGACCTCTGTGGAGGCAAGGTGGACCGGGGACTGATGTTGATGCCCTCTACTGCAAAGACCTTGCTCTGGAGAGTTCATTCCCCGCTAAAAGCGGGTGTCCTGGGCTTTGTCCCTACCCCGTACAGCTCTACAACTCCTGACCTGCGGAGCCTGGCGGAGCTGTGCTCAGTGATGCCGACAGGTTTGGGAGAGCGCCCCAAAAACAGATGCTTGCTGAGACGAGCCTCCAGCGCAAAGTGCGGAGCTCCGGAGCAACGTGGTCATTACGGGGCGCCTCCACGACCTCGTCAGGCACAACAGGCAGCTCTAAGACCACGGATCGGGGTCTGATAACAAGGACGTGTGCTTTCCAACGCTGTTTGCACACTAGGCGGGAGGTAAAAGGCTACGACGTGTCCGAAAGCAGAAGGACCCCCCCCCAGACACTCCTCCAGGCCAAAGCGAGCAGCCCTGAGCTTTGCATCTGCTGCGCGGTGCCCAAATCCTAGTAACAGCAGCGAGGCACTGCCCCGCGCGACCAAGGGACCCTCTAGAAGGAGGGCAAGGCTCAAAGGGACTCGCTCGCCAAGATCCCAAATCCCCGAGGCCAGAGATCACAAAACCCAAAGTGAGCGCCCCGCGTGCGTGTGAAGTCACAGCGACGGCATCTAGAGTTGAGAAGCAGGACAAGAAATACCCACCGCCCTGGCCTCAGCTGTAGATGGTCACTGCCCGAATACTCTGCCTCTCCCAGGGATGAAGCACTTCTTACATGTTGCTAATGAATAGGTAAATCTGATTTATTTCAATTTACTGTAATGGATAAGACAGAAAACGGGGAGAAAAAAGTGAAATCGGGCTCTACTCCTGTTTCTAAGGAACAGCTGCCTTCTCGCCCCACCTCAAATTCAGCCTGGCAGCCTCCCTGCTTACTTGGCTTTGGGTTTGCATCTTCATTTACCCTGGTATAACCAAGCACGGCAAGAGCTACGCAGTGGCTGCCGAAATGTTCGATCGGCACCGTGTGAGATGTCGAAGCCGTGAGCCAGGGTCCCGGCCACAGCACGGCGAACTCTGTCACCTTCCGTACCCTTTGGTGCGTTTTGGAGCACGGCCCCCTGGCCCCCGCGGTCCTTTACGGGCCCTCGCATTTAACACGCGAGAGGAAAGGAGGGCAACGCGGCCGAGCGTTAAGCTTTTCCGTACGGCTGCCTGCTGAGACACTGCGGGGTAAGCGTCACGTCCCGCAGCGGCTTGCCAGCCGGCGTTAACGCAAAGCGTGGGGATTCGTACCATTCAGCAGGGTGCCAAAATGGATCACTTGCAAGTACTCCGCCTCGCGCATGAAGCCGGTCAGCGGAGTGGCCCAGCCTTCGCTCAGCACCTGCACCCACTGCAGATCCAGCTGCAAAACAAACCCAAACGGCACTCCTGTCACCAGGTCACGCTCAGAGGTTGCTTTTCCTTCCCTTCCACCGCAACAGCGCGCTCATTTGCTTTGCTTCAAACACAGGGCATTCATTAAGGGGGAGAAAGCCGTGGGGGGGATTGGTTTGGGTTTTTGGGGTTTTTTTAAGCCAGACTCGTACTTTCATAGCACTACTGCTTGCGGGGCTGTGCTAACACAACGAAGGAGAGTGCCGGCCCTGGCTCGCTACAGCACAGGGTGGAGACACGGCAGAAAACGGCTGAGGATCAGGACCACGCTCCAGCTCGCCGTAAACCACAGCCACAAAAGGACACGGCCATCAGAGGAACAGAGCCCCCTCTACCAACATCCCCGTCGAAGCGTCTACCCTTCCAACAGCTGAACAGCGACTGAATCACAGCACAGCAGCCGTGCGTGACGATACCTTAGTGATCTCTACGGATGGCAGCATCTCTGCTTCAGCTCGGACACTATCGAGTTTATTTTCAGGTACAAACAGCTCAAGAACATCCTTAATCGAGCAGTGGGGCACGATGTTCTGAAAGAGAGAGACAAGACAGCAATTGTAAGTAACATGCTGGTTTTCATAGGCACACCAAAAAGTCCGTATCCGAAAGCAGATTTACAAGCTGCCGGCAGCGGTGGCATAAAAATGACCTACTTGTGTTTGGAGGAGCTCCACAACCTGCTGAATACATTCAGACACCGACGCAACATTCGTTTTCAACACTAGTTCAGGAGATTCGGGCTTCTCATACTCTGAGTCAATCCCCGTGAATCCTACAGACAATTAAACCCAAACTAAATTTAAATAACGTAATACTCGGTACCCTAGAGCAAACAACGCTGTACAAACACCAAGCAAGCCTTCAACCATTCCAGGTACTACAAATGACACTTGTGACAGAAAAATTAGGGAAACAGGATACTCCTGTGCACTATGAGGAGTCTTTAGTAACCCACCTCTATGTGCAGAGCCACAACGACACGCTATCCAACGCTTCGGAAAGCAAAAGGCAAAATAAGAGCTCGCTCTTCCATACCTTTGATCTCTCCAGCTCTTGCCTTTTTGTACAGGCCCTTCACATCTCTGCTTTCACAAATATTTAGAGGAGCATCTACAAAGATCTCAAAGAAAGGAAGTCCAGCTGCCTCATGAATTTTCCGTGCATTTTGACGATCCTGTTAGAAGAAAGACAGGAAAATCACGTGTGTCTGAATTGCAGCAAGCACCTGGGACAACGCCTACATGACATGTCCTGGAATTCGACACATTTGTCTCTGGTATAGATTTATTAAATTTACATGAATTCTAATAAGGGTTTTTAATCTTCCTTCCCCCCCCCTCTTTAAAGATACTTTAAAAAACCCCAAAATCTACAACTTTGATCTGTTTTCAGCTTTTTCCATCTGAAACATCAAGAAGATCTCTTCATTAAGCAGGACAGCAGAACTTCAGAGTGTGAATAATTATCTGCCCTGTGTCAAAAGAAGGAACTGCTCGCATCAGCTTGATAACAGCAGCTACTTGGTATTCTCAGGAAGCATAAAACCACAATCAATACTTCTTCAAACAGAGCAGTGATAGCACTATGACAGGCTATTGCTTCTATGTCTCTTTAATATTAGGAGCCTCTGTAGGAAGATTTTCAACTTCTCTTAGCTTTTAATCAATTTGTAACACTGAACGTATTCAAAGAGGTCACGTCAAACTGCCCTCTAGAAATCTGTACTGATCACATGCAGTTCTGTGGATCGGTGGTGTTTTACAGAAGAACAGAGAAGAAGTTAAAAGGAGCGTCTGATGGCATATATAGGAAGTCCTCTATGTAAATCTCTCTTCCCTAAGAACAATCATGAGATCAAGGCTGCCCAGAAAAGAGCAGAATACGCGGTGAGTTTACCTTTGCGAAAGGAGAAATGAAACTAGTTATGCAGACAAGCCCAGCGTCGGCGAACAGCCTGGCCACCTCTGCGATGCGGCGGATGTTTTCCTCGCGGTCCCCAGCCGAGAAACCCAGGTTTTTATTCAAGCCATGCCGAACATTATCGCCATCCAGGGAATAGCAGGGGATTGCCATGAGAGACCAAGTACTCTTCCAGAGCAAAGCCGATGGTTTGTCTTGCCAGCTCCAGAAAGGCCTGGTGGAGACAGAAAAGCGAGGTTCAGGTTTGGGGTCAAAAGAGTGAAAATGAGAGCGTAACGCAATACCTCCTGGGACACTGGCAACGGAACTCCTTCTGCCTGAAGTTGCTTTAAGGAAGGAACGAGACAGGGAAGTTGGATTCATCTTTTTAGCACGCAGTTACCACCACAGAGCCCTGGCCAACCCTTCTTATTGAAAGGGCGGCATTAATGCCGTGAGAAAAGCTGCTATATCCCAACATCTGGCGGGGTTCAACCCAGCAGTGTTGCAAAAGTACCTCTTGCTGAGCCATGGTGAGACGAATAGGTACCAGTAAGTAGGGGAAGCTTGAAAGGACGCTGTTGCCTGCAAGTCTCTCAGCATCTTCCTCCTCCTCCTCCTGTTTCCCCTATGAACAGCCAACTGCTCTCCCAGACTGAATCCCAGGACTGAACCTCGCTGCAACCTTGCGGGGTGGGACAGGCTCCAGCAGCAGCAATTGCCCCTCTGCATCCACAGACACCTCCTTCTGCAGGAGCAGCACCCACAGATCTGCGCGAGCAGGAGCAGGATGGTCGCGTAGACAAGAAGCACATCTTCAGCTGCCCGTGTCTCCTGGAGGCGCCAGCCAGGAAGACAACAATCCAAACCGAGGTGGCTGCTTCCCATCCCAGCTCCATCCACTTGCACAAAAAGCACCTGCTACTGGCTGAGTCAGAAAGCGGCAAGCGCACCAGGAGCACCAAACTCCTCCCTTCCCTTGGGTAGGGATCTATGTGTTGAAAACTCCTTGAGATGGAAGAGGACCTTGACTTAGGGGAGATAACACCTCCAAACACCACACCTGTCTCAGGAAACACTTAGCCTTGGAGAATCTCCTAGGGAGATAGCATCATCTGCTCACCTGTTCTGAAACCCTTTGCGTGACACCTACTACTGACCACCCGTGGAGACAAGACCCTGGGCGAAGCGGACTTTTGGTCTGATGCAGAACAGCCGTGTTTGTGCTGGAGAGGAAACCTGGCTGGGCAGAGGTGAATCCTGCTGGCTGTGCCTTCGGTTTTTGTAGTACAACAGACTAACTGATAGCTCTCCTGAGCTGGCAACGCAGGGCATTCAAATGCCCTTCCATTGAATCCATATAGTCCATGCAATGAAATGGCCTTCCATATAGTCTCTTAAAACTAAATTGATGGAAAGTTAGGAGACCACCGTCTATTTCAAAGAATAATCATCAGCCAGAGAAGCTCGAATCTTTCAGACACAAGATTTTTGAGTGATATTCGAAAAAAGAAGGAAATTGAAATTGCCTTGGATGGGATTTTTGGCTTCAGAAATGATATTAAAGCAGATTAGGCCTTCTTTTCGAAATCAAAGAGGAGAACAAAACAGAAATGTGTTTTAATCCAACATCTAGCACATAAGCTGATAGGAAGGCAAATCAGAATGGCTTTACAAACCCTTCCAAGTACATCTTTCAACATCTTCCGGCAGCCAAAGAAAATCCAAATATTTAACAAGTAAAGAAACAACTGGACAAGCAGCAAAAAGATAGAGTTGTGTAAACATTAGTGGAGCAAAAGAAATGCAATTGTCATTTCTAGCAGCCCTTAATCCCCAAACAATGAGTTGATCTTTCAAAGCAGAAGAGAAGGGCAACACGTCGGAAGGTGTACGAAATGAGAAATAACGTAAGAAACCTGCTGTGGCTGTGCAAGAAATCGCTTCCAGTGCGACTCACTGTCTGGCAGTATTTATTCTTCAGACGACTGCCTTGTTGTGCCGCTCGTGAGGTCACTTTTAATGCAGTAAACATAGGTGTCCCCATAAACTTCCCACCGACCCAGAATCAAAACATCCGCATGCTGTTTGGGACAACCCTGGGCGCGTTTCACTGCCAAGGACCGGCTGGATTCGAGCCGAGGCTTTCTCAGTCACGCACTTGGGAACAACAAGTGCGACCCTTAGGGCTTCTGACGTGTTCAAAGGAGCGCGATAACGACTGAGGAATTCATAAAAACATTAGTTATGGGCAGCAGGTGCCAGGGAGAGTATCTTGCTGCGCCAGCACCACATGTCGGTGCTTCCCACGTGTAAATGTTTTGCAATTCCCAGTTCAGAAGGAACGCTGATGTTTCCCGCGGATCCCAAATCCTCACCTCCGAGCCATACTCATGTATGCAAGTGGGTTCCACGCGTGAAGCCGCGCTTTCACACCCAGACGAAAATACCTGTTAGCCAAACCGTGCAGCCTCGAAATCCACCCCTGGTACCGACGACTTGTCCTCTCTTACTCCTGCTGACATGATGGCTTGGTAAACCACATTGGTTGATCCCTGATGAAAACAAAAAAAAAACCAAAACACTTTTGTTACCTCGGTGCTCTCCGTACAAAGGAAAATCTCAGCTGGGACTAACATAAGGGAGAGAAATGCAAATGCATGAGCCATTGCAGCAAACTTCGGCAATTTCCTACTTTGTAAGATGGATTTCTGTCTGAACAGCGCAGGCTTTTTTTTTTTTTTTTTTTTAAGACAGTATTTGCCTCTGCTCAGGATGCTTCTGGTGGCAATGCCTTCGCGTCCGCGGCTGCTGGCAGCGGCAGAAGGTGACTCGCTGTGGTGCTGGAGCGCTGGCAGGTGAGCGGTACACCCGCAGGCAGGCAGGCAGGCAGGCAGGGGAGGACACGGAGTCCACGCAGATACAGGCAGCATGCTCCCCGCCTCTTTGGCATTTTAGAATACAGGCAGACTCGTCTATTATTTTAACTACGCTTGCGAAACAAAAGCTACTTAAGGTGCTAATTTACTTGCCGTGCTAATAATTGCAGCTGGGGCAAGAAACAGCGACACAGCAGGGCCGAGCTGAGCGAGACCGGGACCCAGCCGGGGAAGACGGTGGGATGGGAGGCAGGGAAAACAACACCTAACGCGTACGCCCGCGCTTCCTGGCGCAAACCGGGGACCGGCACGATGCTGAGCCGGAGGCCTGAATTTTGGTGCTTCCTAACTTCGACCTGCCACGGGCAGAGGAGCCCCAACCTCTCTGCTGGGACGCAGACTAAAGGAGCCTGTCTGTGCCCTGCAGCTCCGGCAACGCAACTTCAACAAAGACTTTTTGCGCATAAAATATCTACGAGACCTTATTAATTGCGATGATTACGTTTCCAACTGAGGCAGCCAAAGGAAAACTCTCAAGAGGGAGAGAGGATATAAATATTTTCTCCACAGCCAGATTCTGCACGACTGTAGGTTTATCTGTTTCATATTATCAGTACAAGAGCAGGTCTGGGCTCTCCCATGATTTACATCTCGCTATATAAATATTTCCATGTCTGAAGTCACAGCAGGGAAGTTATCTTTCATTTGTCCAAGAAAAAAATTTTGACGAGGAAAAAAGAATGGGAGAGACAATAAAGTAAAAGGTCACTTTTAAATGTGTTTTTAAATGTGTTAGCAAAATAGCCTGATTTTTTTTCCCCTCCGCTTGCTGGGCCAGTAACACTTTAACATGACTCAGCAAAGGCATAAGCACTCTTTGGAGACTTGGTATTTTTATGCAAGAGAGGTCTGCCTGCCCAGAAATTTGGGTGAAAATTACTCCGTAACAGAAGAGGAAAAAATACCCTCCTCTCCCAACCTGCTTTATTATTTTCAGAGAGGCCGGCATCCCAGCAGAGACCAATTTCCCATCACAGCAATTTACAACTATACTGAGAATTTCATGCCCATTTTCCATTCAATTTTCGCAAAAGGCTCCCAAAATTAGCCTCTTTACGCCTGCAAATTTGCCATCTGCAATTGCTTGTGGGTACAATGAAATGCCACCCCACTCCAGAACATTTTTAACGTACTGGGAAGAATAGCTGCATCCAAAAAAACGGTCTCCAAGGTTAACTCTCAGCAAGCCTCAACGTCGGAACCAGGGTTGTGGGATTGCACTGGGAGGGAGAAGCAATTGCTCCAGAGCTGGCCCAAGGTGAGCGATTCCCACCCTGTGCCACCACCATACGACTGGACGGGAAGTCCCGGGCTAAAAAGGTTTTCGGGGCTGTTGTCTCAACCACCTCCAGCGACCCATCTTCTCGCTCCAGGACTCTCGCTTCCCGTTTCCATCGCCGCAGTCACTAGAGCAGGTCCCTGACATTGCTTCCCCCCTTCCGCAGTTGTTTCAAGAGATATAATCAATTATTTGGGGGTTGGAGCGTAGGGGATGGACGAGATGCTGTTTGAAACGCAGAGCCCAGGTACCCACGGCCAAAACAAAAAACCAAAACCTCTCTAGACCTCACCTGAAAAAGCGAGTGAGCCCAACATACCCTGGTGACTCAGAAAAGTAGCTCAAGATTTGGGTTTTGTGGTTTGTTTTTGGTTTTTGCAGGGGGTTGTCAAAAGCCTGTTTGAACATTCTGAGCTCGCAAAGGTGAGACAGCACCACCATGGCTTCGTTTTCACCGTCCCCAGGGGTTCAGGCTTCGGCAGCGAGACTAAACGAGCACACGCAGAAGATCCAACAGCCAAAAATAATCCCTTCTCCCAAGACGCACGGGCGTGTTACTCTGTTTACTCCTGGTTGAGCTCTGGCACTGCTCTGAAATTACGCGTCGCCTGGCCACGGACCCCCAGCAAAGCACGAGTGCCCAAACTCACCTTCCTGACAACTTGCTGCCGCTCGGCCCTGCAGCAAAACCTCCCCTGTAACGCCTGCCCGGTGATTACACGCTCCTCAAGCGCAGCACTCCAAAAAACCATAAGTTGGTATTTTGCAATTTGTTTGCAAACCACAACAGACAAGGCTGATATTTCTGCGTGGAGAGAAACGAACCTGCGCGCTTTCAATCTCTTTCATGCCATCTACATCAGTAGGAACTCCAACCGCCGCACGCTTGTTTTTGCAAAATGTTGATCTGCTGGATCCGTCCCGCAGGAGATGAACTACGATAACATCCGTGCCTCAGGAAGATACAGGAACTAACACATTCCTACGTCGCTGACGTAATGGGATTGTTATGTTCAAAGTACACGTTGCTGTGCCATAAATCTGCACTGTGCGTGAGTCTCAGAGCTTTTGTTTTGCACGCTAGCATCTTTTGAAGCTTGGGAAAGCATCTCTGAGGGCATTTTTGCAATTCAGCAACACTGTCGGAACTCTCCTACCTGCCGGGAGCTCTGGAGCGTACCAAACCCCTCTGATTTTTCTGCTATGTTAATAATCTTGCCGGCAAACTCTTCCTAACCCTGAGCAACCGCCTGCCACACATCGACTCGAATTCTTGTCACCAGCTATGCCAAAAGTAAAAAAAAAAAAAAAGGCAGAGAGGAACACGAGCACATGGTGGATGGCCGGGCTGGCAGCTTGCTTGGCCGGGAATGGGCTGTTCTGCAGGAAACACCAACTTCCCACCTGATCATCCACCAGCTGGGACAACGGCTTGGGAAGCCAGAGCTGAAGCACGATCAAACGGAGCGAAGGCATCACCAAAAACAAGCATCGATGGCCCGAGAGCAAACCCCGGGCGAGATTTCATCTAGAAAGAACGTACATTGCGAGACCCGTTGGGAGGCAGAGCTAAGCGGTGGAGGGGGTCTGCGGGGCTGTCCTACTGATGTTAGTCTCACAGTTTTAACCTCGTCATCAACCAAAGATATTTAAAAGAGAAAATCCAATCAATCATCATCACAACACACTCATGCCTGAACATTGGGCCCCACGGAGGGGACAACGTAAGGACACCGGTAAGCATTTCTTGCAATAGTCTAGATCAAAGAAGTGAGGTTTGGGGGAGGAACTTCTTACCTATAATCCAGCCCCAAACAAGGCTCCAAGCAAAGCAATAAATGACCTGGCAGCATCTCCAAAGAAAAGCCGTGCAGCCTCTGCCAGCCAGATGGTTAAGTAGGACACTGCCACGCTCCCTCCCTTCCCTGAAAATCTGCTGTTTGGCCACGTCTGCATGATCTCAGTGCTCAGCCCACCCTGGCTTACCTCATCCAGGAAATGAGAGAAAAATAAAGACATAGCTCCAAAGTTTCTGCCAAGGCTGCAGCAGACCAAGAAGCCAAATCCTGGCTCTGCATTTGACCTTCCCTCTCACGGAACCTTTCCGTGAGGTTGAAAAATTGGGAGACACCCAGCTCTCAGGTGTCTTTAAGATCAGGCTTGACTGAGCCACCTGCCAAGCGTCTCCAGGCCTGGCTTCCAAAAGGAACATGGTTTTTTGGCCACTGCCCTGGTGGGACACAATGCTCCTCTGCTTTGTGAAAGCAGGTTGCAGGCAGAGGCAGGAGGCTTCTCCCTGGCGCTCCTCCTGAATAAAGAGATGGGGCCTCTGAGACAAGAGAGCCCACCATAGCACAGACCTGCTGGAAATCAGGAACCACCGGCGTCCTCTGCTGTGACAGCTACTGCTTCTCAGGTCTCGGTGTCTGAAAAAGTAAACTCAGCTCTTCCTGAGGTATTTGGCCCTGAAAGGGAGCAGTTGTGCTTGCCCACATAAATCAAAGGTTGCGTGTGACTACCCCAGGAGAGGTATTACAGGGAGCATCTTCTCTCACCTGAGAGCTAAATGCACCGTATCTGGGGGGCCTCTCCCAACAATCGCTGAGATTTGTTAGGAGCAGAACCACTGCACGATTAATCGAAAATGCACTACAGGAACAACATTTAGGGTTGTCCCAAGGAATCACATTTTGCCGTCCTCCACTAGAAATTCAAGTACGTATAAACTCTGGACTTTAGGACACAAGGCAGCATCTCCTCCTGCCCCCCACCTACTCATTTCTTTAGCCAGTATCTCCATGGCTGCATAACGAATGGGACCAGGGCAAGAACCAAGTGCGAGCGCCACGTGCCACAGCCAAGGGGTGGGAAAAAGGAAGGAGAGACGGGAGCTGAGCAGGACAGGACATTCAAGAGATCCCCTAAGCACATGCAACATCCTCTGGCCAACCCTCGCTCAGCCATCCACAGAAGGCAGAGCTCTCCGATCCTGCAGGAGGAAAGATTTGTCCTTAGAAAGCAGTGCTGGTCATCGTGAAGGCCGATAAGGTCTAAAACAATGTCCTTATCGTGCCCTTAATTCCCTTCAGCCGCTGCGGGAGAACCTCTGCGTGCTGTAGCTGGCACAGACAGGGCGCTGGAAGTGGTCCAAGAGCCACAGCTCGTGGCAGGCTGCAGCAACATCCCGCTCCGGAGAGGGACTCCCTCCTGAAAACACAGCACAGATCAGCCCAAGAACCACGCCAGCGGAGAAACGCTATTAACGGCACGTTAGTCACAGCCCCGGCTCGCTTAGCAGAAGGGCCAGCCTCGTACGAACAGGGTTAGCATCCAGCTGGCAGCGCTCACGGCCCCGAGGAAACCCTGACCCAACAGCGAGGGTAGGGTCAGGACTCCCCCAGCTGCATTTTTATTTATAGGGCTACCGCACATCATTAGGAATATGATTCATTTTATTTTTCCGGTCAAGCATTTAATACACGACCTATTTTGGTACTGTAGCCTGGACATCTCTCCAGGAGGGGGGAAAAAAAAAAAAAAAAAAAAGTTAGGCTTTTGAAATGTTTTCAGCTGATCACATTGGCAAATGGTAAATCACACTTTTAAAACAATAAAATGACGAAGCGAGCTTTCAAGTTTGAAGTCAAACACTTGCTTAAGCCTCCGGAGACTGATCTAATTTATTTGTTAAAATCCCCTCCCAAATCCTGCCGTCTTACTAAAGTTTTCTGTCCTATCAGTTGAATCTGATGCATGAAAATTAAGTTTCTGGGACTTTTCCTTAAAAAGTTATTTTCTTCTACCAGGGCAATTCCCGTGGCTGCTCTTGCAAATGGGCGAGCTGATGTCATTGAGAAGATAAAGTGTCCATCACCAACACGGGGAGGGGGGGGAACCTTCTGTAAAATACTCATTTGCTGCAAAAAAGCAAAACTATGATACTCAAGAGTAAAGGAGGAAGAGAGGGAAGAGGGGGGTTTTGCAAAGATTTGATTACGATCATATTGAAGAACGATGGAGAAACCTCGGAGCCTCTGAAGTCCTGATTTAGCTCTTGTAACCCTAAACTATAGACGTTTCCCAAACTTGAGTTTGATTCATTGAATGGGCTTAGGCGGTAAATGCCTCAAAATCAGTTCCGCTCTTTCCCAGGGAAAAACCGCACCAAGATGGGAGTTACCCTGGAAATTTTGCCCGTTTCACCCCCCAGGATCCCACCATCACGACGCAGAGCCTGGCTCGCAGGTCCCGATGGGGAAGTGGGACTTCTCAAGCACCCGACGCGTTACCGCACCGCCCACGCTCCTGCTTCCCGTGCCGTTGTCCCTCCTCTTGCCTGCACGTGGGACTCGTCTCCTCTCTCACCACCCGTACGTGAGCAGAAATCATTTGTGTTTTCTTTGTTAGATTTAGCCGAGAAATACAGCGATGTGTCGCCAAACACCCTGCAGAGGTTGCGGGGCTGGAGTTGCCAGCATTCCCTCGCACCGGGCAGGATGCTGAACTGGGCTCCCTTTCTTCATTCAGCATCCTGAATAAACCACAGCAGACCTCACTCGCTCCTTGGCACCCTCCGCCTTTGACGCTTGTTCCTTTTGGCATCGCTACCCTGTCCCCTGCCAGGAACGTAACACAGAAGACCTTAAGGAGACCAGCGGAGACATCCCGGTTACCCAAAACAAGCAGTCTTTCAGCTTGGAGACAGACGGTTGGAGGTGCCAAACACCGCTAACACACAAGGTTTTCAAGGTGATGTTAGCTGAAGTGTTTTTTCTTAACCCACAGGAATTTCTGAGCTCTTAGCAAGACCTTAGCTTTGATCGCAGCTAAAATATTTTTCTATTGGTATAAATTTGCATGTTTTGGTTGCCACAATCAAGTTTTATACAACCTTGGCAAAAAAACCCAAAAAAAACAAACCCACCAACAAAACCTGGCTCAAGTTCCAGTCACCTTGCAAATCAGGCGCTGATTTCTAGACTGTGCGATTTCAAACCAGCGGGTCGGGCATTAAAATCTGCCTCTCTGAAGGCACCCAGATCAGGCATTTCTTTATCTCGGAATTAGGTGATGTAACTAAACACAGGAAAACCAGTGAGTCATCCTACATTTTCAGGATGAATTTGCAAGGCCAGGACAGATGTTAATAAAAGAGTCTTCCCGTCTTCGTTCCAGAAATCACAAGGGACAGCTGCATGGGCAACAAATATTTGACAAACAAAGCATGTTGTCAGCCGCTGACAAAAATAACAATTTAAACATGAAATCCTTCCACGGTTGCCCTACTTTTTGTATTCAGAGCAGTTCTGCTAAATTACCTCCCCTAAATGAACCCGTTTCAGTAGTTTGGCTCATGCTCATTTTGCAAACAATAGGTTTGACGCTGCAAAAGGAGAACTGCTTTGCTTTGATGCCAGGGGTCTGCTCTGGCTCGTGCCAAGACCGTGGGACCACCGACGACGCAAAAACCAGTTATCTTGAAAAAGAGGGAACATAGATGATGTTCTCACTGCAGTACAGGTCAAGTTTTGGGATTGAACACTCATAGAAAGTGATCAAGCACCTCCACTTAACCTCCAGAAAACCAAAAAGAAGGGAAATACATGACCAGAAGGTAGGTGACTAGTTAAGAAACACAGAGACGGTGCAGCCTGGTGACCTCCGCTGCCAAATCCAGTGCCCGGTGGTGCACAGAGGCATGCCTGACAGCCAGCTGAGTCGCCGTGCACCGTGCAACGGCATCTGCGTGAGAATCGTTGCACCGAAACAGAGCAGCTCCCCTCCCACCGCTCCCGTACCAGGAAAAACTACCCAGTACACACGGCCACGCTTCTGTATCTTCTTTTGGAGAAAAGTAGCAGGTTATGAAACGGTAAACTGAGTATCAGTCCCTCAGATTTCAGGGACAAGAGGAAAGGAGGACAAGGGTACGTATTTTGACTACCCGTTAACTTCAGTATCAAAAAAATTCCAGGGAGGAATTGTATTTACATGTAATCATTTTTTTTCCTTGAACATGAGATTTTGGGATTTAATTAATGGGTTGTGGCTCTCTATGGTAAATAAGCCACTGTACATGTCCCGTCTCTTACCGTGGCAGGGCAGGCACCCTATCTATCCTTTAGAACAAGCAAGACGGACAGACAGGACTCATGCACCAAATACCATCCAAAGAAAAACTTGCAGTATAGCGTCAGGAGATTGTCAGCTGGGCTAAATTTTGTTCATTTTAAGGTACAATCAAAAACACAAGCTCTGCTGCTCAGATATGCCACGTGGGGCTGGCTTACCCAGAGGGTCCTCCAGCGAACGGCAGGAGAGTGATATCCCGTTTCATCAAAACCATTCCATGGAGTTCCAGAAATTAGTTGAACAAACCAGGACTGTCATTTAAAAGCTGAACTGGTGTGGTGGCACCGCTCTACCACAAAACACAGCAAGCCACATTCAGCAGCTCTGTGCCCTTATTACCTCAACTTGCAATAGGTTTTCAGACTTGGAGGCCAACATCTAACCGTGGCTATGAGCAGGCACGTGGGACACCAGCTCCATCTTCTGCTAAGAGAGAAAGCAGAGTCTCCCACTCTCCAAGCTAGCACAGGTTGAACCGAGCCCATCACAGGTCTAAACGAAACTGGGGCAAGATACCTCTTTTTAACATGCCCATCATATCCCTCTCAGGAAAGAAATCCCGTCCCTTTTGAGAAGCTCTAGTGATTTCATAAGCAGCGGGAGCTACAGAGGATCTGCATTTCAAGCAGTTGCACCACGTTTCAAAATATATGTATTTCTGTCAATGAACTAAACCTCGTGTCACTTCTCTATAGGACACCGCGGCAGCCTGCTGAAAGAATAAAGCTGGACACAAGCCCAGGCTGGCGGGGGCTCGGTATCGCGGCCTCTCCCCGCCTCGTTCGGTGTCCAGGATGGACACGTAGCCTTGAACGTGGCATCCTGAACCCCACGCGCTTGTCTTTGCAATGGTCAGTGGTCACCAGCAGGCGACAGGAGGTCTCTCTCCACCTCAGCGATTTTTTTAAGGTTTGCAAGGTGCAAAAGCAGCAGCAGGAAGGACTGCGGGGAAACTCGGCCAGAACCACCACACAGGACATGGTTAAACAGGGGAACTCCGCTGGGCAGGCCAAAAGTTCACTCAGCTGGAAAAAATCATTAAGATGAATTCATGGAAGGAAAGTTCATCAAGGACTATCGGGAAGAAAGGCACAGCCTCTGCCACCTCAAGTAAATCAATGGGAGCTGGGACAGTGCACTGTGGCATCCCAACCAAAAACTCTTCCCTGGCCCCCACTCTCGGCTGCTGCCGGAAACTACAGATGGGGCCAAACAAATCCCCCCCTCACTCAGAACCTCCTCAGTCCCCTCCATATTTCTGTTGGCTGCAGGCAGGGATGCTTTCATCATCATACCATGGAACGTGCCACCCTACTGTCCTGCTTTCGGCAGGGATAGAATTAATTTTCTTTCTGGCAGCTGGGGCAGTGCTGCGTTTATGATGAGAATAAGTTGGTAATATTTTATAACGCACTAATATTTTACACTAGCCGAGCAGCCAGGACAGCTGACCCAAACTGGCCAAAGGGATATTCCCTACCATATGACGTCACGCTCCGTGTATAACTGGGGGTTGGCCAGGAGGCGGCATGGCTCAGGAACTAGCTGAGCATCAGCTTTGGGTAGTGAGAAATTGTGCTGTGCATCACCTATTTTGTATTTTATTTTTTTTTACTATCATCATTATCATCCTCCTCTTCCTTTTCTGTCCTATTAAACTGTCTTTATCTCAACCCACGAGTTCTACCTTTTTTTTTTTTTTCCTTTTCAATTCTCTCCCCCATCCCGCTGAGGGGCAGGAGCGAGCAAACAGCTGTGTGGTTGTTTTAGCTGCCTGCCGGGTTAAACCACGACGTCTGCACAACAAGCTGCGTGAGCCAAGTCCCAGTTGAGGACTCAAGATCGGAGACTCCGGGATGAAGGTTTCCTGCCCATACAAGCTTTTAATTATGTGAGCACATACAGGGTTAGCTAGACCCTTGCCTAAGTCAGCACCAAGAACGTTGTGCTCTTCTCGAACAAGCGGCTATTCAGCATTTCCCTCACCCCTCCCTAAACCAGGTGTAGGCACAGGTCTTAGTCATTACATGCTACTCAATGACTGGCTGAAGGACAGTTACACATTTTTCGGGGGGTTATTGTTACCTGGACCCTCAAAAGTTCATGCAAACTCCCAGCATCTCTCTGAGGGTGGCCTCATCCCCAATTTTACAGCCACAGAAGAGTAGCAGAGAGTGAGGCAAACAACAGATGAAGACTTGAGCTCCTGCAATATTTAGGCTTTATAAAACTGACACGTTTGATGAGCAGCTCCCCTGGACCTCAGGCTGCACCTCCAAGAGCTTGACACTCCTCACATCCATCCCCGTGGTCTCAGATCACCTTTGCAAAGACGGGGCAGATGCAATGAGCTGCCCCAGCCACGGTTGAGGCGACTCGCCCAGCATCATGCCCGGGGTCCCTGGCAGAGGCCAGCATGCAACAACCCCCTGCAGCACCAGTCACCTCCTCTAAAACAAGGGGGGGGGGGTTCCCTCTTCCCACGCCTGCTGGCAACACAAACAAACGACCTTCCCATCAGAAAGGGCTGGGCAAGCCTGAAAAATGACCTCTTGCCTAACACGCTTTGCACCACAATGGAAGGCTGAAAAACAGTTTGATATCGAAGAAAACATTTTGTTCTGCCAGAGAGGCCGCGAAGACCTCAGGGTCAGAAAGTCTTAGAAATGTAGGTACAAATGGTCATTTTCCAAAGATGCGCAAAAAAGCTCATCTCAACAAATCTGAAGTGCTGCATGTAAAGAGAAGCCATGTAAAAAAAATAAAAAAAAAAAAACAAACCAAAAAACGGCTCCTTCCCTGAGTTCCACTCTCCACAGAGGCCAACGCATTTTGGCACCCACTCAGTAGATAAAACTTTCGACACACATAGTTGTAACCGAGCCAAGCCGTAAGTAAACGAGAAAGGACCGCTCTGCGAGGGACAGGAGGCAGCACTAGCTATGAGCCACCAGACCTACAGGCAAAATCCTGACTTCCCGGCGTCCCATTTTGTGACGCACATCCACACCAAATGCCTCGACCGGGCTTTTTTGCATCCCTCCTTTTGTTAATGATACACTCCAAGTAAATTTTCACTTAGAAATGATTAAGCTGTGAGGCCATTAAGGAACTATTTCTCACTTTCTACTGCTGTGATTCAGAGCTAAATCAGAGATAATCATTAGTCACCTTGCTCACGATAATAGTAAATTAATGAACAGTAACCCAAATTACATGACGTTTGTCGTAATGGACTTTTAAGATACCAAAGTATACAAGCACTTTGACCAAAGTACAAGTTCAAGGCAAGGCATATCATTAGGATCATTAATACGGGCGATGCATGCCACTTTTACCTTTTGTTGGCACATACAGCTGCAAGTTTATCTAAAACACCTGGTTTCAGATAGGCGAGGTCTTTTCATTTTTAAAGGCTATTTAAAGACACCCTCCCAGATCAACATCAGCCCAGCAAAAAAAAAAAAAAAAAAAAAAGGGGGAAAAAAAAAGAAAAAAGGCAACTATGCCAGTACTTCTCTTGAAAACCCTCCAGAAAAACAAAATCCCCGTGGACTAAATCTAAGCTGCAGCTGCAGCGCACATGTCTGGGTAGCGTGGGGTCTTCAAAATCATTCGCTGTCTTGCCCAAAAGCACTTGTAGGGGCTGCTCAAGGAGAGCACGGACGGAAAACTACGCCTGAATTACAGGTTTTGGCAGAGATCTGTAGCTAGCCGTGACTTAATTAGTGCAACCTGAAAAGCACGGGAGGCTGCAGCCGGTATTTATCCCGGAGTCCAGCAGCAGGACAGGAAACAACCTGCTGACTCAAAGCGCTTCGGCTCGGAGCTGGAGAAACGACGGTCGGGTTTAGGTGCCCCGGCCGGCACCCCAGATGGCACCCACCATGCCGACCACCAGCAGCGGTGCTCAGCTGTGCTCCTCCAAACGAGGCCCCTGGGAGATGAAGACAAATCCCGAAGAGCCACTAGTTCTGTTGGGAAAGCCAAAGACAAACCTCCGAGCACACCCGCAGGGACCAGGCCTGATCCACCTCCTCTCCCCTCGGAGGGAAGGGCTGTTCAAGCAGGAACCACCTGCCCCAGCAGAAAAACCCTTCCATTTATCCACCTGCCTGCCCTTCTACGGCCCTGGGAGACGCTCTGTCCACGCGGCCTCCCGGAAAACATACCCTGCCGCTCCTGCTGCCACCGCACTACCGGGGGACACCGGGCAAGCCTTCCTGCACTTGGGGAAGGTCCACCAAGGTCCCCAGCTTGCAGCTCCTGGGGCTGGACCGAACCAAGCTGATTATTTCATTCCCCGTCCCCTGGAGGGCTCAGTCTCCCGGAACCGTGGAAGGAAAGAGGCATTCATATTTAGGAACTTGCAACTTTTTCTGGCTTTTCTTCCCTGAAATTCCCCAAATTGAACATCCCTGCTCTTACAGCGCAGAGTATGGTTAATAAACATGGGGCTGGCACACTGGCAGCCCCACAAAACAGCGCAAGTTAATGAAACAGCAAGGTGGGGGCAACAGACTGGAAAGGTAACTTCTTAATAGCAAAGGACTTCAAAAGAAATAGGGAGAAAAGGGGAGAGAGCTATAGGAAACAAGAGAAGTTGAAATAACAGCATATCAAGATGGTTAAACTGCTGACCTCTCTGTGATCTTTGAAGAAATATAAAGAAAAAAAAGTGATAGAAAATAAAACAAGAAATACTAAGCACACAATGACCAACTAGAAAACAATTACCCTTTACTGTCACGGTGCAATGAGTTAGGCACTGTGTTTCACAAAATAAATCACGGCTGTAAACCCAAGGCTTTTGAATCGCTGGATAAAACATCAGAAACACTGTCGTGAGGGATTCAACGCAGACCACGCCAGTTCCCCGAGACCAGGGCTCTGCTGCACTGTCACCTGTGCAAGTGTCACTGTGATGAGCTACCCAGAGTTGCTTTCAACATAAACACCCTTAAAGATGTTTTGGTCTTTACGTTCAAGGCAACAGTGAAGAATAAGCGTGCGAGGAGGTGAACGCATGGTTTGGTTTTTTTAATGCGCTTCTTATTTTACATCGCTTTGCAATTAAACTGATGAAGCTGCATGTACGTTATCGCGCAGCCTGCGGTATCACTGAGTCCGTCTGAACTCTGCCCTGTGGCTGCAGTTTTTTCAACATGAGAGTAGTTTTTAGGCAAAGAAACTAAGCCTCTACATATTTCCTCTGGGTTGTCATCTGATCTTGTGGGTTTTTTCCTTCTCTTTAAATAAATTTTAAAAGAAAATCTAAATTATTTTTACATGCTAATTTATCTTTCAATAAGACCACATAATTTGTGACTGTACACGTCAGCTATACAAACAGAACTGAACTATCAGAAGTTACAGCTTTGTGATCCACTGGGCTACGGAAACGGCGAGGCATGCCATATGCCACGCTTCCTGGAGACGCTGCGACGAGACCAGACAGATGACAAAGCTGTAACACTTACCCTGGAAAACGTGGTTTCAGCACGGGGCTTTCATTCTCCCCTAAGCACCTGTCAGGACGTCCGAAGAGCAGCTCGTTGAAAGCAGCCAGGGCGCACGACATCTGCCCGCTGCCAGGGGCAGGACTGAGAACACCTCCATCTCGTCCGAGACGTTGAGCCGCGCTTTCCACGCGCCCATGGGGACGTGCAAGCCAGGCAGCCCAGTCGCCCCAGCGAGGGGCCAGCCATTCCAGGGCAGGGCCGTGCCCGTGGGTTTGGGCTTCGTGGCCAGCCGTTTCCCCGGAGCATGCCGCACCATCTGTATCCTCCTGCTCGTTATGAAAAGGCTGCTGGGCGGGGAGAGGTGACGAGCTGCGGAAATGCCAGCGATGCCGCAGGTGTAGGGAGAACAAGCTGCTAAAAGAACCGCTCAGCCCTGAACGCCACGCTGTGCCCACACAATAAACAAGGGCAGTCCCACAGCTCCGCGCTACTCGCTGCAATTACTTTACAGTGTGCTTACTCCTGAGAGCAGGATTTTGGCACACAGGTCGTCTGTGTAAGGAACATTAAGTCTTTAAGGTTAAAGACCGTTCTTTTCCCCAAAAAGTCAGTCGTGAAACTGGTCAGAAATAACTGCTTTCTGTCAATGAGGTCTGTGAACAGGAGGACACTGCCCAGCACGTAGAGGACTTCACGCCTCTCGCAACGTCATGAGCAGAAACGAAGGCAGCATCTCCGTGCTAACCAGCCCAAGAGAGATTGCTGCACACCGAGCCTTGGGTCTTCAGCAGAATTAAGTGCCTTGTTCATTTTTAAGGACAACACGTGCAGAAGTAAAAAAAATTAAGTTTTCTTCTTGTACGTCACCATAAGCTTCTATTAATAAATGGGAGTGTAATTAAAACATCCTCAAACTAGCCTCAAACTCCAGAGAGCATTCAGGCTGAATTTAGGTTTTAAATCCTGGAAATTATTCAATTTCCAAAACAAGAAGCATAGTCAAATAACACAGCCAGTCCATCTTGCAACAGCTAGTACTACTGCGCCTTTCAAAAGCCGACAGCTAATCAACATCGCCTGCGAAACCCATTTTTGACATATTCTCGGACAGTGAATAATGCTGGAAACATCCAGCCTCGCAAAACCTTGTCTGTGGGAGAAAGATTAACACATCACCCACACTATGAAGAAGTGGTAAAAACTGAGATTTTATTAGTAATAAGGATTTTTATGAGTAAAAAGGATTCACGTTACCGGGAGAACGAAAAACGGGGATTAAGTAAGGAGCAACGGAAGGACAAGCTGCCTTACTAACAGGGATCTCAGCAGGACAAATTATTCTGTGCAGCCCTTCTTCATTTTCCAATGGACCCGTCTTGGCTGTTGCAGCCACAAAAGGTGTCATGAAAAATTCGCCACCACATTAAAACTCTGAGTGACAATATTTAGGCTGCCAGCTGCGGGAGCACATTGTGCTGTTGCCCGCTCCTTCGTCAGGCAAAATCTCTGATACGCTGCCGCTGCCTCAACCTTCCTGACCCGCACCATGTAATTGCGCTGAGACTGAATGTAATCGTCCGCATGCGTATGCAAATAATTGTGCTGATCAAGGGACCCGTATCGCAATGCAACGCTTTATCCCGTACCTTTGATATCGACTTGAGATGGTTGAAACCGAGGAGCCGCTGAGACCGCGTTAGAAGTAAAGGACTTCACCTACGCCCTGTGCAAACCCGTCTCCCTGGTGATAGACCGGGAGGATCGCTAATGGGATAGCATCGCTGTTTCATCATAATTACCAAAAACTCTTGTAATTAGTGAAATCACGCCTTTTCTCAGTCTATCATATACCTGGCAGATAAGCCCATGAAAATACGCCTACAACTGTCAAGCAGATAGGATTTGTATTGACAGTCACGGTACGAAGGTCAGCCACAATCTCGCTTATAAAGGTCGTTTTTCCAGCCCAGGGTGGAGGCAAAGGAGAGGGATTATTCTGGAAGTTCAGTAATGCCTCTCTCCTGTCACAGCAATAAACAAAACTCCCATAGACGGCTCACGTCTCACACCTCCCCTCCCTGAAATAATCCCTAAACCACAGGTTTTCACGTTTCCAAGAACACCCTGCCGCACAGGCGCGCTTTGTTACGCGTGGTTTCGGTTGCATTCCTATCCGGACAGATTACCAGTGTGTTCGAAATGCACTAAATACATCTGAAAAATTTACGACGAGGTAAAATAAGAAATAAAAATAAATCAACCAGCAAAAGCCGCCCGAGAGACTTTATGTCAAGATTTCTTATGGTTCTGATTTAAAACCTGGAAAATCCATGTGCAGCCAGAGGGACCCAGACCTCGCATCCCAAATACAAGAAGTAAGGGAGGGCAAGCGGAAAACTATTTCTGGCTGTGAGCGCAATTTTAATTTCTGTCTGAATTATGCTCCAGCTATTAGTACTTTTTCTTCGCTGTGCAGCAACGCTGAAAGCCGATCGGTGGCGGCTGTCTCGGCAGCTTTCCCCCCGGGTGGGACCCGGGCAGAGGACACCCGAAAGTCGGTGAGCGAGGCAGCGGCCCATCCTTCCCGCCAGCTCAACCTTCGGCCTCGCCGGGGGAGGCTGCGGGGCGGCCGCTCTCTCTGAGCATGGGGAAGGCGGCAGCTTTCGGCACAGCCGTGTCGTGCGGGACACGAGTGGGCTGGCGTTATTCGCCGGATGGCGTGGCTAACCTGCGGGACACGCACCTCGCCCACGCATTTGCACCGACGTGGACCGATTCACGGCGGGAGCGTTCATCCTCAGCGCCCGGCAGCGATGGGTTTAACGTCCTTCTGCCAGGCGACGGGCGCGCCCCAAGAGGAGAACGCTGGGTCCGGTCGCGGCACCGAGCAGAAGGCGCCCGGCAGCCGCCGACGCCATCCCCTGAGCCATCGGAGCCCGGGCAGCCCGCGTCTCCCCACGCCGCCTGCCTGCCCCCCCCCCCCCCCACCCGTGGGGAAAGCGGCGATGCCAGGGGTTTAGGGGGAGAGTTTCCTCAGGGAGCGGGACGCGCCCCGCAGCCCCAGCCCGCCAGCCCCGCGGCGCGTCCCTACCGTCTGCTGTCGGCTCGACATGGTGACGGGCGGCGCGGCCGGGCCGCGCCGGGCCGGGGCTATAAGGGCTCCCGCGACACGTAGCGCGTCCCTGGGCCGGCCCCTCTCGCCCTGCGCCCGCCCCCGCCACCGCCTCCTCCGCCCCGGCCCGCAGCGAGGGGAGGCCGGCAACCCCCGGGCGGGGAAGGAGCCGCGCCCCGGCCCGGCGAGGGGCTCTGAGGTGAGGGGCGCAGGGCGGGGTGTCATGGCGGCCCCGAGGGACGGGTCAGCGCTCACGGCTGAGGGGATAAGGCGCAGGGATGAAACCTCCCGGGGCGCTGGCTGAACGACACGAATCTCAAATTCCCTGAAAGTTGCCCGTCGGGGACAAGCTGGCTTCCCACCGACCTGCCCTCAGGGCACGTCTCGCTGCTGGAATGGGGGCGTTTGGCCCAGGCAAAGGTTACTCCAAGGTAAAAGTCATCACAGCCAGGGAAGGATGGGTCCTGCTCCCGGCCAGGAACCACCCCTGCCTTCCAGGAGAGAGAAGAGGAACAGGATCCCACACAAAACAAGTTGAAAAAAATCACTTCCCGAGGATAATAATAAAGTCTAAAAACAAGGAGCGCTGTAGGTTGGCCCCCAACCGTTTGGCCAAAATGCCAATAAAGTTAGAAAGAAACACGCAGGAGTACACAGACACGTAAAGCCCATGCCTGACGGCTTTGCCAAAATTCCTCAATTTTCCACTATTGGAAAAGCTCAAGTCCCAGAACATTGCTGAACCAGAGGACAGGGAACATCCTGGCAGGAGCCCCCCTACATCCTTGGGGTGCCCTGCGAGCCAGTGACAAAGGAAGAAACGTTCCCCCGTGTGTGTGTGTGTGTGTGTAATTCTGCACATCGTGTTATTTGCGTGCAGCTGGGGATGCACGGCCCGATCCAGCATGGCACTCGTCCTCTGACCACTTTGTCCTGATCCCTACCCATCCGTCGGTGAGTCCAGCCCAGGGCTAGGAGGACAGCTGTGCAAGCAGCGCTGCCTCTCCTCTAGGAGGAGATAACTCACTTCTAATCGCGGCCGAAAGAGCAAGCCCACGCTCGGTCCAACATACAGAGCCTGCTTTGGGCGCGGGAGTTGTATGCATCTCCTGGTACCTGTTCATCACATGATCACCGACAGCCGTACACGTCCTTCGCCGTAAAAATACTCGTTTCCCCTCTGCCCTTCATTCTGGCAGAGTTTAAAATGCTGGTGCCCTGAATGAAGCCCCTCGATGGAAAAGGAAGACGATGGTGGGATTTTGCAAAGCTCCCCGAGATAAGTGAGAGAAGGATGCTTAAAGCAGAAAATGGGAAACCCCAAAGGAGAGATGAAAGGAAAGACAGTGGAATAAATGGGGTTCCTCAAATGAGGTCTTGCTGGAGGAAGAACAGGGTCCGGTGTGGGAAAGGAGGAACAGGGATGATGTGGAGGTGCGGGAATGGGGCTGGAAGGAGGCAAGGAGCACCTGTTCACCCAACTCCCGAAGCCAGGCAGCTATTACAGTGTGATCAGCTATCACAGTGTGATCAGCTATCAGCTGAACTAATCCCCAGTGTAATTCCAGTTAAACCCACGGTATTACATTTGGGATTAACTCGGCTAAATAATACCAGGGTCACTTTTTAGCATCTCTCATTTCGTGCCTTTCCTTGGATTGGTTTTTTGATTGTCCACCTGCAGATTAAGTTCCTGCCACACAAACAATATAGCATGTTTGGAAGAACAGGTAAACAAGCCCGAACGCGTTATCCCTTGGAAAAGCACATCCTGGTACAAGGAACCCTCCTGCAACCGTTTCCTAGCCAGGACACAGGCTGTGTCTCGTCCCTTGGAGGACGTTGGGAGGAGGACACGTTAAATGAGTGAAAGCATGAGCTGCTCAGCTCTCACACAAGCACGGTGCCATCCAAGCATTATCCAAGGCTGCTTAGTCTGTTTAGTTGCTGCTCAGAAGTGATTGTATGGCGTGCCCAAAGTGGAGCACCCAGAGTCAGCACCTCATCTTTTATTTGCACAGGGATTTGAGTAAATTTGTTAATGTGAGAGGTTCAGAACCAATCAAATCAATGTTGACCTGGCAGGAAAAGTATGTAAAATCTCAGGGAAAATACAGGTGATTACAGATTAACCATAGTTGTCATCGTATTTGTAGCTCTGCTCTACAGGCGCATAGAAGAGCCTGTTATTATCTCTGATGAGTTAATTATGCATCTTAATTTCTGTAAGTATTATTTTTAGGCTTTTTGTTGTTGTTGTTTAGTTGGATAAAAACATTTAATATTCTCCTTCTGCGGGATGAATTTTAAATTCACATCTTTACACCCTTACCATGTTACCTCTCCTTTGTGTTTCTTCCGTAAAGAAAAAGGATTGAAAACATGCCCGACAGACCAAAGCAAGCAGGGAAATACATTCAGTGAAGAAAGAGGAGCAGCAAGAAGGAGTCTGTGAAAAAGGAAAGGCAGAAAGAGGGGCTTCTCTAACCATAGACCATTAAAAACCATTCTAGCCTGATATACAACTAGTTCCAGGCAGAACATTTTGGAAGGAAAAACAGTTCTTCCTCATTAAAAATGAACAGTAGAAACGTCCATGGAAAGACAGAAAACCTGTGTTACTATGTAACAGAAAAAATGGCATTGAAAGCATGTAACACCTCCATGTTTCCCCTAGATACCCATCAGAGAGTCAGAAAACCAGTCAATGTTATCTCCATTTGTTGCATCATTCTTCATTTCTTACTTCATCAAAGTTCTCTCCCTTCTAGGAATTAAATTGACTGCTCATAACCTGCCTGAGAATCTGAGCAAATAAGAAATATTTTGTGTATAAAAGATCACAGGTTTTTTCCTCCTATTTTCCTAAGCAGAATGCAGAAAATAGTACAACCTTCTGTAACATTAACTTCTAATAATTAAATATATATGGCTATTGCCTCAAGTTTTAATTTGTGTGTGATTTTCAAGAATCAGAAACTAAGCAAAAAAGTAAAAAAAAAAATCTAGTTGCTTACCTCAAGAGACAGGCAAATTAGTGACATTCAATTAATTTTCATTAAAGAACTTCTCGGGCTATTTAACAAGCTGTAAGAGCTCCAGCCTACTGCAGCTGAGGAACGAAACAGCACCACAGCAAAACAGGCAGGGGGTCAAAATCTCTCCAGATGGGAAAAAAGGGCACTTGAGCAGCCCCCCCTGCTTGGTAAAAAGCAGCTTCAGGGATGATTTGGCAACTTTCAGGCCCTATTACATATGCTAAAGGATTACAAGGAGTATTTTTATTTGTGGGTATTCTCACTGTGCTTACAGGATCGGAGACTTTTGTTCTCCTTACCGGAAAGGACAGAAGAAAGTTACGCCCCGGGTATCTACCCTTGTGCACGCAGAACGGGCATTATTCAGCACTCCCTTGGCAAGTCCGTATTGCCCTGACACCCAGATCTCAAAGAGGCAATAAGTCTCCAGACAAAAAGCTTTCTTAAGAGCCCATTGTGCAACCTACTGTTCCGCTAACAGGACCCACAGAGAGCAAAATCTATATATAAACTCCACCAAACGGGCCCGGTGAGCAGCTCCTTGTGAGGCATTTGCTACAGCCATCTTCCCAGTTCAAAATCCACTGCAGCACCTTCCTAATCAAAAATCCCGTCCCAGCATAACCCAGGAAATTACCCCAAAGCGCCAAGATTCACGTGAACGCTTGCAAGCCAGGCACGACCGCTGGTTTCCTCAATACCCATCCTGACACGCCTAGAGTAACAAGTTTACCAACAACAAAATGGCACTCGCAGCCCCCTGCCCACCTGCGACGTGGCGGAGGTGGAAATTAAAACAGGCCACATCCTTTTTGCTCATGGGATGGTATCAACCCCAGAAGTACTGCAGCCTTTGGGCAAGTGTCATGGAAGGAGAAGGGTGTCCCTTGCAGTGTTCGCCAACGTGAAAAAGATTTAAAGGGGGAGGTCACCGTCCCCAGTTTTGCACAACTACATACTCTGGAATTCTTGCACGAGTTCCCTTGCATCGCTGACATCTAGCTGGAAAAGCATCGCCCAAACTAACATCACAACCTCAGGAGAAGGAGCCCAAAGATCAGTTGCACTGTTACTAGTGACACTATTCCCTCCACATCTCCTGCCTGCTCTGCGTCGTACGTGTGGCAAAGCAGGAGCAAAGGGTGGAGGAAGCAGGAAAGATGGCCAAGCTTGAATTTGTGTGCCGTGGAAGCCGAGCTCTCCTGCATGCCAGGGCTATGCTAGCGATCCTCCCTGCACTCAAACTACTCCACCACTGGACTGTCTCTGTTCTGTTCTATTTGCTTTCCTAACATTGGGGAACCTGCAGATGAAGGCTTCAGCGCCTTGCTTAGTTTTTCAAGGAGACAAAGTTGTCATCTTCAGCACTGTTTCTTCTCAGCTTCTCCAGCTTTGTTCGGATGATGTTTTCCTACGTGATCAGCAAAGCACCTGCACTTCCATGCTCCCCCAGTCCACAGCCGCCACAGCATTACTCTGCGAGTTCACTCACCGCCAGCAAGCGGTGAGGAAGAGACTCTACAGAGGACAAACAGCCTAAAGACAGCTCTCAGGAGGGAGCCCACGGGGGAAATCAGTGGAGAAACACCTAAGAAAGGCAGACCCAGGCTCAGCAGCTTTCGGCTGTACACAGACAACAAAGTCCCAGGGGAGGCTGTCACCCCAGTTAATGGGGCATCCTTCAGTCACCGGGAGTCTAACAAATCCTGCTCATCAAATACCGAATGCATTAAGATCAGTACCTTTGAAAAATCAAATATTCCACAAATTAACATACGTAATACCTTTGGCATCACTCCGCAAAGATACCAGCTCTGATACCGAACTGCCCCAACAAGCAGTTCCAGCTTATCGACGTCACCTTTCACCCATCGCTTTTCACAAATAGTTTTGAATCCCATGTGTAAGTCAAGCCTGGATCTGCAGCCCTAGAACCTCGCTCACAAAATATCAAATCAGAAAGTTTTATAAACTACAAAAGCAAAGCACAGTATGCTGGAAGCACCAGAGATACGGGCTGGTAGGGCACTAGCTGCTGGCATAAGCAATTTGGCCTTTCAACGAGAGCAGGAAACATTATTTTTTCCTCTCCTTGTTCTATAACTCAAACACATGGGATCATCCCCAACTTTTGGAAAGCTGTTGGGAGATATACAAAAGCTCCAGATAGTGACAACAAATCAGCCACAGAAGCCTTCAGTGTTGGCAACACCCACTGCTGTCGGGGACTGCTACAGCCAGCCAGAAACTGTAAGCTCAAAACAAGTTTTGCCAAGATTCCACAATGGGAGACGAACGAGCCCAAGCCAGGAACAACCTTTGCACTAACTTGGGTCTTTGCACCTTTCAAGCACCATCCAGAAGTCAGGAAAAAAAAAAAGACTGCTCTCATTTTAGAATAAATAGGGGAAGAAGAAGAGAAGAGGAATATCACAGTAATCAGTGTCTTTCAATCAGCTCTCAAACATCTTTGCATCCTTCTGTAGCTCACCACCAGATAGCAGAACAAGGGTGAAGAGAGCTTTTCGCAAGCTGCCATCTTCACAAATACCTCAGCCTCTAATGACAATTTAACAGCTACCTTTTGGTACTCCTCGCAGTTCCCACTGATAGGCACGTGCGCTGCCCTTGTCCGCCTACCCCACTTCTCGTATTGCTTCAGAGCTCACTTTAGACAACCCAGATCTGGGATTTCCAGGTTGGTTTTTTTAATCCCTGTGCCTCGGTGACACAACCACTAATGCTCACCATCAGGCTCATACTTTCCTACACACCCTCTGGACTGTAACTGATAGCTCTTAAGGTTCCCAGTGCAACTGGTCCAGCCACTGGGACGGCATCTCCACACATATGTAGCAAAATCCCCATAATCATTAGGGAAATGGTAATAACAAAAAATGTACACACAGCTGCTCCTTTTATTCTTCTTTTTAGAGTGAACACAAACATTTGCCCTGTCCTCCAAGCACCACTCAACACCCAGATTCTCTAAACTAAGTCCTGACAGAGGGTCCTTGATTTTTCTCACTCACCTCTTTATTCTTATTTCTCTTTTTCCTTATTCTTATTTCTCTTTTTTCCCTTTGCTTGTCTTTAAAAACCTACAGTGCCTTAGAGGTTTCTCTGCCAGCCCTGCAGAGGCCAGAGCAATCTCAGCTCCCTTTTGCAGACAGACGGCATGCTCTCCTTGCGTTTGTACACCTCAACTACAAGAGCAACAATGGTTGATGCAACCGGGACAGGAAAGGATTTCAAACCCAAGCTGGGGCAGATGCGAGGCTCAAACCACGACCTGAATGGCTTGATTGCCCCAGCATGGACGCTGGGCTGTACGTGCAGCTTCACCAAGTGAGCTAGCCCAGAGCTGTTCAAGCAACTGCTTTCACAGCAGAGGAGCTGGTGTTCATCTCAGGACACGGACACGCATGTTGAGGTTTTGAAGACGCAATGCAGAGACGGTGCAGGTGATGGAGCAAAAAGCCCTTGGGCAAACAACGAGAACTGAAAGGGCTTTTATTTGCACGAAGGCTGCTGGCATTGCCTCATCTTTAGGTTGGATCTCAGCAAGACAAGCATAAAATAGATCCCTGCTGGGGCTTGGATGACATTCTACAAGGAAAGGAGTATTTGTCAGGAAAATGGCAGCAGAAATAGCCAGCAATTTCTACCTGACTGACTTTCCACAGCTGGTCAGGGCAGCTTGTAGATCCAAACATGGGGTAGCTGCAGCCAAGGCAAGTCTTTGACGCTGCAGTTTGCTCTACTCATAAAAGTGCACTGTTTTCTTTGCACTCACCTTGAATGATGAATTAGCAACAATCAACTTTACAAATCTCTTTGGAAGCAAGGCAAGGGTTCACATCATTTTGTGGTGTGTCATATTGCAGTAAAGATATTTATTTATTGTGTGTAATCTTCTGCTATAGATCCATTGCCTTTGCCCTATGTGATTTCTCGTCCCTATCACAGACTTTGGCCCATATCCCTACCTTGTCCCCTTTGCAATACTGGAATAAAGATGTCAGTTCCTGAAATTATCCCAAAGACTCATTTTCGCAGACTCGCTTTCCCTATAGACGGCTGGAATCTGGGAGCACAGACAAGGAGATTAAAAGCCACTTATGTTTTCTTCCAAGAAGAGACCACATATGTTCCAAGCCACATATGTCTTCTTTCTGCACAGGTTAGCACATAGAGAAAGAAGAGACTTTTCTTTATTTGCTCACCCTGCTTTGTCGCGATAACGTGACTTACACTGCTTCCCTTGTCTTTCCATTCGGGTTTCCACAGGCATCTGTGGAGCTGTTGGCTCATACCTCAGCCCATCTCCGAGGCACTGGAAGTAGTGCAGACCACAGCGGACACTTCCATTCTCCTCCTACACAAAGGCCACCCTCTGCTCAGCTTTTCTGAAGCTTCTACATCCATTTAGCCACCCACCCATTATGCCTCCCTGACTTGAAGGCAAACCTTCTTTCCCACCAGTCTCCAGTAACCTTCTCTCACCCCAAGTCCAACATCATGCATAGCCACAGCAAGCCAGCAGGTCTTTTTGTGCTGGCCTACTGTTCTATGGCATCATCAGAGAAAACCAAGTTTGGGGTGCTGGGGGCACCTGGCAGCAAACAGGTAACCTGGTCAGTCAGACCGAACTGCTTCAGAAGAACCCCAGGACGTGCAGAAAAGCCTCTTTCTCAAAATGGGTTAACAGCCTTTTAACTTTCAGCAGGATCAAATGTCAGTTGGCATTCATACAACAAAAATGACAGCGAACTAAGTGGCCTCAGTAACCATGCTACATTTAAAAACAACCTGAAAGCTCTCCATCATCGTATGGGATGGAAATAGTTTCCCATTTACCATGAAAGCCACCTCCTGTTTAGTTTTCTGATATGAAGGCTGCACACAAGAGCTCAAGAAGTAGGTCACATGAGCCTCTGCAGTTCATTTTGTCTTGCCTCATTCAGCTGGAAGCCTGCGGCTCAAAGCACCACCTCCAGATCTGGCTTTTACACCCATCTTGTGCCCCATCCCAAAAGCTGGTTTGAATCAGCAGATGCAGCACCTTCTGGGGGGGAAAAAAAACCAAAAACCCACCCACAAACAAAACAAAAAAACTGAAAAGGACTTTAACTTATCAATAACCCGTTTGATTTACCACCTCTTTCCTATCTGACCAGGGACATAGGGCACAGGGGGCACAGGATAGTCAGATCGTGTCACACTGGGAGCGACGTTCACTTCCAGTTTTGCACGGCGAGGTTTTACAGGCAGAAAGCATGGACACAGATAAAGGGAAGACCCGCTGCATGGCAACACAGGGGTATCCATCTCGCCTGACCTCAGCCCAGAAGAAGAAAGGCAAAGGGGGAACCTTCCGCAATCAGCTGTTGAGGCGCTGGTAAACAATCCCCGAGGAGCTTAGCTCTAAACCCAAAGGTCCAGGCTGGTGGATTCAGGGCAGAGCCTGCATTCCCTGCAGAGGAAAGACATGCCATTCTTTGCCGCACAAAGGCCTACGAGGGCTGAAGAACAGCCCTGTAATTCTGGGTTATGTGAAATGAAATCCGAACCCCAAAGGCTTTCCTGCAGAGCCAAGCCACAGCAGGACTTTGCATATGCTTCATGCTTGAGAGGGCTGGAAACGCAAGGCCCCAGGCACTGGGTTTTATACGGCAGTACTGGATCATAAGAGCAGCAAACATGCAGGCAAACAGAGAAATGCGGAATATAATTAGTAACCCACTTTCTATTATAAACAAATTTGTTACATGCAAATCCATGCACAAGAAATGACCTGTGACACCTGGTGAAAACGTTCTGTAGCAGATGATGGGAGGCAGAGCACAAATCTCCCCAGTGCCACAGAAAACAGCCCTCAACCAACCAAATAAATATAAAAACCTTGCTTGCATAATGATTAACCTTCCCAAGAGGGAAGGTAGGGGAAATCTCACTGCCAGCAAGTGAGCCATAAGTAAGACCTCACCTGGAAAACCGAGTACAATTGTGGCCATTTACGTTCAAAAGAACTGAAGTGAAACAAGAGCTAGTACACAGAAGAAATAAATCAGGTGAGGAGGAGAGTCAGGAGGAGAGATTAAGAGGGATCGACTTATCAGATCTGGCAAAGCCAAGACTGAAATGAGATGCAAGTTGCATCTTCAAAGGTACCAGGCAGGTTGATGAGCACATGTTGGAAGACAGAATCGGGACACAAAGGCCAAGTATAATGTTACAGGCTGGAAATCAAAAAGACAAAGGTTTTCAAATCTCTCTTTTGGCAGATACACCAGGAACTAGCAGCTTAGGGTTTGGGGCTTTTTAAAATCAATAGGTGGATCCCGTTGTGAAAGACATTCTGTAAATCAGTGGCTGCGGAGGACATGTGACAGCCCACGGTATCTCCTCTGCGGCGTCAGGACAATTGTGGGGTGTCCCTTAGAACCGCCCATTGTCCATCTGACTAAGAGTCATCATTCGTTTCTGTAAGCTGAGCAGTAATGCTTCACATACATTAAATAAAATGCACCTAATGAAAAGCATTAAAATACATAAGCACAACAGAGTGGTCAGAGAGGATTCAGAGCCATTTCCCTGTGCTTTAGCCAGAACTATCCGGCCAAACTACCTCCTCTGTCAGAGGAGACAGGGATTACAGACACACAGCTTGACTTTCATTTCCAGAAAAATACCAGCACAATGATCAAACTCTTTGTATGCAGGAAGAAGCCAGCGCTGAGGTGAGTAATAGCTTGCAATGGCAGCCCAATGCCAATCACACTGCAAACAACCTAGTCTTGCTCTACAGCAGAAATGAAACCTAGGGATGCCAGGCTACGACAAGGGCTAGAAAAACCTCGCGTTGCTGTTTCAGATGACACTGCTAGTGATGCCTACACCCATAAAAGGCAGAGAAAGCAGAGATATAGAACCTGGAAAAACAGATGGAGAAGATAGTTCACCTTGAAGCTGGAAAGAAGTACCCAGCAGTCCTACCAGGGTCAGATCTGAGTCCAGCACCGATCAATACCTGTTCAAAACACAAGGAACAAAGGAAAAAAAAAAAAAAAAAAAATCGGTGTTTACTGAATCTGCAGCTGGCATCACGTGGCAGATGTGCTGAACAATAGGTGAGAATAACAAATACCCTTGACAAACCATCAGCATGATAGAAGATGCCATAGAGGGCAGGGGGATGGAGTAGAAGACCTCTGAAAACTTCTTTCTGCCTTATTTTCCTATAATGTCATGCTTTGAAGCCATGCAACTGATTGTTTAGAAATATTCCCTCTACCATTCATCTCTAATTTATTCTAATGAACCAATTATTCATTTAAAATTACCATAATTAAAAAATACAGGATATTGTAAATTCATAAACATTAGAATACAAAGTTGTTCCAATTTTTACAGGTATTTTTACAGAACCAAAATACTCAGCAAGCAGTAAATAGCCTCTAATAGCAAGAAGAAGGAATACATTATACATGGAGGACAGTGTCTTCTTTGAGAAACCACTGTAGAACATCGGCTGCTGATACTTTTAAATACTGTCAGGAGTGAGGAGGTGGTACGGGTGAAGAGCTCCACACACATTGGCCTGATGCTTACCACCTATCAAGGAAAGAAATGGAATGCTGTTTGGTGGGGTGTGGGGTGTGTGTGAAATAAAAAAAAACCCAAACAAAACCCTAGAAAACTTAAGAAGAATCATTTCGCCCCTTTCCAAGTCAATGGTGCACCCTCACCTTGAATTCTGGTCCAGTAAATATATTTATAGGCGCAGGGTAAAAAGCAAGCCAAAAATAGAAATAGCAATGGTAACAATTAGAAGAACAGAATGATTTCAGCACAAGGAACAAATGAGCAAGATGGGCCTCTCCCACCTGGGGAAAAGAAAATACAAGCCCTAAGTAGCATAGGCAGGATAAAAAGAGATCAAGTGTTCAACTCCTCTCCCAACAAAAATGCTCCAAGGAATCAGATGAACTGCTGGTGTTCAGGAAAACAGGACACAAACAAGATCTGTATCACACAAAATGACTGAACTGCTCAGAACACACACCAAGCTTTAGCATTTGCATATGGTAAACTAACTCCGCTAATCGAGTATGCCAAAGGTATTGCTGTGTTTAAAATCACGTCTCCCTAGAAACACGACTGAATTTCCAGTTTAGCAGGTGGCAGGCTCAAAAGAAATCAAAGGAGCTGGACTTTCACAAAGCCTACAGCATCCGCCACATCCCATCGCAAGGCTGATCTAGTGCTTTGGGTTCAGAAAGCAACAGGACAGCCGTGTGGAAGACAAAATGATTAAGAGCTACATATAAAGCTAAACGCAAACCCACCTTCCTTAACTCAAGAAAACCCTGTAGCCACAAATGGCCGGTAATTCGGAGCGTAGGGGGAAATATTTGCTCTATCCCTACGCGTTTGCTCAGGCACCATGTCCTACCGAAACCAGAGGACACAAGGCTAAAGGACCTTCAGCCTGATCCAGCCTGGTTCCTCTTTCTGGGAGGCATACTTTGCTTCCCAGATCAGCTGGGCACCTTCAAGGATTTGTTATCACATCCAGTGAAGCATTTGAGAGCTAAAGGTCACTACTGTAGAAAAGTGTGCAGAGCTTTTCTGACCCATAAATAAATAAATAATCATCATTCTCATCAGTAATTCAGCTAACTCTCCTTCTTAGTCCTTTAGTCCCTTACCTGAACACCAATTACTTGGTTTTGTTAATTAAACACAGTGAGAGGTGTGCTCAAACCTTTCAACAGAATGTCAAAAAAACAATGCTTGCTTTAAACCCTTTCTCAAAGGGATTCCATTTACAAAAAAATAATAGTAAGTCACCACCACAAAGAGCACATGGTGTCAGACTGAACCTCCTTGCCGCCTCTGTCTTGATTTTAAGTAAAAGTGTCTCTTTAAAGCATTGAGCTAAGTTGGAAAAAAAGCTGTAAATGCAGGTTAATCTATATATAATCTTCATTTTTCCACTTCTGGAAGCAAACAAGGGAGGGGAAAAAAAGCCGTACAGCCTTTACAAACATCTACCTGTATCAGATCAGGAAGCAGAACCTAGCTCTGGCCTGGCATATATTTCACAGTCAATGAAAACCCTCTTCAAAAACTTTCTCAACATCAGAAACAAAACAATTTAGAAATAGTTTTCTACTTACTGGACCACAAATCCTGAGAAATCAGGCAAAAAACCAGCACTCAAGCTGAACTGGATACACAGGAGCTGCTCAGTCTTTGTGACGAAGATGAATTTGAAGGTGGCAGCATATTAAAGACAAAACGCACCCACTGGTCAAAGTAACACAAAAACCAGACAGGACTTTTCAAAGAAACCCACTACACCACAACCAAAAGCACCATCACATGACAACATGGGTAGAAAAGCACAACTGGCCTCAAGACAAATAATTCATAGGAGGAAGAAGGGTGGGGGAAAAAAAAGAAGAAAATATGCCCAGAAATCTTAAACAAAGCTATGAGCTCTCCCTGGCTCATCCGCTCCTTGTGCCAGGCATTGGTGGGCTTACCGTTGATTACTGTTTGCATCTGTACGTAATTCTTCTTCTGTTGGTCCAGAACTGACCACCCTTCACAGACCATGGAGGACATGAGACCTTCACTTCAGTCCAGTAAGGTCAGTCCAAAGGATGGCCAGGTTTGAAGTTACTCTCATCAACAGGAGAAATAGTCTGTATTTCTCCTGTATTCTTGCCAAGGCGGCAAGAATTTAACAATTCAAAGATAAACCATTATTTCTGCACATCAGCAACTGCAAACCAACATCCAGCAATACTAAATTCCTTTCGAAAAGTGAAACAATTAACAAAATGGCCATTTCATGTGTTACACATCTAAAAAAAGGGGAGGTGGGGATGGTGGTGGTAGTGTTCTTTCCCTAGAATATTATACATGGTTTTGTATCTTAATTTTAGAGACATTTCACTCCTTTTCCTATAACTGCACAGTTTTGGGAGAGGTGTTTGCTTGTTTTAAACAAACCAGCATGAACTGTTTTCTATTTCAAACTGTCTTGCAGACTAATACTTCTGAAAATGAAGAAACAGCCTTTGATCAAAGATGATGCCATTCTAGTCACAGCCCACTTAGAAAAGTGCTGCATCCTCAGCACATGAGCATGCTGCAGGCAAAGCTTAATTTTTTAAGTACAGGTAATCAGAGAATTAACAAACTAAGTAGCTAATGGATACTTAATAACGAGGATCTATTGCTAAACACCTCCAAGAAATGACAGGTTAGAAAGTATTGCATGATGTACGCTTCTACTTCTTTATCAACAGTGTCAATCTCTTACTGAGAGAGTGATCACGTTTAGAAAAGTAATACTGCAGCCGACTGGACTGCAGGAAAATGTGTGTGTAACCCTCACTCCACTTCAAAATGCAGGACATTTCCAGACATTTTGCATACTATAGCAATAGCTGCAAAAACCTTGTCAGGAAACTCTCACTGTTTTTAAAACCAGGGCTCCTGGAAAAAAAAGTGAGTTTTCATTAATCTCAAAATGCGAGAGTAAAAACCTAATTAAGGCGTTTTATATTAATCACCAAGCAATTTGATGACTTAAAATAATCAGACACACCAATACAAGTAATAGCAACCTACCAAATATATTTTGAAGCAGAACACAGCCGTGATACTAAAGATCGTGTCATTATTACTGCTTATAAAACAGAGATGAAGAAAGTGTGCAGTTTTATTTCACAGCACTAAAAATCCAATACAAGTTCTCAAAATTCATCCAGTTAGTACCGTATTATTACACATTCGCATTGCGTCCAGTGATCTGACAGCTCGACGCTAACCAGAATTACAGCAGCAGTACTTACTAGGTGGAAAAAATTGATTTGCCAGAAAGATTAGTTAAGCTTCAGACATTTAACAAAATAAAATACATTTCAAACATATGTAAGGCCAGCATCCAAGAACACTGTCGGTATTTTTCATCAAGGAAAGCTTCCAGTTTGAGAAAGGTTACAAAGAAAAGTCAACGGACAACTGAGATGAGGTGTTTTGTCCAGAGCCACATGAAGGAAGAGAAAGCATTATTTTTCTTGCAGGACTTTTTCTGGATGTGGTAATCTGCAATGCCATGAGATATGGCAGTCCATTTAAAGACTACTCATTGAGCTAGTGCCCAACTTTATCAAAATGTTTTGATCCATTTCAGTTTTCCTTTTTAGTATATAAACAAATTTATGTATATATTTACTAAATAAAAGGGTGATAGTGAAGTTACATCCCTGATGGTAAGAATCAGTCACATGAACAAGTGCCTAGAACATTTACATGTCCAAACACTTCTGTTGCTACAGTTGTGCAAAGTTTCCACATTCAGCCTCTAATTCTGCCAAAGTAGTGAGTCAGTGCATCCTTTAAATACAGATCAGAAACCAAACAGCACGTTTGCCTTTTCAGTTAATTGCTGACAGCCACCGACGACACATCTGTTATGCTGGAGGTATGATGGACCCGCGCTCCAAAGCAAAATAGGAAACAGCCTCTGAAGAGTCATCCTTGAAGTCCTTTGCACAGAATTTAAGCATACAATCAACTTGGTAATGCAGAAGCAAATGATGCTCCACTGTAGAAGGAAGTGTTTGGTTCCTCCACCTCATCTGGCACGTGATCAAAAAAGCAGTCAAGTGCAATGTATTCCTCCTCCATAAGGAAGAAGGACGTAACTTATAACAAACATGATGTTTTAAACTCAGTCTCACTGAACTGACAGACAGAAATCCTCCATTCATCTCCAATAGTCAGGGCTTTCATATCTTCTGTTCAAATTATGATTCATCACAGGATGACTGACTCACTGAAAAAAATATTTGTTCAAAGGTGGATTTTCTCACCCTTGTATCTGCTATTTACCAAACTCCGCTGCCTTTAAACAAAGGTCCATTTCTTTGAGCCTTGCCTCAAATGTTGCAATAAAGTTCGTAACAGGCATCTGTCACGGTAATTACGATCAGTTGACCTAGTCTCTAGGTAGGATCATGCAAAAAAAGGAGACATGCAAAGCTAATATAGCAGTACAAGTCATATGCTGGTGCTGACAATTATCCTCACCTATATTCCTACCTTTGTTTCAGCATCAATACTCCTCCCTAACCATTTCACCAGTTTCAGAAAAAGGTCTGGAGAGCAAACACAGGCAAGTGTCTCACCGGGATGTTAATGCTGAAATATCCACCAGTTTTAATCAGTATCTTCAGTGATTAGAACCTTGGTCTCCACAGAAATCAGTGCACTAATGAAACGGGGCCCTACATCCCCACATAGGGGAGAGCCTTTGACTCAGAGTATAACAGTAAAAAACAAGTTTTTAATTGCTCCTTAACTTACAGATATGTAAACCTTAAGTGTTCTTATATAAGCCATATTAAAAAAAAAAAGTGACAGAAGCCTAAGTCCTCAAGAAAAATAAAGAAATTAGACACTAAGTTTAACTCCTCAAGGTTGAGCCAGTTTGGTTTTTTCTTTCCTGTTTTTGTTTTTGCAGCAGTTAAGTTCCCAGTTCTGAAGGTGAGCCTACAAAAAGAAGTTACCTCGCAGCACATGAGGGTGTAAATGTTTATGGTGTATCTGATACCCTGTGGTAATCGCTTATACCACCCTTTTACCCCCTCCCCAGTAAACACAGCAAACTATGCCTCCCTATACGGGGTGAGCTCTGAAACGCTCGTTATAGGGTGTGAGTACGCACTTCAAGAGCTACCAGCACCATAAATCCACATCCTCATTTGCTTTCAGGCAACATGTTCACACAGCCATCCCCTTCTGGGCAATGAAGGAATTTTTATCTAACTTACTGCATTTCAGACATTTCTGGACAATTATGTTCATTTTTCCTTCTTCTGCCACGCTGCAGAGCTCTAAAATACGTTCCAACTTCCAGTAGCAAGTGAACGTACTTGAAGTGCAGTTGCTTTAAAAGACCACCAGTACTTGTACGCAATTAATTTCTTTAAAACCAGCTTCATTTCAAGAACAAGGTGGCACATCAAATATATGAGGCCTATGTAAGTGACACCACATTTGGTGCCTTAAAGCTAGCAGAAGTCAAGTCTCAAGCCAGGTACTTTTTACAGTCCAAGTCCTGCCTGGATTTAGGGTTAGCAACAATCCCATTTCAAGCAAGAGGCTGGACTGGAGACCTCCAGAGGTCCCTTCCAACCAGAGCTGCTAGAGAAACTGTCAGCACCTGGTCAGGACCAAGATGTTTGTAGCCATAGCAGAGCCTAATCTGAATGCCCTAGCCCAAACTTTTAACACAAGAAATCGATGGTGTCAAGTGAAAGGATACACCAGAAAACTTAGAGAACAACTGCTGCATCTCCCAGAGCACCTTAAAGGAAGAGTGGCTACTTCCCAATCCCTCACTATATATTTTTTTTAAACTTCTTTTTAAAGACAATTTACTTACCCCGCAGGCTAACTTGCTATGCAGGATGGGTTGATGATGACTTTAAGAATTTTAGCTCCTGGACCCTTTTCAGGCAGATAATGCAAGCAGGAACACTGCAACTCCTCCCACTTTAAACACCCAAGAAAGAGATGTTTGCACGGTGCTGTCCAGGCAGAAGTTGGGCAGCTGTGGAGAAGGACTGTGTACCCTCTCCCTCCTAGAGGCTCAGGAAAAGGGAGTAAAAAAGCTCAGAGGTTTGATTTCATGCCTGCCACAGGAAAACAGCAGCTAGCAAAACAGGCAGCACAAAGCAATACTGAATCACTCCAACCACCTTCAGCTCTGATAAAACAGAAGCTGCCCCAGCTCTTAAAGCCATCTACGGCACATTTGTAAGAGGAATGACCAATGAAATTACTTATTTGTACATATAAACATACAGGCATGCTTCATCTTGCATCACTTATTTGTTACAAGGGTTCAGCAACATCCCTGTTACAGCATTTGTTTTTGTAATTCTGCTTATGTAATAAATAAACAGTGCATTGAGCTAACCAAGACAACCCATCAAATCTGCAAGTTTAGAAAGTCAACACAGCAGCAGCATATCATCAAAAGTGCTTGTTCAAAACATCTGTCGAACAGAACCGAGGTCAATTTGCAGAGTACCCACTCCATTTCATTCCCTCAAAGTTCGTCAATAGCAGTAATATTAACTTTTGGTAATTCACACTCTTCTTTAAAGTGGCAGTTTTCCAGGATGTCCTTGTAATAGTCCTTGAGGTCTGCGTAAGTAGAGATGGTTTCATTTGAGTGATGAAACGACATCGGTTTTTCATTTAACAGCATTTGCACTTGATACTCTTCATTAGAGGTTTTCACTTGATCACAGTGGTAAAGCACAAATACCAGGTTGGCTGCATAAGGCACAATCTGGCCACTGCGAAATTTCCGATGCGTTTGTCTGACGTAATTGTTTGCCTTGAGAGGCTCGTCATCTTTGAAGAAACCCATAAGGGCAAGCAGTGGCTGAAGTGTCTCTGCATGTCCAACTTGTACAATCAAAGGTGAAGAAATGGGTTTTGAACTAAAAAAGAAAAAAAAAAAGTGCAAAGGATAAGCAAGAGCCTGTGCTTTAAAACAAACATACCAACATATTGCACAGCTGTCATCAACAAAGGCTTAAAGAAGTAGACTTTGAACTTGTTTTACTCCAATGCCCAATGAAAACCTGTTTGGGAAATTCAGTATATTACAGACTTTTTCTTAAAGCATCCAAGCGTCCTAAATTTTGTCCCAATTTAAGGCATTGGCTCTTACATAAACTGTAAGAAGTTGTGCTAAATGTAGTTAGGCTACAGCTAGAACCTAATATAACTACGGTAAGCAAAAAGCAAGAAATAGATTAATGGTGTGCATCCATATACTCAGTACACCTCTCCAACTCCCTGGGTGAACCCAGTCACTTGTCCTCTTCCCAGGTATGCGAAGATCCAGTGACCATGCTACAGTTAATATACTGGGTTTGGACTAAATATAAGAATTTTAAATAGCATTGCCTCCTCCCATCAGGAATTTGAGAGAAGGGCAGCAAATCAGCAGGCCAGCAGCAAGGCTTAGTTAACAAACCAACCACCTCAAGCTTTTTTTTTTTTTTTTAACCCAAATAAAATTTTTACTACAAGTCTCACAGATTTGCTTTAGTACAAACCTACAGGTGAAATATAACTGCTTTTCCCAGGATGCTGAGCTGTGTTTAATAGAATTGATTAGAGTCAGTAATTTTTATTTTTTTTTTGTTCCTCCCTGGCAGATGCAAAAAGCACCTGAATGACAAAGCATAATGAACTATTAAGTGAGATCATCGAGAACACAGTCTGCTTCACAAAGACCAATGATTTATTATTAAAATCAACCCTTTCTCTTTAGGTAACCTAAATACTTCAGATGACACTTTTTTAAAGTCTTTTTAATAAGCTTCTGCCTAAATTAATGAAAGGTGTGGCAAAGAAAAGCCCCCACATTATCATAATTTTAGACCTGGAAAGTTTTAAAAGTTTTCAGCATTAATTTTGCCAGATTTGAGGATCAAAAAACCTTTTTCAACTGCCGTTAATAAAGAATAAGTGACAATTCAGAGTCAGGATGAAAATTAAGTCTAAGTACAAACTTATTGGCACGTTAACGAACTACAGTAAACCCCTACTACCCTCTGACCTACCTACAACCAGACGATGCCTGCGTGAGCAAACAAATTACTGATTTAACACACAGGCTGCTTCCCTCCCTGGCACACCACCACCAGCGCAGGATTTTAAGGAGTGTTTCTTGCCTACCTCTTCGACCACCAATGCTTTTAATTGCGTATCATGCTGGAACAAGAATCACAATTTGATAGCAAAATACTGCCAATTTGGTTTTTCCCCTACAATACAGTTCAGCTGTTTGGAAGGTACATTCACCAAAGTTTAGTCTGAAGACAGTGATCCAGTCGTCGTCGGAAAACAGCTGTCCCTCCACGACTTATTAGTCCAAATTATAAGCAGGACTACTGCCATTACTAATTTTTGAGAATACCAACTAGTCAAAAAGATTACACTCCCTCAGCGCACAGGCCAGCAACTTAAGCCACTGATTCATACCATGAACAAAGCCTAAAACGAAGGGTTTGTGCAACAAGAGGTTACACATTGTTCAATCAAAGGAAAGGTAAGAGCTGGCTTGCCACGTGAGGAAGCATCAGCCAAGATGAAAATCTGCCCCTCACTCCAGAGAAGGATGATGGCTTTTTGGGACCATCTCCAAGTGGCACTCAGAAGCCCAGGTCACTTGTTCTAGCACGTGTAAATACACGTTTAGCCTTCACGAGACAAGAGGTGACGTTTGGCAAGGCTCCAGCTGCCAATAAAGTCCACCCACAGATAAGACACATCTTGATTGGCCTGAAAAGGAGGTGTTGCCTCCGCTCCAACCTAAAGTCTGAAGCAACTGAAAAAATGGTTAACTGGGGGGCTTGCCTCTGGATTCGAACTTTGATCAGCTAAGCAGGAATTAAGTACGGGCACAGGATGGGCTCTGTATTACCAGCTCGATATAGCCATGGTGTTTGTGCAGCCTAAAACACACCTTGCACCGTTCTGCTTCCTGGTGAGCCTACAGCTCTTCTGACTGTATTCCTGTTCCTTAGGCATGTATGCACATACATGCACATACTCTCCCCTTGGGCAAAACATCACTTAAAAACCCATATATATTAGAAACCTGGCTCTGTTCCCTGTTCAAAAGAAGCTTTAAGACCACAGAGCGGTTCTGTATGGGAGGTGTTACATTTTTTTCCAGCCGTGCCTTTGCTGCACCAAGAGGTGTACATTCACTACAGCCCCTCTTCCAGCTCCTCCAAAATCAGTGGTTCTGCCTACACTTCTCGCCTTATTTATGACCCTCCCCTCCGATTCCCTCATTTTAAAATTGTAAAACTTTCGGATCCTTCGACCCCTTTCTCTTCCCTTTCTCCTTCATTCTTAGTTCGCTCTTACTCATTTGACTAGTTCATTTATATCCTCACTCTCCACACACACCTTCAGGGAAGTCTTTTTAGGGTTTAGGACACATTCAGATCCCTCCTGTCGGTCAACAAATAGGACCGGCAGCAAAAACCCCACGTGCCTACAGAAGGCGGCAGAAGGCTATTCCTTTGACCTTCTGCAATTTCCAGCTCAGAGATTTCCTGGGCCAGACTTCCATTGGTGGTTTCCATTGTAATGTATGACCTCTCAATGAATCTTTCCTCCACCACGCTGTCAAATCTTTTTAAAAAAATCTCTTTAAAACCACATTATGTTTCTAGCATGCACAACATCCTGTGGCAAGGACGTGCACAGCTCCACACACTGCTCTTAATTTTTTTTTATTTGTAGATGCCATGTACCATTTAATCCTTTCTACTTACAATGTTGCAGTAATATTCTTTCCAAGTTGAGATATCCTACCTTAGTAATTCCACAGTTTTTCCAAATGAGCTGTATTCTTTTCAAGAAATCATGAAAATCAATGTTTTTTTTTAAACCTGCGCTCCTTCCTGATCTTCTCATTCCCAGTTCTTAGAATCACAGAATCCCAGACTGGTTTGGGTAGGAAGGGACCTCAAAGCCCATCCAGTCCCACCCCCTGCCATGGGCAGGGACACCCTCCACTAGCCCAGGTTGCCCAAAGCCCCATCCAGCCTGGCCTTCAACACTGCCAGGGAGCCAGGGGCAGCCACAGCTTCTCCGGGCACCCTGTGCCAGGGCCTCAGCACCCTCACAGGGAAGGATTTCTGCCTCCCATCCCATCTCCATCTCCCCTCCTGCAGCTTCAGGCCATTCCCCTTGGCCTGTCACTCCCTGCCCTTGTCACCAGCCCCTCTCCAGCTTTCCTGGAGCCCCTGCAGGGACTGGAAGGGGCTCTAAGGTCTCCCCGCAGCCTTCTCTTCTCCAGGCTGAACAACCCCAACTCTCTCAGCCTTTTAGATCAGAGTATTAGAAATGCACAATACTCCAGACAGTAAGCTACCCCATAACTCCACACTGCACCCATGATGCTCTCTGTTTTCTTAAATCATGGCGTCCAACACCTTTTCTACTTAGCTTACAGAAGTTCGAGATACTTCCAGACAACTATAACGACCTCACAACTCAGCTCCTGAGCAGTAAATAATCCTAGATTCTACATGACAGATTCACTTCACAGATCTGCAATTTTCAAGCCCAGCTAGTCTCACAAGGTCCTTTTACAATCCTCCTAGTAGAAACATGTATCTTACTTATCTAGAATAAAAGTGCTGCATTTGCAATGCCAGTTAACTTCTCACCTCTTTTTCCAGGTCGTTTACAACATGCTGAGCAGCCCAGATCCTTGCAGATCTATCTCCACTGGTGACCTTCCTCTCCTAGGAAATATCGATAAGCTATCCCTACCCTCCACTTCTTGTATTTTTATTAATTTTTTACCCACGTAAGGACCTTTCCCCTTAACTCTGGCTGCTTGATTTCTTTTAATACGGAAACTTGTTGAAAGGTCTTTGGAAATCATGCCTGTGTCTCCCAGATCACCCTATTTGTACGCTTGCTGATCCTTCCCAAGAGCTCCAAGAGATATATTTTCCTTTCAAAGAGCCATACTGACACTACTCTGATATATCATATTCATCAAGGTGCTTATTAATGCTAGTCTCAATCATTATTTCCACTAGACTGGCCTGTAATTCTGATTCTCTCCTGGAGCTGCTTTTTTCATTTTTCCTTTATTTAATTATTTGGTTTTAAATCATCACACCTGGTAGCCCCCACAAGCTTCTTGGCTGAAACCAACAGGCACTGGATGTTACTTCAGCTATTTCATTCAAGTTCTTTCAGCACCCTTGGGGAAGTACCACCCAGCTCCAGCAACTCAGCACGTTTTCATTTTGTCCCAGCTGCACACCCTTCTACACATTGCCTGCTTCCAAACGTAGTGGTATTTTATAATTTACTAAGCAAGGAAGCTAATAATGTAAATATGCTCCTAAAGTCTCCAAAACAGGTGTTACATAGCATGTAGGCATTATTCATTCCACAGGGAGTGGATATCCCCCTGACCCCTCAAAAAAAAAAAAAAAAAAAAAAAAAAAGGTTTCAGAGATGCTAAGAAAAAAAACAATTAACATTCTGGCTATCAGCACTGGCTTTACAACAAGGTTTGGCTTTACTTTCCAGCTGATGCTAGCAGGAATTTTTGAAATGGAAGTAAATCACAAAACATATGGTTAAATTCTTAGTTTAAAACAAACAAACGAACAAACCCAAAAACCATACGTTTCCAAAACAGGAAACAAATTATAGCATATACACACAGACAGAAGTTTTAAAGAACAAGGAAAGAAAATCTCATAAAGACAAAACAAGGAATAAACAAGGCACTCATTCTCACTGTAACTTGAGTTTTTATTTCACCTGCGTTAGTCTCATGAAATCCTCCTGTTGACAGGCCAAACCACTTTGGGAGACAAAACAATCCTCTCCCACTCACAGCTATCCCACCATACTATTTTAACAAGGATTAAAACTGTTTCCTTATACAATACAATCCAGAGTTTTCAAAAGCCTCTGACACAGTATACTTGGTTTCTCACTAGCGCTGGTTATCTGGTTTCTAAGCCTACTCAAGCACTCCCTCCTGTTCAGTCTCTGGGGTCATGACTCCAGTTCAAATGTGGTTTCATATCATCTAATAACAACAATAAAAACTCATTGTCGAGGTTAAAACAGCAACAGTAATATTTTTAATTATGGGGAAATAATGAAGCAGTGCTTCTTCAGAACGTGCACATAGGCAAAGGTTGCTACTGCCCCAGCATTTCTGATAAAGTAAACACAGGAATTCAAAGCACAATCAACAAAACACTGATAAATTCAAAACAGTAGCAGAAGCTAATAAAATATTAAACAGAATGCCTGATGTTTCCACACTCAATCTTCTTTACGATTGATTAATGACTCAGGATCACGCAGAAGCATCAAAGTTCTCAACATAGTACTGTGGCAACTGCTAACGATATTTCAATTCACTTTTTTTCCCTCCCTTTTCTTTAGTAGCCAATGAGTTAGGAAAGCACACTGATCAGTAGAAAAAAATAAAAATTTCATTTCCAACTTTAAAGAGAGATGAAGAGACCGTGCATAAAACTTTGCCATAAAATATTAAGAGCTTGTCGGAAAGCAATTGGTTTCATACTAATTTCATGGGGCACTTCCAAAACGAGCAGAAGTGCCTGTCACTAGGCAGAACACGAGCAGGGTTCACTGAAGAGATGTGTCACCTGCAGCTGCTGAACCGCCCATGCTGTAACCCTCTAAGTAAATCCGACCATAGCTGAAAAAGAAGAAGTTACTGAGCAATTCATCAGCACAACCCTGAAAGCTAAGTCTCACCATGGAAAAAAAAAAGGCACTGTGGAGAAGCACGGATGTGGGAATTACCATTCAGGCAAATTCTAGTTCTCCTTAATCTTGGCAGACTCGGCTTTAACCTTGACTCTTCTGCATCAGCTCACCCATCCTCAATAGCAGATCGTTCCTACTCTTCTAGGACTACTGATATATCACTTTAGATATGGAAGAAGTGAACTTTGTTTTAAACAAAGTTTAATTCCTAAGCACCAAATTTCAATTCCTAAGCATAAAACTCAGGAGATAGTGGGACAAGAAGAAACATTTCCTATAGCAAAACTTAACCAGCCAACCTTCAAACCTCACATAAAAAACCCTCCAACATCTTCAAAGATAAGGTAAGTTTTACTAACTGTTAAACAAGCAAGTTTAGACCACATTCTGTCTTTTTCCTCCCCAATACGAAAGCCAGGACAAAGGACCCAAAAACCTCTGCTTCCAGCTACGGGATGAATTCACCATCCCGCCCACCTCCCCCTGTGATTTATTTCTGAAAAAACAGCTGGAGGAACCCTAAACCTATGCAAGGAAACAGCAGAGATCAGGGAATGCAGTGACAGGACTTGGAGGGCAGCAGAACAGTAGCATTGCTCAGGGCGTTATCACCAGTGGGAAGAAGGAAAAAAAAAAAAAAAAGTAAGAATTTGTCAAACAGTATTAAGTCCTCATGTGTCAAAACTTCTACCTTAAATAGTAGAGCAGTAGACAGCTGTGCTCAGTCATTCCAAGAATCAGTACCAACACAACAAAATGCTACCGCAAATACTGACACGATAAAATTTTCTTCTTTTCCCACAAAGACGTACATGAGCTCGCCCGTGGCAAAGGCAAACTTGAAAAGCTGACAAGACCATGCAAAACTCATTTAAGACCCTAATTAAAAGGCAACAGCTCTTATCTAGTCCCGCAAGAGTTAATCGCTCATAGCTAACTAGGCTTCACTACATTTCACTTCAGAGCTTCTGCAGTTTCAAAGACTCTTTTCTGAATGATCTCACCTCTCATGTTTGTACAGACCTCAGAGATTAAATGCATTACTGCAGCAGCACCGTGCTGATGCTAAATGTTGAACCATCGTGTTGAAGCAAAACCAAATCAAGAGGGTCACACTGCTTGTCAAACTCTTCCTGCCCAAGGTGAATACTGGTTAGGCCAGTTCATTTGTGTGTTAGTTGCCTAGGTATTGTTTTCCTTGGGTTTTTAATTCCTTAGGTAAAAGAATATGACTCTATAAAAGTTGCTGAGATATCTTTTCAGAGTAATCCTGACCAAGCAAGTATTAGGTAATTAATGTGAGCTTAAGTACATTCTGGGAAGTTTGAAAGGCACAAGCAGGATTTTAAGCATCTATTTCTAGGCAGACAGATGAACAGACACGTTCCCAGGAGAGGTCCCCTGGATTGCGCAGGTATCTGAGAGAAGTCAGCAAACACACACACTTCAGAAATGCAGATGCAGGGATGCTACTGAACGCACAACAATGAACTATGGAGAATTTCATGTGTCTACCTAGTTTCCCCAAAAATACCCTTTAATCATGTCAGAAGCCCCATCTTTGAAAGATGGAGCTATTGAAACCAACCGTGCAATATGATACGAAACTGCTGTTTGAGACATTTACAGTTACTAGCAAAAGTCATCCCATTTCTCTGATTTTCTGGCAATGAAGTCAAGACCTGTATATTTTTCAGGTGTACTCATGTAAACTGTGTGGTCTGTTGAACTGTACAGCTGGCATGTTGTTCTGGGAATACATGAACGTCTTATTACAGGGATCAGTCTACTCATCACATGTATGTGCCTGTTCTCCTCTCTGAATAGATATCCTGAAGTCAAGCAATTTTTTTCATTTCTTTTTGTAAATTATACACCACTATGGAATTAGCAGATGTGGCGACAAGGACCTAGCCCAGAAGCTTTCATCACAGGCTCTCCCAGTACCCAAAGAGCCATGGGACATGGTGGGGACAGCCCTGAAGTGACCCCATAGAAAGCCACACGGAGCCACCCACACCTCCATGCTCTCTGAGAAAGGGACCCTCTGGGGAACGCAGTACCAACGCCTCTGACCTGGCTCTGCAAGAGCCGCTTCATACCTCGAAGTAAGCCCACGTAGTACACGTTTGGATACAAGCTACCCTGCACTTCAAATAATGTGAATTACAGGTCTACGTGCCATAGCCCTGGTTCTCCTTTGGAGCTGCTCTGCTACTGGGTGGGTGAACAAACACACCGGTTTACAACACCCACTGAGGGACACAGGACGTTCTGAACCCGCTGATGCACCCCGAGAGCCAAGAACCTGCATTGTGCAAACGTGGGATCCCAGCAGCAACCTGCAAGTTTTACTAAAATAAATGACTGCGCAATTTGGATCTGAGCAAAAGGTTGTTGGGGGTTTTGGTTTTTTTCAATCAAATTATGTCATTTCTACTGCATACGTGGAAGCTTTTTGCTCTGTTCCCTTTGTACATACTATAAAAAAATAGTTTTGAATAGTTATTTGGTTTTAGATCATATATTGAATTCTTTTGTACTGAGTCATAGTTTTGAAAGGAACGATTAGGGCACAGTTGTAAATGACTACAGAAAGGTTATCATGTTGTGAACTGACCTGCAAAGAAGGTGGTAAACTACATGAAACAATAAAAGCTACCAGTAAATTGGCAAATTAAGCTGTTTATCTTCTGGCTTAGCCTGGTATAACTACAAAGATCACCTTCACTTGATCTTGAACTATGTTGAAATTCAAGTAAGTCTATTTTCAAAATACCTCTAACCTGCTTACTCTCAGAGGAAACTACCAAATATTTTGTAACGTGTACATGCAGCTAGGTTAATATTTTCATTCATTAGTTACAAACCTTAAATTTTAAGATGGCTGCACAAAACATACCTCCCAATTTCCAGAGCCTTACTGTAGTCCATTTGGACAGTACAAGTAATAAAAAGTATTTCATATTCTCTTTCATGAGCAAGAAAGGCAGACTTCTTAAATATCTGAAGCTAGAAGAAAAAAGTATAAAAACCAGCTGTAATGAATAGCTGATACCCTTAAAGTGTGCCACAACCAATTTTCAAGTCCAACCCTGCCCAAGTGTGTAGCTGTTAAGGTTTTTTTAATAGGATCAGCAGCTTCATATTGCACTAACTACCAAAATACACGAATTTCTCATCAACACAAAGAACTCAAAGCTTCTTCTGAGCTAAGGTGATACTCATCGATTGCTCCTCTACATCCTGATATTGAAGCTTTTCTAAATACCACAGCTTTGGGAAATTGGATGCTTTCTAACTGTTTAAACAAATGCTGACTGGTCAGAGCAGCCTTTCAAGGCTTCTTCCATAGTAGCACAACTGCAAGTGAACATGCACGTAGGTTATCACTTGCTACCTCGCAGTTTTACCAATATAATGAAGAGCAGGGACACGTTTAGTAAGGCCTAGGCTCCAGTGCAAGGGAAAGCCCAACAGTTTAGTGAAGAGTATTTCCCCATTAGCTTCTTTGTCACACAGTTGCATAACACGACTCTTTATCTTCTATTGGTAGCAGGAAGACTTGAAAAAAATGCAATTCTTATGTCTTCACAAAAATAAAGTGCTTTATGGACTAAGAGAACTGCCTAAGTACAACAAATCACTTGGTTTAATGTTATAGTCAACTCTTGTGATACAATGTTTTGGGTAATTAAGAAAATATGTATGGAAGAGACAGCCCTGGCCTCCAATCTCTCCCTAGAAATGTGACCACAACATTTCCTTACAGACTGGTAAGAAGGTCTGGAGGAACGTGGTCCTGAAAGGCCCACTGCAACTGTGGTAAAGTCCCAGGGACTAGATGAAGATGCTTTCTGCTGAAGAATTAACCATTATTAGACGTTTATCTTTCATTGCTACTGCGGGTGCAGAAGAACAGGTCCATGCATGGGTGTGCTAACAGGAGGAGGTCACTAATACAAGTATCGATAAATTCAACGTCAGGCTCAAGTTCCTGAATACTGACAGGTATTCCAACACCCTTCCACTAGCTCTCTGGATTGGGACAGTTGACAAGTATATAGTGAAAATCGCTTTGAAAACTATCTCGCTGTACAGCAAGACCTACACCGAAGAGACTATTGCTAGTTTAAACCAAGAATTTTATTGGAATTTATACGATGAAAGATCCTAAAAATGTCTGAAACTTTTTGCACTGCAAACTGAAGTTAGGACTAATTAGCCATAGGCATTTATTACCACCTTCACCTTTTTCTTAAGGATAGACTAATCAGCGAAGATACTTTCCCCAGAAGAAAGAAAAGCGAGCTTTAAAAAGGCAATTAAGTTTGGTGAGCACTCAGATTGCAGGTTAAGAATCACTTCATGGAAGAAACAGGGTTACAATAAAAGCAAGGTTTCTCTCTAATTCAGCTGTAACTGGAAACAAAAACAGGACAAAGCCATCAAATATAAATACTTAAAATATGCTATAAAAATGCAGCATTGCCAACACCGTTCTCCACTGCCAAGCCTGAAGTAGAACAGATAATCCAGATCCCTCAGCTTCTTGCTGGAACAGAAATGCTCCCCTTCCTGCTTCTGGATAGCCCAGTCTAAGCTCTCCAGAAAGAAAAGAGAACTTGGAACAAAGATAACGCTCTGGAAGTAAATTTGGTTTTCTTAAATTTTTAAAGCAAATAGCCAGTTACAAATCAATGTTAAACACTGCTAAATTGAAACAACATTCCACTAAAAGGCATTTCATCATCACAAAGGTTCATCTTCCGAGTAATGAACTGCTGCAAAAGTATTTAACCTGTTTCCTTGAAGTTGCACAATACCATAAAAGAGACGCTCATGCACACGCATATGCACAACCAAACATTTTCTACAGTCCTTAACGCAAGCGTATTTTATTTGTATGGTTTGTTATTTTCAGTTCTGCTCTCAAATTGCCACGGGATTCGGAATAAGTCTCTCTCCCTAGATGAAAAAGCATTCGTTGCACCTCCGCTCTCCAGATCACACGAGACACAAGCTGTTCCAATGTCTCGGTGGTGGCAGATTTCCACAGATTCTTAAGTGCAGGGGATTATCCTATTCAGACTACACTCCAGCCTTCAGTGCTTTAAGACTGCCACCTTACGTTGTGCGATGGAGTGACACGCTGCTTTTGTGCAAGGCAGCTTTCAGTTCCCACTTAGAATGACGCAGACTAAATAGCCTGCTCGCTCAGCTTTGAACTCTGCAAGATTTTTAGGGGCCCAATCCTTTACACGTACGCATAAACTCCCTACCTGCTTCCCTCTGTGGTGGCAATACGAGAGCCCCAGAAATTGCAACCAAACTTCTGCGGCCAAAGCTGAAAGACAGGATGAAATTATCTCGGTCCTTGAGTACTCTGCCTCAGACGCCGGCTCCACCTTGTAACTTAGCGACTGCTGATCTAGTTCTCAATAAATCAGAAGTACAGATTTTGTCAACTATGGCTTTTTTTATTATTATTAAACTTACAGGGATATCTTATACACAGTTAAGACACACACAGCTGCTTTCTAACTAGTGCATATAAAGCAAGGATTGAAAGGCTGTCACTGTTCAAAGAGTAACTTACACTAAAAGCAAACAAAACTGATCCCTCTCCTTACATGAGTCAAGCTACATTGAGAAGTTATTTTTCAGATTTCAGAAGGACAGAGGGGTCTCCTAAGGGTCTTGCTTGTCTGTTTTTCTTTTAACCTGTGCTTCTTCCTGATCTTCTCATTCCTAGTCCTTAGAATCACAGAGTACCAGACTGGTTTGGGTTGGAAGGGACCTCAAAGATCATCTAGTTCCGACCCCTGCCACAGGCAGGGACACCCTCCACTAGCCCAGGTTGCCCAAAGCCCCATCCAACCTTGCCTTGAACACTGCCAGGGAGCCAGGGGCAGCCACAGCTTCTCTGGGCAACCTGTGCCAGGGCCTCAGCACCCTCACAGGGAAGAATTTCTTCCTCAGATCTCATCTCAATCCCCCCTCTTTTAGTTTAAACCCATTCCCCCTTGTCCTATCACTACACTCCCTGATAAAGAGTCCCTCTCCAGCTTTCCTGTAGCCCCTTTATGGACTGGAAGGTGCTCTATGGTCTCCTCAGAGCCTTCTCCAAGCTGAACAAGCCCAACTCTCTCAGCCTGTCTCCACAGCAGAGGTGCTCCAGCCCTTGGTTCATCTCCGTGGCCTCCTCTGGACTCTCTCCAACAGCTCCATGTCCTTCTTGTCCTGGGGACCCCCGAGCTCGATGCAGCACTGCAGGGGGGTCTCACAAGCGTGGAATAGAAAGAAACCCAGCACATGACAGCAGCTTGCTTGTCAATCTGTTCACAGTTGGGTATTAATGACCCGAGCCCTAACATACATGTCATTTAGCTATCTAGTACGCTGAAGAAAGGATGCAGTGAAGAAGTTTGTTTAAAGGGTGACCTAGCATAACCGCTGCTTTGACTCCACTGCTACCAAAACAAGAGGTATCACCAACACCTAGCCAGCCTTAAATTTCCAGACACCAGAGCAATCATTTGACAGCACAATTTCTTAAGCCGGCTTGGCTGGAGAGAGGTCGCTATCCCAGCAGTTTCCTTCAGCCCACCTTTCACTCACAGCAACTCCTTCTCAAAGGTGAACTTATTTCATGTTTGCAACTGCCAAGTTTTAACCCATTCGCGGCAAAATGAACAGAGTTGTCTCCTCTGTGCTGGCTGCCCACACAACACAGGGGAGTCCTGTACGCTCCCGTCCTCCCCTTCCCTGGGCCGACATAATCCTTAGAGCAGGATCAAGGCACCAACCTGGACGCAAGCATTGGGCAAGCCTGCGTGCACATCTCAAAGGCAAATTTTGAACGCATTTACCTTCTCACATACTAAGCTGATACTCTGTTAAAAACAGACACGCCAGTCTGATTTTCCAGGTGAATCCCAGACATAAAGATAAACAGTACTTGTACTGTTTACCTAGTGATAACTCCACTTCAGATGAAAGAAACCATGTCATGTATTGAACACAACCTTGACCTTCCTGCGTCACTCAGAGCTCCAGCAATGAACACAGGGTATCCCTCTGCATCCCTCACTAAAGGACAGCAAAAAGCCAACCAAGTGTTCGAGAATTATGCTTCAACTGACTTACTACACCGTTCTTCTACCACTGTTAATATCCAGTTTGGATCCTCAGTCAGCAAACTCTTAAAGGAACACAACTTCTTTGCTGTCTTCTCTAGTATAAAATGGTTATAATCAACTTTACGGATCGTTCTTCCAACCTAAAATGTGAATGTTACTTCTAATTTCAGTCTGCCAACTAAAAGAAAAAAAAAAGTCTTCCAACAGGTTATCATGTAAAAAAATACAGATAGCCAGCCTCAAATATCCATGACTCGTGCTTTTCTTTCTGAAATATCAAAGGCATTAATATCATTCTGTTGGGTGTTAGGTAGATCTACTTTAACATACTGATGACAGAAATAAAATCCCAAGGATGCTAGGAATGCAAGAACATCCACCACACGTAACTAATGTTTACGTATCAACACCAAAGCTGAATTTGCTGGTTGTAAGTTACTTATAAATTGGTTTCTACCAAGTATTTAACAGCATAATATTTATACAATCTTACAATCATGTCCTTAATATTGTGTTCTTTTTATAAACATTTCCACACTTAGCTGCTAAGGTATTAATTCATGTGACTGATCACTAAACTGTGAATTTATAATTCCTCATTTTGCATGAGAAGCATGTATAGGTTGTAAAAGAATTCTCCTATGAATGGACTGCATTTAAACTTAAAGCAGCTCTGGAGAAAAAAAAAAAACAAAAACAAAAAAAACCCCAGATTACCGGCACATGAAAGCAAATGCAGGTAATTCTGTGACACAATCCAACCTGTAACTGAAGCCTTCGCTTTCTCCGTGCCACAACAGATTTCAGTTTTGTTCCTATTTTACTTCTCCCCATCACACCGATTCACACAAGACACGATCAACACCAACAGATACTGAATCACGACTGCTGACTGATACCAGCTCGTAGGAGTAAATGATACACAAAAATAGCACAGGCATCTCATGTCTAATTTTTAAGGAAGTATAGGGATGGTTAAATCCTGACACTGAGGACTGTGCAACTCAGCGGATGGACTACCAACTGCTAGTGTTCTTCCATCGACACAAAATGACTGTTGTCAAATCATGGCAACAGTTAAAGAAAAATCACTTTATCAAACCACCATCCTTTGCTTATTGTATTTTCAAGTCTACTAACAGTTACTTATAAGGCCTAATATCTTCCCACAGCTACAGTGTTGTTCCCAAACTACAGGTTTGCTGTAAAAGAATACGGACAGGAAACTAAATATCCTAGACAGAGGTCTCGGGCTGGCCGGCTGAACCACTGACTTTGGATTCATGCACAAATCAGGGCGTTTCCAATGACTTCAGGACAGAAGTGTCTTTTTCCCCGTTCTTACGTGGCACTGAATATATCGCCTAAAGCCTGCCCTTCAGAGTCTGCCCTTCCCTAGTTACAACAGGCCGGTTTTCTGTTACAGCTCCAGCCTCTTGGATCCTGCAACAAGCCATTCTAGTCTACAGTCACTAAGCGTTTAGATCGATCTGGAATAATTACTTTTCCGTAATTACATTTCAACACCTTTAATCTGAACAGAAAGCTTAATAATGTAAGAGACTCAAATCAAACACATGCAGAAAGAAAGATTTCCATGCTGAAGGGCTTAAGTAACCGGATAACAGAACATATCATGGGGATGCTTTCAACCCACAGTCTTCCATTTTCACCAGAAACGATTTTTAACAAGGACATTTTAAACAAAAAGCTCATTGTTTTAACTCTATGGCCTCTTCTCAAACTGTGCAGGAAGAGAACACCATTATCAGACACAGCAGCTGGCTGTCCCTTGAAGGTCTGTGTGGATCAGTAAGTTAAAAGATGAAACTACATTAGGTGAGCACAAGAGCAGCAATCAAAGAAAAAATATATATAATCTTTACAGTAATACTTTTCTATCGAAAATTTGATTCTCTCCATTCAAATTCTCCTAGCTCAAACGCTCCTAACCAAATGTTTGAAAGTAAAGCACTTGGCTGCTATTCACATTAAATCCAACTCAGGACTGACCACAGAAAGCCTGTAGCCAAAGCACAAAAGCCTTTTTATTTACCTTTTGCTCTCCTCCACTGCTTTGTCCAAATGCTGGAAGATATCTTGGAATAAAATGCAGCTGGAGCGACTATTGATGTCATAGCCATATCCTCTCTTCCAGTATTGCTTCAGGTCATTCAGGTATTCCAGTACCTAAAGTTACAGAGTTCACAAGTTTTTATTATCGCACTAAGGGAAAATAAACCCCCTGCAACCTGGAACAAGGATGCTACCACACACGGAAGGAAATCAACAACTCTTTGAGACACAAAAAAACCCAAACATCAAGGCTCCGATGACAGCATAAAACCAGACACAACAGATCAGACCAAAGAGACACCAAATTCAGCACCCTGTCTCTGATCACGCTCTTATCAGACCTAGGGAAAACAGCAGGCACACTTCCCCAGGCTCCAGTTTTCAGCCCAGGGCTTTGAGCTCTGAAGTGGTTTTCTACAAATTTAAGAGACTTCAGGTGATTCTCTCCCATAATAACCCCATCTCCCCTTTGAACGTACCAAGTTTCAGCCTTAACAGTACCCTGCAGCTTGGCTACAGGCTGTGTTAAAAAAAAAATTCCAGCCTGTTGTGAACCTGCCTGCTGCTAGCTTCATTTGGTACCCGTTAGGTACTGCACACAATGAGACAATCATTATCCACCGCATTTTTAGCGTTTCTGATTTTGCCTTATGAAGGTCCTTACTTTGGTTAATCACTCTTCAGACAGAAGCAATCCCATACCTTTAACTGAGTTTGTCTATTTCTACATTCTAGAGATGCACACGCATCTCAAAAAAGACAGAACTGTGCCTTGGATTTATGTAAGAGTGTACGACGCTCTCCTTGCTCTCTGTTCCTTTTCTCACCATTCCTAGCATTAAAGTTGGGAGTTTTTAAATTTTTGTTCACTAATTTTACTGTAGCTGAGCTGACATTTTCATAGATCTATGCCATCAAGACTTTACTTCTCAGTGGCACAACGGATCTGAGACATGGCCACCTTATATAGGACATTTCAATTTCTTATGTCATAGACATTGTTTCATAGTGAAAACCACCTGCCGCTGTACTGCTGTGCGATCCATCCTCACAGGCCCCCTCTGCAAAGCCTCTCAAACATCTCCTCTTCTTACTATCCCAAATAACTTCATCTAATCAGGAAGCTTCCCCACCTCATTGCTAAGTTATTTACAAACATACTGAACAGCACAGGTTTCAGCAGAAGTTCAAGGTGGCCTTCCTCCTCTTTGAGAGGACAGCATTTACTGTTATCTCCACTGCCTCCCCCTTAGCCAACTTCTATCTCTGTAGCGGCCTCCCTCTTTCCCAGGGGTGCTGCTTCCTTAAGAGCCTCGTGGGCCTCAAGGAACATGTTTTGGAGTGCCAGATAAATGACATCACTCTTAATCCCTATCTCTCTTGATCCCTTCAAAGGCTACATCAGGTACTTTTTGAAAGAGGAACCAATGTAAGTCTCATTTATCTGGGTTCTACTAGTTTTATTAACAGGCATTAGGTTTAGAGATGTGACAGTCCCCCCAACCATATAAAAAGATTCTTAGAGGACCTAGAAAACCTCATCTGATGTCCTCTGGAATCAAGGCATTTTATCATCTGAAAAACAAAGCTGTCCGTAGCATTTCTAATGATACAGAAATAAAAGCATGTAAGAATTAAGGACAATAGTAAAAGACCATTTTAATCAGGACAAATCAAGACTGCACCAGTGTTTAAGTCTGAATAAAGAACGGTATTTCACTCTTGCTCCTTGATTAATCCAGAACTCTTTGGGAGACCAAAGAAGTGCTTCATTAGACTGAAGAATAAGGGACACGCAACTTCTGACTGTGCAAGGAGTTATATCTGAATACTCGGGCATCTTCTGAAGGCTTCTCAATATCTCTCCCATTTAGCACCTACCTTGGCATCTTCTTCACTGAAGAGGGAGCACCATGGGGAGGTCACATTTTTTATAGCCAACTCATACGAGCAGGTGAGAAAAGCCACTTGAACAAGATCTGCAATAAATCCAATAAACAAGCAAAAGATAAACTGCTGCTACAGAAGTAGCAACTTTCTCTCAACTTGCCTCTAAAATGACATGTAATTACAATTTAGCAATGCAAACAACATAATCCAATAAACAATCGCCAGTCCAAAGGCCAAGCACTAAAAATAAGTACTTTTCAACAGAATTACTGCACAGAATCCAAGTTTCAGACAGCAAGCTTTTCACATTACGTTGCTTTAAGAGGGAAATGACAGCATTTCACATCAAATACTGTATGTCTGCTGAGGTACATGCTATAGGTATTGATTGCTAGTGCGTCCTCATCACCACAAAAGACAGAGGACTCAACAAAAGCACGGTGCGTCTCTTCAACACAGAGCAGTCTTTGACTACCACTACTCATCTTCCACATTAGCGGCTGAGTTTGAATAGAGGCATGCTGCTGCTTTGGGACTGTGGCTTTAGGGGCACCCTGGAAACGACAGCAACACCTCTTCTGGGGAGTTCCCACCATTTGACCACGCAGGAAAACCTGGCACTTCTCTTCTGGGCAAGTGAAGTTACAACGTGGACATACAGGTCCACCTTTTCCTGAGGTTATTTGTGTGTTTGAATTTAACGGGTTTTACAAAAGCTACATCTGCTTGACAAAGAAAGATTAAAAGAATAACCCCTCCAAACAAAGGTAAAGTTGATTTCATTTGTAGCAAAGATATTTTCAAACATCTTTCTCTTCTGACCACTGACAAGCATTCACTACTGCAACACCAATATACATTTACAGCCTCATGCATTTAATTAGAGCCTACGTCTCTGACTGACAGTGTATTTTAAATTACCTATTCTGCATAACTACACAGTGTCTCAGAAGTTGTTTTCAGCCAGACTCGGAGCCGAAGCCACCTGCAACAGATGTTCATTACCTGCATTCAGCTCCTCCACCGGCAAACACAAGGCACTCGCCACCTTCTCCAAGACCTTCCTCATCTCCGACCCCTCTTTGAAGGCGTTCACCTGGCACATCGCCGCGTCATTCTCTTCCACCAAGGCTACAAACTTGGCGCAGTGGTCGAAAAACCGCATCAAGGAATCATTAACTTCAACCTCCACCTCTGAAAACGAACGCAGGCCTCAGGGATGCGGCCAGGGGCAGCACCACCCTCCCCAGGGGTACCAGGGCCTGGCCACCCAGACACCCTTCCGGGGACAGTCCCCTCATGACAGCCGTGTCCCTATGGGGGCAACGCGGGGTGCAGGGTCTGCCTCAGCCTGGGGAGGAGGAGACATGGGACTGGCCTCACGGATTCCCTCAGCCCCAGGGCAGTGGGGAGGATGGGGGGCTCCCTCAGCCCCTTGGAGAGGACGTGAGGGTCCCTCAGGGAGAGCGTGGGGCTCCCTCAGCCCCTCGGGGACCGCTGGGGTCCCTCGGGGAGGGCGTGGGGCTCCCTCAGGGAAGTGTGTGTGCGTGGCGGGAGGGGGCCGGGCTTACCGTCGCTGCCGAGGCTGAGGGAAGGTCCGAGCCCTCGGCGGAACGCGGCGCCGCTCTGCAGGCAGCGGTGCTTGGAGCTGCTGGCCAGCACCAGGCGGCGGCGGGCGGCGAAGAGGGCGGGGAAGCGGGCGGCCAAGCGACGGGCCAGGTGCTCCATGTCGCGCCGGCCCTGCGGCGCCAACCGCCCGTCGAGGCTTTCCTCGTACCACATCTGCCAGGCGGCCAGGTCGGCGGCGGCGGGGCAGTCTGCTGCTGCCGCGGCGGTGGGACGACGGAGGAGGCGGGCGTGCAGCTCGCCCAAGCGGCGGATCTGCCCAGCCGTGGGGTAGCGGGTGCCGTGGCGGAGCAAAGCGCGGAGCTGCAGCGGAGTGCAGGCGGCGGGCAGCCGCGACGCGTCCGCGGTGGGACCCAACGACAGCGGATCGCGCACCAGGTGCGGGTTCACCTCCTCGTAGCGGGACTTGGTACCGAAGTAGCCGCTCAACCCAGCGCTCGCCACGGCAAGCAGCAGAAGGAGGAGGGCGGCTGAGGGGAACGCCGCAGCTGTCCGGCTCGGCGCCATGGCGGCAACTGCGCGGCTCTCGCAGGAAGAGGCGGAGCGGAGCCGCCTCCTCTCGCCTTCCCCTCGCCTCAGGGGTTGCGCCTCAACCCGGGCGGCTCGGAGCCACACGAGGGGCAGGCTCCGGCGAGGGCCGGGGGGGGAAAGGGGGGGAGGCGCTGAGCTATGGCTCCCCTCAGGGCCTCCACCTCGCCCCCCCCCCCCCCGGCCCTCGCCCGGGGCGGTGTCTCCCCTCAGGGCTGCACCCGTGTGGAAAAAAGCCCACTTTTTTTCACCCTTTTATGGCCCCTCACGACACTAAAGCCCTGGGATTCTCGTCGTGTCCCCCTCCTCCCTATACCTGCCTGGAGTGGGTACCCGCCGGACAAGGGGGCAGCCCCAGGTGAGGCAGGGATGGCTCCCCTTTTTTTGGGCTATCTTTCCTCAGGACTTCACCCCTGTGCAAAAACAAACAAACCAACCCCTTTTCACCCATTTATGGCCCCTCATGATGCTAAAGACCCCAATCCTCACCGACCCTTGCACCCACTTTGGCAGGGCTTGGCCTCCAACATGGGCTGCATCATCCTTCTCCATACCCACACATTGGGCAAGCGCAGCTAAGAAGGGGCTTTCAAGGGTGTTTCTGGCTCTTTCTACCCAAAAGCTGTTGAATTCCACTCAAAAGTACAGGCAACATTGCTGTGAGAGGGATTGTGGGTTGCTGCTGCTGGGGATGGCACCGCAAGTCAAGGGCAGTGCAGGGAGTTGGGGTTTTTAGCACGTATGGGCTTATGTGTTCCCAGAAGAAGCGGTTTCAGGTGGAAATACACAGCTCTGGAAAAGTTGAACCATTGGGAATGTGAAGTTTACAGCCCGGGGCGTATTCAGCCAGGAGCAGTGAACAGAGAGCCGCCCGTACCAGTTATAATCCTCACATCCTGCTGGCATCACTGGCAACGCAGCATGACAGCATTGTAATGACCTATCCAGAAAAGCTTAGAAAGGCTTAGAAAATCAAAGAATAAAAAGAGATGTCCCGTGGAAAAGCCTGAGCGCGCTGGTGACGCTTCGGGTTATAAAACAGCTTGGGCAAAAGGGTAAGCAAAACATGCCCCAGTGCATAAGCACAGCATCCCCAGTGCTGATGATCCTTTTTCAAGAAATTTTTCAAGAAATCCCTTGCCTCTAAATAGATATCAGCTTGTAGCTAAGGAAACTGAGTTATTTGTAGCAGAAGCAAGGCTTGAGGTTAACAAAACCATCTCGAGTCTCAGGAAAAGGGCTTAGATTTTGGCCCACAGCATGTCTTGGGGAGACCTATGCTTTATACACAGAAAGCTCAGGTACTTTACTCCCTGCCTACACAGTCAGGCTATTGCTTATACCATTGAGAATTTTCACTGAATAAATAGATTTTCATTATATATTTAGTCAACTGGTGAAATTCTGTTGGAAAGTATGTCTCTCACCTGTCTCCCCCCTCATCAATAATCAAAACAAAGTGTTAATGCAATGATGTGTTATGGCTCAAACAGTTAGGGTAGGCAAAGTCTTTAAAGCTGAAAGAGAAAGGGGAAAGAAAAGTATAGGAATAAGAAGCGGTTTAAAGTTTCTGGGTGAAGTTATGGGCTCTCTGTGTTAAACCAGAGTGGTGTGGCTTAGCTGTCTCACAGTGATACTGTGTAGGGCTGCTGCGATGTTTCCTGGTAGCTCTGGGAAAGGAAATAGTACAGTATGCAAAGTAAATTATCTTGTTGAAGGTTTTGGCTCAACCCTCTGTAGTCTCTTACCAAAAGTAATGGAGACTTTTAGCAAAAATTGTTGCCAGTGAGGATTTTGTTCTGTATGTTTCACAGAGATGCAACTAATGTAATCTCTTTATTCCTAGCAGCTCTTAACAAATTAATCTCACTTGAGAGGTAAAGTACTCGGTTGTTCTGTTGGGGCTTCTGTTTCAGCTGCAGCTCAGTCGCAGTGCAAAGTACTTCACTGTTTCTGTCGCCGTTCGTGACCTGTTCATTTGAGCCTTGCACAGCACGCTGCTTTTCCTGCGCTGGGATCTTGGGGCAGTTGTAGGTAAGTACCAAACAAGTACAGTGCTGAGAGGTAGACAGGTTTGGCACTCATAGCCTAAGTCAAATTTCTGTCTCTTTAGAGATCAGGAATATTCAAAATGGTAACTTTGGGAAAGAGGTGCAAAGTCCGATTCTCTATCAGGACACAAAAAAATTGTTTTAAACAAACACAAACCTAACAGTATGTTTCCAGTTCTGTACAGGATATGGCCAGTTCCTAGACTTTTATTTCATATTTAAAATATTCCAAGGAGTGTTTTCATGCAGAGGGTGATTTTACACCAGTATTCTTCATAGCAGTTTCTATCATTGCATGTATCACTAAGACCCTACTGCTGTCTTTAAGCTACACTAAAGGATCTGAAAGTGGGGAACAGTCCCCTGGTGATTCAGAAGACAACCTCCACAGTGGAGAGGTGGAACACCCACTGCGGCTCATTTTAATTGCCAGCACGTTAGGCAGATAAACAAAATTGTCATGATTGCATATGCATTTCACTGGTCGTGGAGCTGTTCTGGAAAGGGCTCAGGTTAAACACGGAAAATACAAGTTTGTGCACGAAGGTGAGGCTAATAACTAGTTATTGTTTAAAAAAAAGCACACCGTCTACTACAAAAGAGTTATAATTCAAAATCAGTGAGACAAAAGTGTTCTGATCATTTGTCTAGTACAGCTGCTTTAGATGTAAATGGTTTCTCAAAAATTATTCCTGGGAGCTTTCCAGTTTTACAAAGGTGGACTAAATTTGTAAGTAAGCATTTCAAGACCAGTGCAGAGAAGTAATTTTGATTTCAGTTTGAAAAGAGGTCCAGAGGGGAAAAAACACAAATGCTCCATCGTCATTTCATATGATCTTCTGTAGTTTATATTAGGCATATCTAACCACAAGTCATTTCTACCATGTCATCTTTTATAACAAATCAGCATGAAACTACCTACAGTGCAGTTTTCAGAAAATACTGAAAATTTTATAAAATACTGAGAAAAATATAAATTCCATCTTCTTCATAATTATCCACTGTAATGACTCTGTAATTGGTTTTAGTAGGAAAATGACTTTGCATATTACAGCAATGTGCATGTAAGCTTATGTGTTTGAGGGAGAAATAGAGAAGTCATAAAGTTTTTCATTAGAGATTCATAGAATCATAGAATATCATAGAACGGTTTGGGTTGGAATGGACCTCAAAGCCCATCTAGTTCCACCCTCCACTAGCCCAGGTTGCCCAAAGCCCCATCCAACCTGGCCTTGAACACTGCCGGGGAGCCAGGGGCAGCCACAGCTTCTCTGGGCAACCTGGGCCAGGGCCTCAGCACCCTCACAGGGAAGGATTTCTGCCGCACATCTCATCTCCATCTCCCCTCCTGCAGCTTCAGGCCATTCCCCTTGGCCTGTCACTCCCCGCCCTTGTCACCAGCCCCTCTCCAGCTTTCCTGGAGCCCCTTCAGGGGCTGGAGGGGCCTCTAAGGTCTCCCCGCAGCCTTCTCTTCTCCAGGCTCAACCACCCCAACTCTCTCAGCCTGTCTCCAGAGCAGAGGTGCTCCAGCCCTTGGTTCATCTCCGTGGCCTCCTCTGGACTCTCTCCAACAGCTCCATGTCCTTCTTGTCCTGGGGACCCCTGAGCTGGATGCAGCACTGCAGGGGGGTCTCACCAGAGTGGAGCAGAGGGGCAGAATCCCCTCCCTCGACCTGCTGGTCACGCTGCTGGGGATGCAGCCCAGGATACGGTTGGCTTTCTGGGCTGCAAGCGCGCACTGCCGGGTCGTGTTGAGCTTCTCGTCCCCCAACACCCCAAGTCCTTCTCCTCAGGGCTGCTCTCCATCCGTTCCCTGCCCAGCCTGTGGTTGTGCTTGGGATTGCCCCAACCCACGTGCAGGACCTTGCACTTGGCCTTGTTGAACTTCACGTGGTTCGCATGGGCCCACCTCTCCAGCCTGTCCAGGTCTCTCTGGATGACATCCCTTCCCTCCAGCTTGTCAACTGCACCACACAGCTTGGTGTCATCATCAAACTTGCTGAGGGTGCACTCGATCCCGCTGTCTGTGTTGCTGACAAAGATGTTAAACAGCACCAGTCCCAGTACTGACCCCTGAGGAACACCACTCATCACTGGTCTCCACTTGAACATTGAGCCGTTGACCACAACTCTTTGTGTGTAACCGTCTAGCCACAACTCTTTGTGTGTGACCACTGAGTGGTCCATCCGTCAAATTCATGTCTCTCCAATTTAGAGGCAAGGATGTCGTGCGGGACAGTGTCAAATGCTTTGTACAAGTCCAGGTAGTTGACATCAGTCGCTCTTCCCTTATCTGCCAATGCTGTAACCCCATCATAGAAGGCCACCAAATTTACCAGGCATGATTTGCTCTTACCGAGGCCATGTTCATAGAATCATAGAATCATAGAATGGTTTGGGTTGGAAGGGACCTTAAAGATCATCTAGTTCCAACCCCCCTGCTGCAGGCAGGGACACCCTCCACTAGACCACATTGCCCAAAGCCTCATCACCAATCACCTCCTTAAGACTGTAAATCTTCAGATTGTAAAAAATGTGGATTTAAAAGGTAAATAAATAAAAACTGATTTGTGATCACAGTTTCCGTTTCAGAAAGGGAATTCTGTGCCCTGACTTGTCAAGCGAAGACAGCTACCCCCCACCGTGATCCCTTACTTGCTCCTATCATATTACATTAAATTGTCACATCCTATCATATCACATTAAATTGTTCAGTTATGTATTTTGAATGGCTTTCACAGGATTTTTACTATGTATCTATTAAGAAAAATCTTACCAATAACATATCATTCTATGAGGAGTCACCTCTAATTATTTTCCCTTCTTAGTATGTTTTTGAAAACATTAAGAGAAAGACCTGCTTTTACAACATCTTTCATATTTGACGGAGTCTGAGTCCGTAGAGGCCTTTGTGGCCTCCAGTCACCGGAAATTTTTGAGTGCTGCTCTCTGCTGAAAATGTTGCATTAATTGAATGGTTGCACATGAAGCTGGGCTCTTCAGAACTTCAGTGCAGGGCGTTTGTCACCTTCAGAAATAAAGACAGACCAGATGACTCGGACGCATAGCACCTACACAGCGTAAGTCGAGGCACGTGAACATAATTGCTCAGATATAGCTCTGTGATGTGTCAGGGACAAACAGGCCAAGTGAGTTAGAAATTGGGTAGGTACCAACCTGCCTGGTGCCACTTAGTCACGTGCAGCCTCTGGGTGCTGAAAATACCATTTTTTTTCTCCTTCAAAGCTTGTCCTCGCATACAGCATTATCTTCTCTCTGGAGAACAGCTCCAGTTCATACACCAAAATTCTGGACAAAGCGTTTACATAGCAGCCAAGTTGCCATTTTCACCCTCCACAAGTGATCGCAATGTCTGTTTTTTTGGTCCTTGTTGTGTCTTCTTTACGTTTAAATGAGGAGCCAAAAAAAAAATTAAAAACACGCCCATTCCAAATGCAACCATATCAAATTGTTCTCTCTTTTGTTCTCCTTTTTCATTTCTTTCCATCTTCAAGTATGGTGATGCTGAGGGTGTTTAATTCGCAAGTCACATTTCCATTCACTAGCATTATTTTGTTCTCTTACAGTGCAGTCAAATCAGTTTCAAAGAACTGTCCTGAATAATTTCTTTATTTCTGCTTCTTCAATGGATTTTCCTTAGAGGTGCATCAATTTCCAAATCAAGCTATATTTGAAATGCAACTGAGAACGTTAATGCACTAACCTCTTCTGAAAACACCTTTTTTCTTATAAAGCCTTCCTGTTCCGCAGTGCTTTGATAGCCTGTAATTACCATTAAGGGTGATGTATTTCTTTAGCAGTCAAAGGGCAGAGAAAATATATTTTAATATGTCCCCAGCTGAGTGTATGCTATTAGCTGGTCTTTTCAGGAGTGAAGAAACTGCTCCCATTGCCAGTCTGAGTATTTGGATAATTCAAATAGTACAGAATTCACTGTCCGCAGCTGTAGAAGGGAAGAACGGTTCTAGGTTTTGGCTCTCCATAAAGTGCTTTTAAAACCAATGATATTAATTACATGGTCCAGGGAGGAAAAAGTGTTGGTCTCTAATTTTGTGTTCTGCTTTCCTTCTCATGCAACCTGCCTTTTCATTTTCATTACTTTCAAGGAACAGATCTCTGAGCAAGGATCTCTTCCTGCTGGCTGGCAGCCATTCCTTATTATCTGATGGCCAGCTGCGGTTTTAGGAGAAGAAATAAAAGAAGTTGTTGTCAGCCTTTGAGCTTCCCAGTTCCAAAGTAACAGGGAAGTGAGAAACACGGGAGTTGTGCTATTCGGACGCCCTGCCTCACCGTTGAGTGTCTTCTTCAGAATAAAGTCTGCATAGCTTCAGCAGAGGTAGCTCAAAGCAGACAGCTATCCTCTATTCATTTGGTGCTTAGTTATTTCTTCTCCGTAAGTAAGTGAATTTTAACTTTTGAAGGCAGAAAGCAAAACCAACAAGATCCAAAGGCACTGCATGCTCCAGACAACCCAATTCTATCTTATTCTGCAGCAGTGGAGGGGCTGCAGGCTGGGGCTAGGCTCAGCCTAGCAAAGGCGCAGACAGCAGCCCGGGCATGAAGATCTACATGAGATGTATCACTGTTCTGGCTCTTGGCCTGGGCAGGAGGCGTGGGGCAGGGTAGAGCTGAGCCAATGTGAGTTTGATCTGGCAGAAAAAGGGACAGAAAGGTGAGGTGGTGTGGTGGAGACTCAGAGGAGGCAGAGGGTGTGGGCTTGCAGCAACTCAGCTGGCTGCTGGGTCGTGCCTTCACACTTGGAGACGATGCGCCAGCACATTAGCTTTGGGAGTTTCTTGTGCACTCTGTAATGTCAATGACAACTGAGCTGCTTTTATTTCTCCCATGAGGAGAGTGACCCTTCTCCCTGTGAACCTCACTGGCTCACATGCAGCTGCTTGTGTTTGTGCTCAGCAAGCAAAGCTGAGTTGCTGCTGCTGCTGCTGGGCGAGATGGTGGCATCCAGAAACCCAGGCTGGTGATCCTGTCAGTTGGCATCACATCCCTGGTCTCCAGTGCAAAGCCATGTCAGCAGAGTGGGGCTCACTTTGGATGCATATTTTTGTACCCTAAGTGCAAAATCTCTTTCATCCGGGGACACTGCCAGATCCTTGCTGCTTCCTTTTGAAGTGTAGGCTCTTCAGAGGCACTTTCTGTTCTTTTGCGGAGTCCTTTGTCTTCTGTGCATGTGAGCAGGGAGCAGAAACACATTTGTTGCTCCTATGGAATGGGATGGTGGCTGATGCCATATTTGGCTAGCAACTGGAGAGCTGGAAAAAGGAACGATGCATGCAATGGTAATTATTGCTTTCCACAGAAAGGGTTGAGTTCAGATCTCATCCATCCCATCCTAATGGAGAGAGAGGGACCATCTCCTAATACTTTTGGTTGCTATCTGACTTGCATGTCATTCTGGTTTGGGACTTGCAGCACTGTGACTTGTCAACAGTTGTCAGTGGAAGGTCTGTGACTGGGCTTCTTGGCCTGGAGATCGCTCATCTGGTCCCTCCCTCGCACTGCAAAGGGTGGCTGCTTTAGAGCTGCTCAATGGGATCTCCTTGAGGTTGGGGTCAAAGTCTTTTCCCAAGCTCCCCGGGCCTGCTTTTCCATCTGGCCGGTTCATTTAAATGGCTTATAATTAGGGCAGAGCCACCGCCTGCTTGCTGATGGGAAAGGCCACCCCTTGATTAACCCCGAGTACGACTACATCTCCGTAACTGTGCTTACAGCTCTGTTCTCATGGCCTTTTGCCACCCGGCGCTTGGGATATCAGTCCTGTTTGGTCATGTGCGGGAAACACGGAGCTCTCTGCAACCCTGAGTGCTATAACATGTCTGGGATCCTGGCTCAGGTCTCTCCCTTCTGGCATGACTTTGTTTAAAGGGCTTGATCAGCGCAGCTATGTCGTAATGAGGCTGTGTGTCACATGGCTTGTTCTTCCAGAAAATAAAGAAACCTTTGGGGATTGTAAGTTGTTTGACCTCTTTGCAAGCAGAGTTTCTGGTCTTGCAGTGATGCCCTGTGTGGGCAACTCCATCAGCATGACAACCTCGTAATTATGTGGCTTGTCCTTCCAGAGCATGTCAAGCCCTTCCAGTTCTTGAGCAGCATGATCCCATACAGCAAACACACTCAGGCGGTGGAATGGCTTGGAGTTTGAAAAATCGGCGATAAATTCAGAAACGCTCAAAATCAAACCAAATTGAGTTTTCCAAGAGTAAAAATAAATAATCGCAGTTTCTTTTTCCACATAAGTAAGAGGGAGAGAGAAACTACCCAGTGTGGATGTGTGCTCTATATATGGAAAAGGTAAATTTCTGGGTTGTATTTTCACCAAACAGAAGGCAGAAAAAGAACTCAAAGATTGTACCATGCTCAAGGCAAGGGACTAGTTAAAATAGTGAATGATGAAAGAATTGGCAAGTGTAATAATTAATCCAGTGGCAACCTTTTTATTATGGTTCTGTCAGACTGGATTTGGGCTGGGATGGCCAAAAGGCGGCCATAATAATGAAGTCTGCTGACAGCTCAAAGCTTGGCAGTGACCCAAGTACAGAGAACAACCAGTCGGAGACGGGCTGAAATCTAACGGTCAAAAATTGTGCTCTTGTAGCAAATGACAGGGATTTCTACTGCAAACTCATCAGCTCAAAGTAACAAAGGAAGAGAAAGGCTTGAACAGACTGGCTGATCTCCAGGCAACTGTGAGCCATCCGTGCGGCATGGCCGCATAACGGCAAATACGAGTTTAAGCTGGGTCAGAAGAGACATTATCAGTAGAGACAGGGAAAGTTTAACGCTGCCCACACCAGGTATTGCTGCGATCGCAACTGGGGAGCTGCGTATACAGCGCTGGCCATCCACAGTCACGTTCACCCAAGCGCGGAAGTTGCGCAGAAGTGCTGCTCGGGTGGTGCACGTCTTACGAGAGGACACACAGATGGGTGCAAAGAGGACACGAGTGGGCTGGATGTTAGGAGGTTTCTAATCTGGAAAGGGCAGCTTTGGCAACAGCCTTCCAGCAGTAAATGACCTAGCTGACCTCAAGATCAATTGACCAAGCTCAGTGAGAGGAATGAGGTGGTTTGCCTGCCTCTGACGGCAGACACTGAGCTCAGTGAGACAGGATGCTTCGGTTCTGCGCCCTGTTCTACTCTGCTTCCGACCAGAGCTTCGAGCCCACAGCACGCTTTTACGACCAAGCTTCTTGCCCAAGACAACAGGGATGTTATAGTGACAATGCCGATAGCGGGACCTCCCCTGACCAGTGGCCATCCATCCCCGCACGAAAAGAGGGACAGAAAAGCTCTGAAACAGCTTCAGAAAAATTCAGCGTCAGGAGTTGGCGTGAAACGAATCCAACTGTACCACGCTGCATTCAAAGCCACATCTCGTTAAATCATTCAGGATGAAGAACTGGAAACGGGGGCAGTTTGCCAATTTATTCAGCAGATGTACAGTCACGGCTGGTCAGCAGCTTTCTAAAATTACAACAGTCATCTAAGACAGATTTTCTTCATGACCAAGCCGCCTTTTTAATAGATTCAGTAAATAAAATGTTGTCCGGTGACATTTCTCCCAACCTAACACAGAAAATTATCCTTATGATACTGCTTTTAAATTCCATTTACATTTTCTAGTTTCTTTTCTTTAAAAAAAGTGTTGATCACCCACATTATCGTTAGAAAAACCTAGGCCACATTAACTTTTACCTGCCAATGGATGTAAGAGGCTGGTTTACATATATTTCTCAGGGCCTCCAAGAAGTTTGGAGGCAATTTAAGTTAACTTTGTCACTTTTTTTTTTCCATGGGAGGTATCAACTCGCTGCTGGCTCACTTTTCTTCTCTGTGTGCTCTCTTCACTGCCCTATTTTGTGAAGCCTCGCTTTCTTCTCCTCTAGATTTGAGAGACGGCAAGGCATTAGGAAGCCAGAGAGATTGTGGGACTTGCCAATACCCTCACACAAGAGGAGAAGCAAATATCAAGCATTAACTCCTAGATCCCTTCCATGCTAAAATGAAGGCAGATGCTTGTTCCATCCTCCCCAAAATCCGCAGCCATGTCAAAAGTACGGTTACAGTAGCAAGGGCAGTCCTTATCAGTTGTCGATAAATCTCACACTCAAACTGACTGCAAATCTATTTTCTGCCTTCACAGTTTGTTGGTTTTAGCTCTTGTGTATTTAGCTGTTTTCATGTTTTCCAGGCAGCGTGGGTTGCAAACAAACCGTATAATCCGTGTATGTTTTTGGAAACGTTTTGCTCCACCCGAAACCAGGCTGAGACTGATGGCAAACAGAGCTTGGCAGAGGAAAGATGTTGATTTGCTTTGCAGCTTTGCCCAGAGCTCAGCTGATCCTGCCTGCATTTCAGAGCGCAGATTTCAATAACGGGAATGAACCGGCACATTGGTCATCAGGGTCTTTCTTTTAGCATTGTTAGCAGTTGCAACACAAAAGGAAAATGAACAGAAAGAGGCATTCAGCTGGAGTTAGCTGAGTCTTAGTCTTTTGTCTAGAAAATCCTTAACTTCCCCATTGAAGTCTGTGGTAACAAATTAAAAACTTTTGTTTGCTTGCCGCTCAAAATCAGTTTGTGTCAGTAACGCTGTTAGCTTGGATAAAGGAAAGGGGAGTTGTAGGTTGGATTTACCATTCATTAAGGTAGATTCATTTACTCTTCTTTGTACAGGGTTGAAAAGTGCTGCACAGTACAATAACGGTGCTCGGGGCACGGGGCCTAGAGGGAAGCAGGGTAGAGAAATAGTGCTAACATGTCCCGCTTCGGGAATGCCTTGTGAGTCTTGTGCTGAAAGCAAAGAGCTATGAAAATCATCTGATTTTCTTTATATGTGTACGAAGAATCCACTCAAACTCAAAAGACAAAAAAAAGAAATAATTAATCTAGAAAATGCTTACGATGTTTTACCCCTCTTCAGGTTCCTGGGTGTTTGCAGAGCTCTTCGGTTACAGAGAGGTCAGAGCCAAACCTTCCTCAGCAGCGACAGGCGATGCGACAAGGGGACCCCTGAAACAGCCCATGAAAGAGGGACCAGTGCAACCCCACGTGTAAGAGAAGGGAAGGCAAACCAGGAGAGGGTATAACTCAAATTCTTCAGACTGCATGCCAGGCAAAAATAGTGGTCCAGGCAAGTTTTTCTTTGTTGTTGTTGACGTGGTTGAGGAAACGAACCTTTGTGCACGCTCTTGTACAGTGACAAGCTGTATGCGGGGGAGCGCTGCTTGAGAAAATGGGCAAACTCAAGCATTTTTGTTCTTGCTTTCTTTGGGGGATTATGAGGTCTGCTGTGGTTTTGTTGAAGGCAGCGAGCTGGTCTGTTCAGGAGGCTTGAAGTCAGGCTTCAGCATTTCATAAGCAGTAGGGTCTCATTTTTAAGTCACTGCTTTTATGACTGGGGAAATAGTGCTGTGCAGAACAGGAGTTCTTAGCTGGTTTGGCTTTCTTGACATTTACCCTGATTGAATGTCTGTTCTTCCTTCACTTGTGTCAGGATAAACTCTTTTCTTTTTGGCAGATTTCCCTTGTTGGATTTCACTTTTGCTTGTGATATGTCAATGGCACATGGCTGCATATTGATTTTATAAAGCCTTTTACTTAAAATGCCAGGATAATAATTTACTTTGCTTCACTGCTTGTTATTGGATCCCCTTTTGCTCAGGCACTAACTGCGCTTCTTTAGATGTGGCTGTGAAATGAGCCTTATTTAAATCTGGCTAGATCTGATCTGTAGCTTTAGTTGTACACGGTGTTAGTACCAAAATCCATCATTTGGGACATTTCAGTACCTTTACTCCATAATACAATGTTACATATGTTCACTACATTACCACATATACCTTTGAGGGGTGGAAAATGTTCTTCAACAGACCCACAACGCATGACTGTCAAATAAATTAACTTGTGAACTGATTTAGTATAAAAGGGTGTCTTATAACCATTTATCATATTGAAAGGAATTCCCTAATCTTTATGAAAAACAGCCACCTACAATTATCATTCAGTAATTTAAAATGCTGGTTGCTTTCCTTTCTGACACAGAAGATATACGGCTCTGTGCACGGTAAAGATATGTAATAATCACATGCTGCATTAACAGGCTAGGAAAATTAATCCCATCCAATGTAAAAGTATAAATATCATTAGCTGAATCAAGAGGAACGTGACATTCCTGGTGAGTGAGTCTATTTTTGGGAAATCATGGGGTCGGAATAAGATTAAAACAAAAAAAGGTGACACTTGGATCTTGTTGCTTACTGTAAAAATTTCCCTCTTCCATGAAAAGTTTGCAGCTTGCTCCTTTTATAAAACCTCTGGTTTAGCTTCCCTATAATTTTGGCCTGAGAAATTCCAGCTAAACTTAGAGGTTGAAGCAGACCGTCTTACTACAAACAGACATTGCCTATTTTTGCAGAGCAAGTTTACAAAACAGTCTTGTTTGTTTGAAATGGTGGCTTGTGCCATCCTTACATCACCCCTGAAGTCCAAAACTACATTTAAACTTTTCATAAGGTACCCTGAACTCCAAAACTACATTTAAACTTTTCATTCAGTTGGCTGTACTTAGCCAAAGCTGTTGTTTATCTTGTGGAAAATTTTAAAAGTCTGTTCCCTCCGTCGTCAGTGTATTTTTACTCTGATTTAAGCAGACACGGAACAAAATACTCGTGGTCTGTCTGTTTAAAGATCCCACCCAGGCTTTTCTGGTCATACCAAAGCTGCTGAAGGCAGCCTGAATATCCTTTGGTAGCCATTATAAATCTTCCTGCTAATACATAAGTATTTTCTTACGAGTTGTTTATTTAATAAGGAGAAACAATGGTTGCATTTGAAACTATCATGCTATTATGATTTTAGGCCTCTACGTATTTTGCACCAGAAAAACACGCTCTGCAAAAGCTTTGATTTTGCCAGCCAGGGTTGGAGATCTCCTCTTGGATAATTTGGCAATGTAGACAAGTTTTCTTTTCCCAGATGAACACGGTCTGCGTTTGCCTCCTGAGCGTATATTGGCATGTGGCTCCTGAAGCAGCCGTGAGCAAGGCAGGCAGAGACAAGGAGCCCATTAAAGTACGTGTGGTCTGAACAAGGGCTAATTCATTACCGAGAATAACTTTGAACTGACAGAGAAAGTCAGCGCTTCTTCTTGGCGTAGGAAAGCCAGCTAATTCTTCCAAGACCTTCGAGCACGTTATTTTTAGCTGAAAATAATCACGGGCTGTTAAACACAAAGAGAACCTATGAGAAGCCCTGCGGCACCGAGCACAGCACGGGTAAAGTCTCGCTGCAGCAGTTTTGTGCTCTGTACGTGCTGGCGGAGACATATGGGACTTCATGTCTGATTCCGCATGGCCATTCCTATATGAACTAGACACACTTGCTAAAACCAGGGAAGACGAATAGTCCTTTCTAATTACCCCTTTTCAAATGATTTAGAAACAAACAAGCAAGCAGAGGTATTTCTTGAGAGAGAAAGGAGACATTCAGAGTCAACAAAATTGCTTCAGTTCGTTCTCTGCTCTCCATGGAGATGGCCATCGTGCCCGTGTATAGCTCTGGTCTCCAACGGGAGGAGGAAGGGATCTATTCTAGGCTGTTTTCTAAAGGTTATATAGGAGGTTTGTGGGAGAGCCCAGAAATAGCTGAGGGCAGCTAGATCCGTGATGGCGGAGCCGGTACTGAAGTCCTTGGACTCGAACTGAAGGCAAAGCAGACCAACCCTGAAAAAACGTGTGGTCATCGCCAGAAGAAAGATTACAGTTAAGGGCCACTTTTTCCCAGGAGATGAGCTAAGACCGAACTGAACTGAACTCGTGACTAGGAGACCTCCCAGGAGTGCCCGGCCAGATATGAACTCAACGATCTTCCCAAATCAACAATTTCAGGACAAATTACAGTTAAATAAAGAGATTTATCTTGAGGTGTCTTTGATCTCTCCAACGGTAAAGAGCAGCTCTGGGGCACAGAGGAGGGCAACCAGCGTGATGGGAGCTGCTGCATCCTTGGAGCACGGCTGTGGTCTGAGCATCAGGTGGAAAAGGATACAGGGACCATCTCGGACAACATCCAAGAAAGGCTTCAAGTGGCAGCAAAAGGAAAGAAACGACATGTCGTGCTCCCAGTGAGGCTTCCTATCCAGGGCAGGGAAGAGGTGCAGTTTTATTTGCACTTAATTTGGAAGGAAATTTTTGCAACGGTGACCTGGGCTCTCTGAATGACAGCCCCTTGCTGCTCTCAGCCACACTTCTTGCGGAACAGCCCCCAGGGCACAGAGATAATAAAGCTGTTGACATCTCAGCATCAGTGGGTTTTAAAATAAGCCAGAGAAGTGCCTTTATAAGGGAACAAACCCAGTGCACCATATATAAGGGGAAAGACACAATGTTTTCCCGCAGAAAGGGCTGTGCCCTTGGCTTCATTTGCTAATACCAAGCAGGCTAGGGCCTGGAGCACCCAACCCAGAATGGGATGGGAGGTCACTCCAGCTGCAAGCATGAGGTGGAGTAGGGACCCCAAGAGGTCCAGCACCGTGTTGACACTGTGATCCTATGAAAGAGACAGCTTCATGCATGATTCTGGTCCAAATCTTGAATAATCTGGAATGAACTGTTCGATCCTTGGATATTTTGCAGGCATATAAGCAATAGAGCCCTGACTGCAGCATGTGGCCTGAAGCAATGTTTCTTCGCAGAGGGTAAACACCAGTGATGCTTTTGCAAACGCCGTACCAAGAACGCTCTGTGGTAACAGCTGCTCAAGCAGAACGTGCTGCACATTTAACTCCGTGACATTGTGGATTTGGAGTGGAGAAGGTCAGAAGGGACGGCAGCGTCCCTGATCTCGGTTTTAACCGCAGGGCTGTTCCCTCCCTTGCCCTTGCTATTTCCCTTACGAGATGTCACTATTTCTGCAGCTCAGTACAGGAAGACGTGCGTGAGCACGGTCCACAGCCGTGCAAGTGTTAAACTAGGCTGTCCCTGGGATGGGGCACAACCCTGTAACCACAGGGCTAAGCCCTCCTATTTCCTCCAGCTGGAGTTCCGTCACATTAGCCAGATGAGCCACTCGTTTTCACCCGGGGCTTTAGCCTCTGGTCTCAGTGCAAGGATGTTTGCACTTCATCAAGCTCCATGACAGGAGCAGGAAGCCGAGCAAGCGCAAAAGCCAGCCTGTGTTCCTCCCGCTGCGAGATCAAGTCAAAGATACGCAGCTCAGGGCCAGCCTTACAGGAGGCAAACCCACCTTTTCTCTCCTTCACTCGAGGAGAAGTAGAAGGGTGCAGCAAATCAGAGGCAAGATTTGGCCTGCTGGTGATTTTGCATATAGTAGGTAGCAGGTCTTCTGTGGAGAAAAATGTTCTTTAATCAGCATCGTTTACTTTATTGCAATTAACTTTGTTATGCTATTACAGTCTTACTGATTAAAGACCCTAAGCTTCCCTCTAATAATCCTGAATTACTGCTAGGATAATGAGATTTCCATTTCCAAACGTCCTGTGCATGCCATCCAAATCACATCTGTATTCATGTACATACCAAATATGAATTATTCTCACAACATTTACATCAAACATCCTTCCTGCATCAAAAATACTGTGCCACACTCAGTTAAAACCAGCTTTCTCGTGTTTTAGCGCTCAGCTTAATGCTATTATTATTAGCCCTGTATTATTGCTGCTGTATATTTAAGCAGGCGTCAAAGGATAAGCGCAACACTTGGTGTACGAGGCTGCGCTCTGAGGGACGTGGGACAGCAGGTGATACCGGATGAGCTATTTGCTTGCACTTAGTCATCACGCCTAATATATCCTTATTGTACCAAGGGTGCGCGTACGGTAGCGATATCACGCCCAGTGATGGTTAAGCACGGAAATCAAATTACTGCTGCAGAGATAATTGCTCCTTGCCCATGATGGAGGCGCGACTGGAGTGTGTCACGACACCAATGTCACTGTAAAAGCGAGTGCAGCAAAGGAAAGGATGGCCAGGAGGTAGTGCACCGGTCGTGGCGTTCGGTACAGCCGTGTGACAGTCCCCGGCTCCAAATCTGTCCCCCAGCCAGCGGATGTGCACAGTCCATCTAGCGAGAGGCGTTTAAACCACTCACAGCTTGTTTTAGGATGGGGCTGATGTGCTGACCTGAGCTTTAGATGACCTCTCACACTGCCATCTCCATGATGTGCATTTTTATTCAAAAACTCGGCGCAGCCTCTCACTCTGCCGGCTGCCAGGTTACCTGGGTGTCGCAGCACCTTTCAGGAGCAAGCCCATGCCTCGGCCGACTTGAAGGGCTTCAGATTTAATTTTGTTCCAGCTGTCTCATTCCAAATCAAGAGCAAAATTTTTTTTCTATGATTTATGATGTATTAAATGTTAAAAAGACGGTGGCTGTTATTAGTGAAATTGAAGTCTTTCCTAGCCGTAAGTTACCATAAAATTGGATCTGAGCTAATGTAATTTCAAGGAAACGTAATACACTGCGATCTTAGATACCAGCAAGAGGCCAAACATTACATATCCTCTTTTACGGTCTTCACAATATTAGTCCAATTTGCAGAACAAACACATTCAACCCTCAGCCCTTGTGCCATGACCCGTGAATACAACTGCTAATAGGATTGACATGTCTGACCCGCGCTCTGGGACAAAACTCCTGTTGAATTTGGTGGGAGCCGCTCCACTTCCCACGTTCTTCCCACAAAACCTCTGCCGTCATCTCCTCCGAAAGGCACTTGCAGCCCACGCGAGGGAGATCCAAGCCGCAATAATATTTGAACCACCGATAGGACAAATGGGCTTTGAGGTTGCCTCTTCTTTCTTTAGCAGAGGCATAAACATTTTTTTACACTGATAAATTTTGTAGCCATCCCGAAGGGGTTAGGCTCTCTCCCACGCTTGGGAGTAGCGAGGCGGTTATATGATTCTGAGTTTTATGTGGTTTATACTATGTTCTGGCCCTCTTCAAGTAACGTATGCTAGCTCCACCTGGATTTCGGTTGTAAATCTTCGCGTTACCAAAATTTGCCATCAAAATGAGAACCTCAGCATCAGCTTCTCTCCTCGCTTCCTCACTTCTCCCTTGACTAAGGGCAGTATCAGGTTATTGTACCTCACAGTTGTTACAGTAAAAACTATTAGCACTGAGGCCGGAATAATGTTTGATGTGCATCCTCACATGGAGAACTCGGCGCCCTATAGATTTCCCTGATTTTATATATTTATCAAGTTGCTAGGAGGACACCAGTCTGTTTTATGAGAGGATCCAGTGTTTCCCTGAAGGGTCTGGAGGGATTTGGGCAGAGATTTATTCTGTTTAAATCGTGTCCTAAATTTTGTTGGCCTGCAGCCAGCGGTGCTGGGAAGGGAGCTCTGGAGATCTCCAGTCCAGAGCAAGACTATTGCTCACACTTGATCAGGACAATCATAATATCTTTATTATTATATCAAAGGGAGGCTTGATTTCTATTATTCCTCTAATTTGAGGAATAGAGCTCGCATGGTGACACAGGACACAAATCACTAAGCAGTTTTAGGCAGTGAGTTGAACATTAAAATAAACAATAACTACTAAACCCAGTCAGTACAGGCTCACGCTGACGTTAGTCCTGTTACCAGAGCTGCATTCGCTAGGAATGAGAATTAGTTTTAAAATACAGATCATCTTCTTCCTTTAGACTGGCTTGCCAGGCAAGTGCTGCCCCTACAGGGAAAACTGAGAAAATCCAGTTTGAGAAAGAAATTTGTGCCCTCCCTGGGTGCCAGCACCACAGGAGGACAAAATCCCCAAACCATTTGTAATTGGCAATTCCCCAGATCATGTGAGGTGAAGGATAAATACAGGGTGCAACCGGGAAGAGCCTCCAGGACTGGGTCCTGGGACTGAGCAGGAAGGAGAGCTCTTGCTACGTGACCACAACATCTCTGGGCTCAGCAGAAAACCACATGAGAGCTTGACTAGGAGCCTCCAGGTATCATTTTGCTCCTCGGGCGCCATGGAGGTGACGTGGTCTGGAGCTCAGTGGTCAATACAGGCAGACAGCCCAGTACCTGTACTCTTTCACTCCAGACAGGTTTTTTTGGGTCTCCAAATGAGGTGACTTGAAGACGATCTGGAGGCATCATCCTGTTTTTCAACTTGACGCAGGGCGGACAGCGGGTTAACAGGGGGAGCATGGCTTTCTGCTCCATGTCTGCGTACTCGGACCAGTTGGGGCTGCAAGGGATCTCCAAAGCAGAGCGAACCTGGGGACACCCTGGCAGTGGTGGGTGGAAGCCAGGGCTCACGAGGAGAGGCTGAGGGAGCTGGGCTCGCTCAGCTGGAGATGAGGAGGCAAAGGGGGATCCGGCAGCATCTCCCCCCGCCCAAAGGGGTCCTGGAGGTGCCGGGGCCAGACTCAGCTCAGAGGGGCACAGCCAGAGCCCCAGAGGCACCAGCACGGACTGCAGTGCAGGAAACCCCAGCCAGCCCCAAGGAAGCAGCCTGTCCCCATGCAAGAGGTGGGGGATCCCCATCTCCAGGGATGCCCCAACTCACTCGGACAGGGACCCCAGTGAACTGCTGCAGCTGTGGCATCAGCCCCACTGGGAGTGGGGTTGGGCCAGAGACCCCCAGCCCAGGGTGCCTCCAGCCTGCGATGCCACATCTGACCCCATGGTGGGACATTAGTTTTAAGGTGACTATCTCCAGGACTTGCTGGAGAGCACAGAGCTCTGTGCTGGCTGGGAACTACTTCTGGCAGATGGATCCAGGGAATTACTGATTGACTGTGGTAGGACGGAGCAGGGGCTTCACCGCTTCTGCATCTGTGAAGCGCTGAGTCCCCATTCGTCTTCCTTCAACATAGCTGTTACACTGCTTTGCCCCAAGAAATCTGCCTCTTCCCAGCCTCTGCCATACTGCAAATTCAGCCTTGAGCACTTGCAAAGCCATTTCCTCCCGTTCTCCCACAATTTTAGCACGCCGCTCTGAGAATGAACTTGCTGGCAAAGTGAATACAAGGAGCTTCCACAAGGTAATCTTCTTCTCTTTTGAAAGCTGGGAGCTACTCGGGGCTCCCCGAGTCACTGCAGAGACACAGCTGTGTGAAATCCCACCTCGGTGCTGCTGATTTCACAGAGCAAGGTTGAAGTAATCGAGTTTTAACCATTCTGTAATTAACACCTCTTAGGCTGCTGTAGAGCCCTGTGCTGCTGGACTTGCCTGATAAGGTTTTACAAGGAAATGGGTGAGCAGAGCCATGCAACACAGCAACGATTCAAATCCACCTTTACATTTATTTATTTACAGTTAATGTTAGGAGTCCCAGCAAAAAAAAAACCTTTTTGAATGAGCAGCACTAGCATCGTGGGAAAAATCAAGGGCTGCAGCATGTGAGGTGCAGTTTCAGTGGAATTTCAAAGCAAATCAGATAAGAAGTCCTACCACAGCCTGCAAGAGCACAGATAACAGCCCTGTCAAGCTGCTGTAGTAACGCTGCTCTATCTGTCTCCCTGTATCGCTTGCTACCCTCCTATACGGAGAGGGTCGCACGGTGCCCTCCATCAGCCCCGCTCCTCCTTTTCGACTCAGCAAGAGGGATGAAAAGCGCATGCCAGCACCGGCATTAAAATCCTCCCGGCGAAAAGCACGGCTAAACCAATTCACTCTAAACCGGCGGTGGGGACTGTTCTGGTGAGGAGCCACGCACAACGCGGGAAAGCCTGGAGGGTTTCCACAAGCCTCGTTGGGAGCAGGCACTCGCTCCTTCAAAGAGGAGGCAGCACAGAGCGCTGGAGCCAAAGATGACAGAGAAAAGGGGGTGAGGGATAAGAAAAGCATGGCAGCCACCATTCTTGGGAAACACACCGCTACCTGAAAAGAAAACACCTTTTTTTTCCCTAAGAGCAGCAAACCCTGTTAGCAGCGACAGAAAGAGGGAGAACAACCTTCTGTGGTTGTCGTGCGCTGTGGCACGGGGGTCCCCTCAGGATGCTGGTGAGGAAGCGTGTCGCTGCCTGCAGGGGCCAGGAGCGGCGGTATCTGCGGTGGGAGACGTGGTACCATCAGCTCTGTCCCACTCCCAGCCCCTCGCCTACTCACTGTCTCCCACCCGCCTCTGTGTGGCGGCAAGTCTGAGCTGCAGTGTTTATTCCCCAGCCATTTTTATGGGATCCGCTGTCACCCCTTTCACGATCCGATGGGAAATGCCTAGCATGGCGCTGAAGGAAATGTTGTACGGATCCAGTGAAGGGATGAAATGGTGGTGCCACGGGCTTTCCTGTTTCTGGTCCCAAAGCCCACAGACACATCCGGTCCCCGGGACCCTGCGGACAGCCGTGGTCCAGTCCAGCCGGGACACGCCGCTTGCACGTGGGGTGCTCTGGGCAAGTCAAGGACAGCCCTGAGCTGGGCCCAGCTGCCCTCTGGAAAACCCCACGGCCCTCTCGTCCTCTCCTTTCAATTAATTGTCTTTTCTTTCTGCTTTTTCTGTCTTTCACGCCTCTTTTTCATTTTTCTTTCTTCTGTTTAAATGGGGAAATGGTTGCCATTGCCCTGCCTCTGTTAAGGTTTCTCCTTTTATTTCAAATTCTGACACATTTTCCTCCAAAGACACATGCCGTTTTAATCAGGAGCAATCAGCCATTAAAACCAGATTAATTAAAGAAATGAGTTTATGTATTTTTCTAATGATCTGAAACAAACAGGAGGAAAACTCTACAATCTTGCATTATAAATGCTGTTTGTCTGCAACAGATCACGGGATAATACCGCTGCTCATCTGTGAAGATGACGCCATCTCACCGTTAATCACTTGCTTGAATAATAAAATAGCTGAACTGGAATCTACTGCATCCTTTGGAAATAGATTTTTGGTCTCTTTTACCGTTTATACTGCAGTAGAGAGCCCTGCTCTGTAGTTTCTTAAAACCACAGCACGTGAATGCAACATGCCCTTTGCTTGACTCCGTTCATGACGTATTTCATTCTTATTTTTCACTCTGCTGCAGCTGCTGTTGTCCTTAACACCATCAGGGGACAGGGACAAAGCCCTGTGGGACTCTGCGATGTGCCGTACAAATCCGGAGCAATGAACGCTCCTGCGGTTTCTACTTCTATTAAAAACATCACGGAGAGTGCAAATCCATCTGACTGCAGGGTTAGCGTAAGTCACTCAATAAATGATGTCATATGGTGTCAAAATGATACCGAAATGGTATCACAAAGGCACTGAGTCGATGATGACATTTAATCTTAAATAGTGTCACGGAAAAAGGCACTAAATAACTGATGCAACACACTGAAATGATGCAACCTATGCAAATGATGCCATAACCTACGCAACCCATGCAAGTGATGTCATAAATACAATCAGTGAGTAAATGATGTCATATGGGATCAAGCGATGTCGTCAATGAAGTGCCTGGGTAAGTGGTCATTGCCATACCGAAAGATGTACCTGTGGTGAGTGTGGTGGGATGAAGAAGGTTATTGAAATGTTAATTACGGTAGCTCAATATTAGTTCATTAATACATAAAGTATTAACGTGCTAATAGTAAATGTTTTGCATCTAAATAAAAAGATCTCTTCAAATTGCATCTCATTAATTTATTACTGATCAATGCCTAATGATTATTAATGGTAGTGATCTATTAGCATTTTACTGTCGATTCTTTCATGTGCACATCAATTCTGATTAATTGATCAAACGAACCGCCCCGGCAGGAGAAACTCCCGGCTGAGCTGAGCTGCGGGCTGCCCCCTCCCGCTCCCACAAGGGCACCTCCATCCCACAGGGAGCCCCCCAAAATGATGTTATCATCTGGTGCAATCTCTCAGCATCTTCCCCGCCCTGGGCACTGGTCGTAGCCCCGCAGGAAAGGCTGTTTTCGGGAAGACAAGCGACTCAGCGGGATTAAGCCCAGGCAGCAGCCCGGGACAGCTCTTTCTAAGCCTCTCGGATGGCCCTTTGTCATTCCCAACAAGGAGGTCAGACTCCCCGGGAATCAATTTGCACAGCCTTCAGGTTCATATTATTTGCTGGAAAATGCCCATACGAGGGGAACAACCCCGGAAAGGGGGAATTTATTATACGATTACCCTGGGAGAAGTGTCAGCGACATTAATCCTATTATAGCTTTAGTAGGATGCAGTCGCAAGAAATGATCGTCCGCCTTCACCGTCAGCTTTCCTGTTTTCCAAGGAGAAATGAGGCAGGGAGTGGTGAGCAGAACTATTCCCTGTTCCTAAACCCTTCCCGGCATGACCACGCTCACGCAAGCCAGCTTTGCAAAGCTTAGGTAAGAATCAGATTTGAAGCCTGGTCAACTTGGGGAAAAACCCAGAACCGAGCAGCCAGTATGAAATCTGCTCACAAATAAATCCCTCTCCAGGGATATGAGAATTGAAGCTGTCAAGGCCTGGATTGTCGTCAGTGGTGAACCCCAAAAAAGACGGAGTGACTGGATTAAAAGCAAGGTCGTGGCAAGAAGAGCGAGGGGGAGGAAGGGAACTGCCTGGAAGGCTGCAGGAGGGGACAGTCATTTGCAGGCTGGTGGCACACGTGGGGTTTGGCCTCTCTGAAAACTCCTTGTTTAAGGCAGTATTTTGTTAGCTCAGAGGGTTTACAAGGTGCTTTCTTGCTCTGTGGGAGAAGATCGAGGAGTTCTGGCTCAGCTCTGGAGGACTCTAGTCCTGTCCATTCACCTGGACAAAACCTCTGCCTGCACGACCAGCCAAAAAGTTGGGTGATCCATCACGGCACCTGCATTTCTCACTCATTTCCATGATGACTTCCAGAAGATTCTAAGCAAAGAGTGGTTAAAGTAGTGGCGAACACAATGCTCAGACTCTGTTTTCCTATTCAGATGAAAAAGATGCGTTTACATTTAGCCCATGAGTGCTCGGCACAGACGACCAGGTAAAAAAACGTATTGTGAACTATTAGCTTGGGAGAAAAGTGAAGTGAAATCTCGTGCTGGATTTCTCCAGCACCCTTCTCCTAAGCCATCCTTTTCCATCTGCGATTCCCCTCCTAACTACTGAGTGGTTTGCACAGGGCGAAAGCTGTTGCCTGGATCCTGAGGTCAAAAAAAACCCGTTCCCTCTTAGTCAGCGCTAACGAAAAAGTGTGAAGAGCTGCAGGGCATGGCAGATCTCAAAATGTAACTTTCACACTGGCTCTAAATTTGAGTTTTATTACACAGAGAATTCTCCCTCTGAACGGCTAAACTACATTTTAAGAAACTGCAGTATTTTTGGTAGCTCATTACAGGGGACGAGGACACCATTGTGTTTCACCTGTCCCAGTGCATAAATTACTACTTACCCAAACTTAATTTTGATTTTGCTTGGGTAATGTCTGCAATCACTCGTTGATTAGGGTAAGTCATGAGGTTTTTTGGGGTTTTTTTTTTCAGATTTCTGTATGTTTACATGCCAAGGTTAGCAAAAACTGTTTCTTGCTCAACATAACTGTGACATGCCCAGCACATCCAGTCCCTCCCATGTGTGTTTTCATCCTCCTACTGCCTGGGAGAGGGGTAGCTGGATGTGGTGTGGCTCCGCTATCTCCACGATCTGCTGGCTACCAACCACTCTGGAGAGATAACAAGTGCCTGAAATATGGGAAAAGTTTTAATCAGACCTTGCAGATCTTCCCACACTGGGGAACAGACATGCAGGAAACCAGGCTCAGCGCACGTGGGTGCCTCTGTGGTCACCACAAAATGCTTTTGACCTTTTTGGACAGGAAAAACGCAACTTTTTTGTATTAACAAAGCACAATTTGTTAAGTGCGAGGTTTGAAATAGGATGTGAAGCGTTAGTGCTCATGAAACTAAACATTACCCTCTTCCTACTGGAGAAGATGATGTCCAGAGATTGCTCCCAAGCTAAATCATCCTGTGATTTTAACTAAGACTTTATTAATAAACCAGCCGCCTTCTCATGTCTCCAGAGCTCTTGATGTTGTAACGAAGGTGGTGGACAGAAGCCCAATGGCTGGGCACAGCCCCTGGACAGTGACATAAAAGCCGAGGTCAGTTTGTCCAGCACCACACCGTCTGGTCTCGCAGATCTCAGGGCAGGACGCTCTTGCCCCAGCCCCGGATCGCATTTTCCCTGCGGAAAGGCAACGGTTCCCCAAGCCAGCAGGCAGGACGGCCTCACCTCCCGAAGGACGAGGCAGCACCTGGCCCAGCTCTGTCAGGATGCCAGCCAGATTGCGCGTGAGACCTCCTCACGCCGTGCTACGCCTCAGCTGCTCGGAACAAGTTATACTGATCCCAGATTTCAGGATTATTTTTTTGGGTACGTGCACTCAGAAAGCTTCAGGTGGGCTTGTTCTAAGGAAAAACGTTGGGTTTTCCCAGGAGAGCGGCCCGCCCCGGTGCCGCAGGGTGGAAGGAGCGGCAGCGCTCCCTCACAGACGCTGCGGCCGGCCCCGGCCCCGCGCACAAGATGGCCGCGCGGGATGACACGGCCGTCACGTGACGGTGCCGCCCCGCCCGTCGCTGCCGCCGCCGTACGGGACACGGGGCCGCGGCCGCCGCCCAGGGGATCCGCCCGCCCGCACGGCGTCCGCCCCGACCCGACCCGACCCGACCCGCCGCGGGGCTCCGCGCCGCACGGTGAGCAGCGAGCCGTGCCGCCGCCTCAGCGCGGGGCTCGGGCGGTGGGGCCGGGCACAGGCCCGGGGGTGGTGGCGGGTGACAGCGGGGACGGGGCCGCGGCCGCCGCTGCCTGAGGCGGGGCCGTGTAGCGGCGGGGCCGTGTCACGGCTCGGAGGTCCCGGCCCCTCAGCCCGGCGACGGCCCCCGCAACCATGGGGGATTCGCGGGCAGTGTCCAGGCCCCCTCAGCCCTGGGGAGGGCTGCGGTCCCCTCGGCGCCGGGGGCTCTGGGGCACTCCGGTCCCCTCAGCCCCGGGGGGCCTGAGGGAGCTCTGGTCCCGGCAGCTCGGGGGTATCTGGGCCCCTCAGTCCCGTGGGGTGACCGGGGAAGCTGCGGTCCCCTCAGCCCTGGGGAGCTCTGGTCCCCTCAGCTCAGGGGGCTGCAGTCCCCTCAGCGCCGGGAACCCGGAGGAGCTCTGGTCCCCTCAGCTCCGGTGCCCGGTCGGGTCTGTCACCCTCCTCCCCAGGGTGTCTGAGTGGGGGTCTGGTCCCCTCTGCCCCACAGGGCTCTGGGGGACACTTTGTCCCGTCAGCTCTGGTGGGGCTGTGGGGGTGAGCCCAGTCCCCTCAACCTGAGGGCTGTGATCCCCTCAGCCCAGGTGGGGCCTTAGGGCCCCCCTCAGCCCAGGGCTTGCCTGGTCCCCTCTTTGCAGGCTGCTCCCTGCTCCGAAAGAAGCTAGAGGCGTCCGCTGCAAGTGGGGAGGAGATCCATCCTGTCCCGTCCTGATGACTTCGAGGGCCGTAGCGGTGGTGTTAGGGCTGCGCTGCCTCCTTGGGTCTGAGGTTCAATGGGCGACAGCGGCCCTGGGGGTCTCGGGGACGAAGAGGCTGGAAGGCAGAATGAGGGGGGGGCCTCACCATCATCACCTGGCAGGCAGGTGTGCTCCCCATTTGGTCTGCTTGTGAAATTGCTTGCTGATTGACAGGCTGTGTTACTTGGATTTTTTTTGGGTGTGTAGCGCATGTGGCTGTCTTCTTACTGTGCTCCTGCTGGAGGCCCTGTTTTGATCAAGGTTTCTAATTTATTCTGTCTTGTGTGAAAACCTCATTAAAGAAGGCCTTGGTGCCTTCAGGCACCATAAATACACGAGCGAGGATGGAAAGAGAGAGAAAAGAGTATTATTTGTAAAAAATGGGAGCTGTGCCATATTGACATGGTGCTGATGAAGCTTGCCGATGCAGGCAGCTTCCCTTAGCAGAGCTGGAAATCGGATGTCGATGAAGGTCCTCATGCCGCTTTGGCTGATGGCAGCATCGGTACATCGCGGTGTGACGACAGGTTTTGTAGCGATTCCTTCAGGCTCCATTCTGCTACTTCAGGTCCGCATGGATGACAATAATTTCTGTTGGCTTTTGTGCCTGTTTGCAAACCGGTATAAAACACAGACACAATGCCCGACAGTTGAAGTCGGGGAAGCTCTGTTGTTGATCTTGGTGGATTTGGGCTGGGCTACGTTTATTTGTTTGGGGAGTGGATGTTGCATTGGAGTAATGCGCCCTTGTGCTTTATTTCACGTAGTATTTTGGTGGGCATTGGAATTGCTTCAGCTTTGTGAAGTTGTTTAGAGTTTGGAAAGAGAACGCAATCAACCCTGGTTGGTGGCAGACAAAAGATAAAGGCCAATTTTACAAAAAAGGTAATAAAACCCCTTTAAATCCCGAGAGATTGCCTTGATTTCCCAGGTTTGTGCACGTGGAACAGAATTAAATCTAGCTCAGATGCCTTTAAACTGTGTTTGTGATCCATGCAACAAACTTGTGATTCCCAAATCATTTATCACGCTTCTTTCGTCTTTCACGTACCAACCTAGAGCCATGTCTCCACACGTTTAATTAGCTTTTAATGAAAACTTGCAACACTTCTAAATTTAATAAATCGAAGTACGTGGATCATTTTCGGGTTTTGGAGGTATTAATGAATACTATTTGACTACTCAGAGTTGACGGTATCCTTAAAAGGCAGTTATTGAGTTCTCTTGAACTGAACGTGTGGAGGAAGAACACATGCACTATGGGTGATGGCAACTTAAAAATTCTTCCCGTCTTCTGGTCACTACTGCTCTGTGTTGTTCAACATTGGTTAATTGGTGCACTAAATATGGGTGGCCTGGGATTACTCAGATTTAATAGCAATTTCAGTCTGGCCGTAAGGAATGGTTGCTGAATTAAAGGCTTTTTAATTGGGGCAACAGGACATCCTGTAAAAAATGCTCAGACAAAAATAATCCAGATCTTTGTTCTCCAGTGTGTTGGGAAGGGCCTGTTTGGCCAAAAAAAAACCCCAACCCAAACCCAAAAAAACTGTATAGGACTATCAAAAAACAAAGTAGGAGACTTGCATGTGGCCATGAACACTGGTTTTGTTGAACATAACATGAGATTCTTCTCGTGGTGTGGTTCAGAGGCACATGTTGCGCAGGAAGGATTTCTAAGGCTTCACAGCAAGGTAGGTCCAAACTGTTCTTTGCTGAAATAGAGCAAAGCACCTGAATGCTATTTCAGTTGTAATTCAAGTGCAACACATCAAAAACAACTGTACGTGGAAAAAATGCTCTGAAGCAGAGGTGAGCTTAAAATGAGCTCAAAAACCTGAGTTTTCAGAGGGTTTTTTTAGAATCTGAAGGTCACGAACTGAGCTCGAGTGTCTAATGTTAGTGTTTTCTGAAGGATTTTGGTGTCATCGGAGGCTTTTTGCACCCAGGGCAGCAGCATGTGGCTAGGGGCAGGCAGCCCTCCAAAGTCTGATGTTCTGCATGACTCTTGTGCTGTGGACTTGAAACTCTGGCTTCAAATACAGCTTGAATTCCCAAAGTGTGTGGCATCATTCAACTTAATAATTAAGTCCTCCCCCCCTTCCCCAAAAGGCTGGGGGAAATGCAGAAGACTGAAGAAATCATGAAACCTACTGGCTTTTTGTGACGCTTTCATTCCAAATATATTTTTTGCTCTTGAAAAATCTACTTAGCAGAGGCAGCGTTTGGTGCAAGTTACTTGGGCTTGTTTTTTGTTGATAAAAAGAACATCCATCCTGATAAGCTACTAAGTGTAACTGGTTTCCCTGTGCTGCTTATAGTTCATTAACATAAGTGAATATTTAAACATATTTATCTGGTCTTACCAAATGCGTTGACGTAGTTGGGGGGGGGGGGGGGGGAATGAAAGTACCGACTGAGCTTTGTTCTGATAGCTCTTGACCAAGACCTGTTAAGAGAAAAGAAAGCCAAACTTAGGAGACTATAACATGTCTCTTAAAGAAATGCAGCTTTTAAAATGTAGTTATTGCTCTTGCTGGTCTTTACAGTTCCTTTATCTAAATCAGAGGAGCAAGCCTTGTGTGGAGCAGAACATGTCTGTTGATGCTACTATCTTCATCGGCTTGTGCGGTGCTGCTCTGGTATCCAGTTATGCATCCGTATTCAAAGAAAAACACTAATAAATCTTTATTGTGAAAGCATCTTCACTAACTGTAGGTTTTGCTTGTGCCAATTTGCTTAGATTTAAACAAACAAAAAAACATCTCCCTCTGCTTAACCGTGACTTTAAAGCTTTTTTCTCTCTCAGACTTTCCAGCGTGGTCTGCCTTCTGTCTCCCTGATTTTTAAGCTCTTTGTGGGTAGCTTGCTTTATTTAAATGGAGTTAAGGCGAAGCATATTGCCACTTGGAAAAAAAAGATTTAAAGGAATCCCTGACGTCCAGTAACTTTGGGTTTTTCTAATGCAGGAAGCATAGCTGTGTGACAACCGGCAGCTTTCTTACCAAGTTGGGTGTACAGCGGGGAGACAGGGTAGCAGAATTCCTCGGGTGTGCTCGCTGGGCTGGCTTCTTGGGGTGCAGCGTTGCATCCTTAGCAGCTGGCTGCGACAGGGCTTGGAAAGCTTAGCGCTCCTGTGAGCATCAGTTTGTGGGTCTGGGGAACAGGGGTGAGCGGGGCTGCATTGCCTAAGCCCTCACCAGAAAAAGGTAGGAGGAAACAGATGTAAAAATGACAGAAGAGGGTGTAATTCCCATTTTAGGAACTGAAACAGCCTTACATTAGGTATATTGTCCCCAAAACCCAGCAGTTTTGAAGGAGATCTCACTGAATAAAGCATCTGTTTTTCTTTGCTCTCATATGTGCAGACGTAGCTGTGTGGTGTATCTGGAGAGGAGAGCTTTTGCAGCCTTGGTTTAAGAAGGATTTTTAATAGCTGTCATCTCTTCCTGTCCAGTGTAGCCTACACCTTTAATTTCCTTCAGTAAAAATGAGCATCACATTTCGGAGTGTCTTGCAATTTTCCTTGCTGGTCCATTAGTGTATTAGCTTAGCTTTGTGTGTGTTGAATGCCGTTAAATGTCACTTGCAAATTTAATGTTGGGAGTGCTGAGATTTGTGCTAATTGAATTTTAAGTCTTATACTTGAATTTGTTAAAATGGCAGATTCAGGCAATTGAGATGCTTTAATGGGAGAGTGCCTAAGTGTTTGTGAATTTGCTCTTGTAAGTGAATCTAACAGTGCATTTGTGTAGATGCAAGGGGAGACCCTGAGCAGACAGAGCAGGTTTCCATGGGGCTTTACTATCTTTTTTTTTTTTTTTTTTTCCCCCATTATGATGTGATGACAGCCGGCAAAATCCAGTATGTTGAAAGTCTTCGTGCTTGACATATGTTCAGGGTCATCATTGACACTAACTTAACTTTAAATACTTCTATAAAAATGGTAGAGAATATAGAGCTTTTCTCTCAGTTCAAATTAAATTTCTCCTCCTGCAGCCATAGTTTTAGGTACTCATGGGGAAGAGGTAATTGTTCGGGCTGTTGGTCTTTAAGCTCTGTTGTGCTTTCTTTGTCCATGGACCTGACTACTCCTGGGGTTTTATACAGGAAATAACACCTTTTGCACCTGAAGGTTTGTGGAGGGGGGGAGAGTTTGGTTTTGTTTTTTGTAGAGGACAGTCTGCACAAAAACTCAAGCATCTAACACTTCTTTAGTGTTAACTTCAGCAAAATAACCAAGGATTAGATACAAAACCAGCTCTCACCACTTACAGGAGACCCTACTGCTGTGCTTTTCGCAAGGTAGAGCGTTAAAGATGTTATCCTTGATTAGAAAGGAGTCATAAAGATTGTTACTAGGCTTTCCTAGCAGTATAAATCTGTGCCTCCCTAGATAGCGCAGTGCTTTTAAGAAGCTTGTCTTGAAACACTTCCATAAAATCTCTTGATGCCATGCTTTGACCTTCTGCCGCTGAGCTGGCATTTCGTATGGGCTTCTGGCATGAGCTCTCCTGCCACTTTCAAGTAAAAATTTACCAGGCATTGAAAAGTTTGACTCCGCAGTTGAGCGCTGTGCCAAGCTATAAAAGCCCTATTTGTACACAGAATGGATTTTTGCTTGCTGGGAAGGCTTGGGTAGCACTTTGATAACTGCATAGGAATGGCTTTGAATCTACATACTAATGAAACAGCTCCATCTAAATCGAGCTGTAGTGTCTCTTCCTCTCTGAAGTCTGTACTTTGTCTTCCTTCTGCCCCTGCTCTTCTGCATAGAGTTTTATGTAGTCAGATTACATTGCTCTGGAAAACTTTGTCAGGGAAGTTAATTTAAAACTATTTGAAAGGTTTAAAAATGATTCCTGCTGTTACGATGATGAAAAAGACCTTGAAAGCGCCTTGAGGGTGATTGCTGCAAAAATACCTTCTTGGCTATGCGAATGGCATACAGTTCCCAGAGCGCGCTCACCGTTCACTGATTAAGTAACTCCGAGGTGGCCACCTTCAGCGCAAGCACTGTTAGCCAGTTTGGCTAGCGATGGTGCATCAGGGCTCAAGGTCCACTTGCTTTAAATGAGAGTGAAAATCCAGCGCCAGCGGGTGAGTCAGGCAGCAGGGAGCTCAGGTGAGCTTTGCTGCTTGCAGAAGGTGCGTAAGAACATAAAGTGCCAATGGTCTGTGGATTTTGAGTGTTGAGGGGATGTATTTTCAGTCTAATACTTCAGTGAACAAGGTTTAGAGGAAGGAAGAGGAGCATATATGTTCTTCTCAAAATGCTGAACTTGGGCTTTTGAGGGGCAGGGTGCTGAGCAGAGGCAGCGTGGGGGTAGGTGATGTTCAAAGCAGCACTGTGAACAAAGCAAGAGTGGACAGAAAAGGGTGAATGCAAGCATGTGAAGGTACCTACTCAACGACTAGACAGAACTCGTCGTTCTCTTTCCACTAGTACTTTTGGGATGCCAGGATATGCGTTTAATGGGAACATGATTTTATGGAGGCTCGCAGCGCTAGGAGAAGCTTGCATTTGCCAAAAGCAATACTTAGTAATGGGCTAGGGTTTCTTATCTACTCTTCTTGAAACAGTGCAAAAGCCTTATTTCACAGTAATGAGCAATTATCCGCAAATTAACAAAATGACTTGTCAGATACTGCTTTTGTTTTTGTGCATGTGCAATTTCCTGTTTCAGTTTTTCTCCCTTTCCAAATGTAAATAGATGGTTTATCAAAGGACGTTTTAAAAACAAAAACAGGGCCTGCAGCACACTTATCAGAAGTGGATTATTTGCATTCTGATACTTTGTTCAGAATTTCTTTGGGCATGCTTGCAAGAAGACGGGTATCTGTGCTGAGAAGACACATATAGCCACCACATATCTTGTGTCCAAGCATCTATAGTGTTTTTGAGAGGGAATGCCAGAGTTCAACTCAGAATTCAGTAAGTATAAGTGGCTATGAGAATATTTGTAGAGATGATTATCACAGACAAATTTCTGTTGCCTCCTGGTCAGAGCACGGCTAGCCTCAAGGGTACATCAGGTTTTTCAGGGTCCAGTTGGGTTTTGAAAAGTCTCCAGGGAAGGAGATCTGTTGCTGTAAGAACCTAATGTGGGCTTTGGGGAGAGGGATTCCCACCTCGTGTGTAGAGATGGTCTGTCCAGCAATTCAGCGTTTCTCAGTGCCAAGGTGGGATGGGAGTGGAGGAGATGGAAGGACCTGAGATACAGATGATATTTACGATACAGGTGCACCAGATTTATGCAATAGAAAAGGCTATGAGCTGTTTTCTTCTCTGTACTTGTTCAGCTGAGCTGACGTTCTCAATAAACTACCCTTAAAGTTCTTAACTTCTGCATGGCGCTGCTTAACTCACAGTTCATCACGGCACAAGCGAATTGACTGGCGTCATTTTATAACTGCCTACAAGGAACTTTCCTTGGCCGTTTTATTGAGTGGCTGCCAATCTTTAAAATCCTTTTATGATTCTTTCCATTAGTCTTCCTCTTTGCTAATATTGCACAAAGTACTTAAGAGGTTAAAAGTAGATTGTTTGCATTAATTTTGTAATCACTCTTACCCTGGTAATGGTGCTTTAATACTGTCCATTTGTAGTTGGATATGAGCAAATACTTAAAATAATTGTCCACCCTACAGAAATGTTTGTTGGCTCGATAGATTGTGTTCTATTTTATTATTAACGATTTGGGAATCTTGTTTCCATGTTCAGGACTTCCTTTTTGGTCTTTTCATGGTTGTAGCCTGAAAGTAGACTATATACTAGAAATCATAGGGAATTGCTCTATTGCTTCAAGTGGTTCTACCGTAATAGCTGTGTGTTGAAATTGAGCCTGCAAGATGTGATGCTATGCTACTAAATTAATTACTGGTGTTTATTTGCAGAATGGATAATAACCCAGTCAATGTTTGGCCCTTCTGCTATAAGCTTTGCAAAAATTGTGAAGTGGCTTATGCTTTGCCTGCCTCCGTCTTTTCAGCACATGCGTTACGGTGTGCGATCTTTGTATTCATGGAAAGGTATCCGGACACCACGGGGTTGTACGAGTGTTCCTGTTACATGTAGCTGTGGGGACACTGAAGCTCCAACCTTTTCAAGGTGAAGGTTCCAAAGTCTGGTCTCGCTGCGTGTACAAAATTCATCGTAGCAAATTAAAAAGTCAAACCAGCTTGATAATTATGAAAATCCAATTTGAGGGTCATATTTGAGTTTGTTTACCTGCTTTCAAGAAAAATGAATTTATAGTTTGTCTAGACTGCTTAATAAATATAATTAATAAACTGTATCTGAACACTTTAAGGCACAAATAGGTTTGGAAAGACAATTTTTACACCGTGTGAGAAGGATTCATTTTTCTTGTGACCTGCGTCGAGGCGAAGCCTTTATATCTTTCATAAGTAAGGTGCTACTGCTTGTAAATGCCTTGTGTTTCCAGCTGCGTTGTGTACAGTTAGACCTGCCAGGGTGAAGTGATTTCAAAGTAGCTGGATATACAAATGTACAATCCAACAAGTACACCTTACCACTTTTTGTACATCAGAATAAGTAACTGTACCTCATAGTCTTGGTTACTCAGATGCAATTGGGGCACGCGGTTCGGTCCCATCTCTTGTGTAAGTTCATGCATAAATGTTCTCATTAAGACTTTGACTAATTGCGCGGCATTTAATGTGCATGCAAATGCTAATAAGGATGGCATGCTACTTTCTAAAGGATCCTAGCTGATTTATTGTGAGTTTTCATTTAAGTAGCAGTGAAAATCTTTTTGATGGGTTCAGCATGTGGCCCAGCTCCAGATGTTCACTGGAGGTGAGCTGCTTGAATTTCCCAGAGTGAGGGCGACTGGTTTTCCCTCTGAGCTGGTGGTTGCAGTGGCAAGGGTGGCTTGTGGCTGGCAGAGGCTTCTCACCCGGGGACCCAGGTGTGAATGCCTCGGAGCTGTAAGCTCTGATCCCTATCACTAAATCCCTGCTTTTAGGTTGAGAGGCTGCAGATTGAATTCCCAGAGAAACAGGAGGTTCCGGTACATCTGCTCAAAGTGAGCTCTTCAGGCTGAATCAATTCATGGCTGTCATAGAGATGATTTTCCCCCCCTTCCTTTCCTTTGTCTCACCAATTTCCAGTGTTAAAGGGCATCCCAGGAGGTTTTGGAGCAATGCGTTGTGGTTTATCTAGCAAAGTTGGACCTTATCAAGAGGGAAATAGCAACGCAGTGAATGTCAGCACGTGGGGTCATGCCCGTGTGTTCTGCCCTCGCTAGCGCTGCAGTAACCAACGTTTTTTTCCAGGTCCGTATCATGCAAAATACCAATGGCAATCTCTGTGCCTCTGAAGTGGAATAACTTCTGCAGTGATTGTGTCAACTGTTTCAACAAACTTTGTTTGTGACTGATGTGTTGGTGATTATTTTTTTTTTAATTTTTTTTTAAAAACAGACCATGAGAGGTAATTGTGGATCTGTACTAGACTAAACGGGAGTGGGTATTGTTTTTGTAAGAGGTGTCAACTAAAGCACTTGCTAGTGGTAAATGCAGTGACAGGACCTGTGTAGGCAACTGGAAATGTTCAAACTTGCTTGTTTCCCAGTTCTTTCCTGAATTAGGATAGAGCCCAATACAGCTTTAAAAGCTTGCGGGGCATATTTTAATGTAACTCTCATATAACAGACTATGCTCTGTTCATTTAGTGCAACTCGCTGCTGTCGGAAGGAAACACTCAAGTGCCATTGGGTCTCTTTGCCTGGGCTTGGTGGGTTTTGGGGAGCTGGAGCAACGCTTTAGTGCAGAATGGTGTGGGACTACGAGATCTTTCCCTCTGGGATGAGGGTCCCTCTGCCCAGCGCAGTCCTGCCCCTTGCTCCCCCAGCAGATGCCCAGTGATTTCTCTGAGCTGGGGTACAGCCTTGGCACTCCGGCGCTGGAGACACTGAGGGGCTGGCAGAACACCATGTTCTCCCTCCGGCAGAAGGGGCTGAAGTGAACAGAGGTGCCAGGAATGGTAAATCCCTGGGAAAGGATCTGGTGGCAGGGGAGGAAGCGGAGGGCACAGTCAAGATGCCACTGGGTATTTGTGGTGCTTCATCTTAGTAAGATACAATTAATAGATTGATGCTACTACATGGGTGCTGTAGCAGCCCTGACTCGCCCATCCTCTAGGAAGGTATTTCAACACTTAGAACACTGAGAACTGGTTTTATAGGTGAAGTGTGTGTGTATGCTTGCCTTTGTGCGTATCCTAGACACAAAGTATGAAATCAGAAGTACGATTTAGGGTGAGATCTCGCAGGCACAAGGGGTCTGGATGTGCAGCTGTGTATAGTCCTTGCATCCTTTTGTCTTTGCTCTTAAGGTTGCTAATAGTCACTAAAAGAGGCAACACAAACTTCAGCTAGAAGGAAGGAAAAGTCCGTTTACTTCCACAGACACTGCAAAGTGAAACCTCTGAAGTATTTGAAGAGCTGGACATCCTGATCTTTTTGTATTTATAGCTTTAAAAATGGGAGAAGAATGAAAATAAATAAAAAGAAGAACGGTCTCTACATTGGTTTCTCCGGAGGCAGTATTATCCTCTTCTGAATTTGAGGATTTGTTTCCTTTCAAGGACTGCTTTAAAAACCTTTCCTTTTTTATAAAGCAGAGGTGAATTACTCTGTGGTTATTTATGTAAAGTGACTTGCTGTATGCTTTATAATAACCCACAAATTTGTGCTGTACTCTTTTTTTTTTTTTAATGAAGATGTCAAGTCAGCCCCTTAGAAGACAGCCTGTCTTGTACAGGGCATGTTAGATTGTCTTGAACAAAGTACCTTTTTTTTTTTAATTGTTATTTTTATTGCTATGATTTACATTCGCAGGGTGAGGGCAGCACTGTTCCTCCAGTGGCTTAGGCAAGTGTTTAACTCTGCAGGGAGGAGGAGGAGAGCTATTCCCTTATCTGGAGACTTTCTTAGGTACTTACAAAGCTGCATACTTTTTCTGCAAGTGTAAGTATTGATATGCAGTATATGTGTAGTAAACTGACACGTTTTTAAGCACAGCATTTAATAGAAGTATTCTTGGCACGATTTTGCAAACATTTCCAAATTAAACCTAACCAGTTGTGGTACTTGTCATCAAAGTCAAGGGCGGTTTGTACAAGGCTCAGAAACACAGCTGAAATTCATACACTTTCAAATCACCTCTCAGAGCAGTCCTTCTGGCCTTCCTGGCCTGATCTTCTCGCCCTTCCTCCACGTCTTCCACCTCCTCGTGTATGTTCCCACCTTCTCAAGGCCCTGTCGCGTCCTGTCAGACCTCTGCTGCCACCACCTTCCCCTGGGCTCGCTGCGTGGGACCCTGTGCCCTGTCTGGGGTTTCTGGTAAGGGGAGAAGCGAAGGGCAGCTTGATGTTTAAACAGCAACAGCCTTTGCTAGATCGGTCACCAGGTTTGTGTGCCTTGTTTATGTACTCAAAATGTAGGAATATTGTTCTGGCAAGTGTTGTCGAACTCAAATTCTTTTTACAGGCTCACATGCAATTAATTCCTAGAAATTTCAGGGTGGGGATGAAAATGTTCTTGTATGTTGTTTCTAACAACTGGTAATACATGCAGCTAATCAAGCGTAAACTGAGGGCTGGTTTCTGAATGTGCTGAAGCAGGAACCAAAGCCTGGCTTGGTAAGGTCAGCATCAGAAATTTAGGGTCTGTGTTGGTTTTTCTTTTGTTGTACGGTTTATGGAGAACGTAATAGAGATTGTTTCCTTTTCTCCTTAATGAAACTGCTTTTGCAACGTGCGTCAATCCATCTTTAATCCTACGTCGAAAGACCCATGGCTGTGTCTGATGAGAGCAGAATCTGCTCGTGCTTTTGGGACTTCAGATATCCCTTGCGCAGGTACCAGCTCAGCAGTTAAGCCTATTACAGTAAACCCTTCAGTTGTGGCACCCACGTTGCTTCTCACCCTGCCCCCAGTCAGGCTGTTCAGCATACACCCCTCCAAGTGCAGGGTCGGGGACACACACACACACACACGGGAGCGTGCTTTGCCACAGCTACTGCCCCTTTTAACAACCAAAAAACCTGTGCAGAGCTGCAAGGGAGAGGAGGGAGCATCCTCATGCTGCTTGTTGCAAGCGTCCGTGTTTGGATTTTCCCCACGCTGTGCTGAGCCGCAATACAAGGAACAAGCGCAGGTATCCCAGTTACGCTCCCACCCAGGTCATACGTGCTCGCTCTGCAAGAGATCAGCCTGCATGTTTACATCCAGAAGTGCAACCAGGATCGCAATTGATGGGTTCCAAGGAGATCTGCTTTTCCCAGTAAATGTCTGTGCATGAGGCTGGAGTCAGGGATAAGCATCCCCCGAGGGCAGGGCAGGGAGAGCTGGCTGCAAGTCCTGGCTGTGCAGGGCTGCCTCGCCTCCCTCCCTCCCGCCGAGGGGATGGTCCCATTCCAGCAATTAAGGGGAATTAGCAGTTGCTTGGCGAGCCCCGAGACTTTGCTGTTAGAGGGGTGGAACAGATTCCTGCTCCTCACCCTGAGGCGTGTCTAGTTTCGGAGCCTGTGGTCGGGGGGAGGTGGATTCAAAAACCATGCTTTTGCCAGATCCGAGCCAACCGGCTTGTCAAATCTGCACTATAAAGGTTTCTTTTCCTGAAAAGTGGAATATGTTGTACTACTGATATTTCTGAAGACCTGGGTGCTGCTGGCACGTAAATGTCTTGCTTACGTTGGGAACTGAAAGCAGGCAACTCCAAAAATAAATCCTGTAAAGCAGGACCGGTGGGTTAATGTCACCTTGGGCTGCCCAACAGAAAAGGGCAGGAACAGCCATTTTCAAGTGGATTTGTTTAATGTCGCAATTTCCAAGTTTTTCTGGTACCAGCGCTCTTTTTGGTGTTAAGGTACTGTTCTCCCTTTTGGACAAGGCATCGTGGGGTCTTGCGTGCATATGGGGGACGGTTCTTTCTACTGACGCCGACTCCTTGCTCTCAAGCACAAAACTACTCTGCAGCCCCAGCAGCACTTTTCCCTTTTGAGGACAAAGTAGCTCAAGTTTCCTCCCTCTTTTCCATTACTATTTTTTTTTTTTTTTTTAGAGAAAATATGTTGTTTTGTTCAGGTCAAATTTGCAAATACATTGCTGGAGCTCAGTTTTTGTCTTTCCTGCCAATTTAGTGTTTTTGCACCTTTCATAAATGATTTGATTAACTGTTAAATCTGGAAGAGGCTGTCTGGCATTTACAAAGCTAACGGAAAAATTGAGTAACATGCATTATCAGAGATGGCCTTTCAAAAAGGGAAGGAATGCAAAAGCCAGTAATGTCTTCCTTGTTGACAAACTTGTTTGGAAGAGATTATTAATCCCTCACATCTGCTCAGATTCAGCTTTCAGACTCCCAGTTATTAGTATTTTTATCAGGAGCGGACCACAGCACGGAATTCCCCCCTCCCTCTGCAATCCAATACTTTGGTTTCTTCGAGGAACTTGCTTGTCTTTCAAAAAAACCAGTTTGGTAACTGGATGCGGTATCAAAGTTTACCACAGAAACTGTGCAGCGGAAGGAAGGACTGTCAGGTCTCTTCTTGGCTGGCTCCTCTTTGGGCATGGTCAAAGCTAAATCGGAATCTATATATTTAAACTCACAAGCATTCGTTAGTCGCATTGGTGGCAATTCTTGGTGTTGAAGTGTTGCTTCTGAGAAAGCCAGCCTGCTGTGGAATTGTCACCGAAATTCGGGAATGAAAGAACCCTCATTACCACCAGTTTGGCATGAAGAAGCAGGCATTTCCTTTATTGCAGCGCTGGGTGTCAGGAGGAGAGTTCCTCAAACCAGGCACACCTAATGCTGGTTCTCTTGTCATATTTATACACAAATGTTACAAAGATTACAAAGTGGTACCTCCCCGTTACAATAATTGGTTCCTATTTCTTTGCCTAGTATGCAAACTAGAAGGCATGCTCAGTTCCTTTCTCCACCTCTATCTTTTGAGTAGCTGGTATAGTTTGGCTTATGGGTCGGTGCTCGTGGGGACCCTGGCCCAAATTCCCTTTCCCCTAATTTCTCAGTATTTCGGTGTTGGTAGTTGCTTGCTATACGCCTCAGCAAGATCAGGATGTTGCTGGAGGCAATGAATGGCCTCCCTTTCTGCAAGGTATGTACATAAGGACCTTGAAGCGTCTTGTAGCTCCTCCTTTTTCTCATGATGCGTAGCAGGTGCTCATTCTAAGAATCGTTAGCCTTCTACCTAAAGTAATAATGAATAGTTTCCTATCACATATAATACAAGTAGGCCTTCGTTACAGGCCTTTCGTTTTGGCTACAGAATGGCCAAGGCTTTGCTTTCGTAGTGCCCGCCCAGGTTTGCTTGTCCTAAAGGGCTTTGCTCTGCCGTGAACGCAGAGGCTTAGCAAACAGAGCCCGCTCAAAAGCAAACTCTGAAAGTACGTCCTTATAAAAAAGGGAATTTCTAAATGAATACCGATCATCGTTTCTCCGAAGCCTGGGTGGTAACCATCTCTTACCATTTATTGAACTGCAGAGGAGGGATGTTGCAGCAAAGCGCAAATGCTTTTCAATGCCCAGAAGAAACAAGATTAAAAAACAATTACTGTAGCCTGGCAGGGGTGTTGTCCAGAAAATTCCTTTTCTAAGTTGCTATTTTTTAGGTCCAGACAGAGGGTGGAAAACAAGCAATTTGTTTGTGAAACAAATTTCTGCTGCAAACTATGGGAACCTTTGAAAGTTGGAATACCTTTTGTGGCTGGAAGTTTCAAATTTATTTTTTTTTTTCCTTCCGTAGGGCTCAGCTGTACTTTGTTGCAGACGAACTCGAGTTCTTGAAATACTTTGTGGACACATTGTGCTGCCCTCCAACAGAGATGAGCCCTCATCTCCTCTCTCCCCCCCTCGCCTCTTAGCAAGTCATCTGCCACTTGTTAACGGGTGTGTTAACCCCACTTAAAAAGCACTCTACTGAGATTTAGGTTTCATTTGCATCAGACTAGGGATGTATTGATTTTTAACACAGAGTAATTGTTACCCACCAGCCACTCTATAAAGAGTGCTTGGTAGACTGATTAAAGTGTCATCCTCCCAGTTATCATCTTGTAACTTTGCTTTTTACTTGCAGTGAATTAGTCAAGCGCAAATCCAGCTTGAATTCATTGCCCTCGGTGCAGATGTGGAGGTCTCTGGCCTCTGCAAGAAAAGAATAAATTAATGCTTGTCCCAGGAGACCCAAGTCTCGGGGGAGACAAGTTTCTGCTGAATTTGGTGTGTGTGGCAGATGACAGCAAAGCCTCCCTGGGGAGCGTTGAGGTCCGTGGCTCCCCTAAGCACGGGAGGGTTGCTGCTGAACTGCTGTGTTTTACAGCCACGACGGAACACGCCGCTTCCAGCACACCGATAGCGGAGCCTCCGCTTGCTTGGCCTCCGGAGACCCAAGAAACAGGCACAATTTGTGAAATTTGGGAGCAGGCCACACCTCAGCCGATCACCAAGCTCCTCTGCAGAGCCAGCCGTGGAATTTAATACTCCCAGAGAGCAAGTATGTATTGAATTACTGTGCCATTACCTGTATCGAGCTGCTCTGATGAAGAGATCTGCCTTCCAGCTTCCTCCGACTTCCCATTGATAACTATGGCACCAACAGAATTAGCAAACAGGAACATGTGGGACACTTTTTGTGTAAAGTAGATATGCTGTCTCACTTCAGCTCCACTTAACCCCTGGCTTTTAAGTGGATATGAGAGATTTGTGAGATGTGCTTGCAAGTTTGAAGAAGAAAAAGTCTAGCTGTGAAAGAGAGGAGAAAGGAACAGCAGAGCTTCAGGCTCTGCTTGTACTTCTGGGTGTGCACCTCTATAAAGAGAAGCTGCTTCAGGAAAAGGTCTGCTTGATGTTGGCCAATTTTCTTCTTTTTCCTTAGCTTTGCTTTCCTCCCTTACACAGAACTTGCTGCTTAAGTCTTGCTATGTAGCTCTGTTGCTTTGATGCATACATTTGCTGTACGTTTGCCAGTGCAGCGAGAAGAAAGTTCCTTAACTGTAGTGAAGCATTGTATGTAAGAAGAGAGCAGGCCACTGCTGGAGGATGGCTTTGTCCAGGTACGTAAACGTTGTGTGAGCTTAAAACAGAGATCTGTTCTGTGTTGCATGCTTCTGTACCTTTTTCTTTCTTTTGTTGTGGTTTAACCCGGCAGGCAGCTAAAACAGCCACACAGCCTTTGGCTCACTCCCCTCCAGCAGGATGGGGGAGAGAATCGGGGGAAACCTGGTAAAACTCGCGGGCTGAGATAAAGACAGGTTAATAGGACGGAAAAGGAAGATAATGATGAAGATAATAATAATAATAATATGATAAAAGAATATACAAAACAAGTGATGCACAGCACAATTGCTCACACCCCCCCCCCCCCCCGCTGACCAATGCCCAGCTAGTTCCCGAGCTGCCTTCACTCCCCCCAAGTTATATATGGAGTGTGACGTCATGTGGTATGGAATATCCCTTTGGGTCAGCTGTGCTGGCCGTGTCCCCTCCCAGCTTCTTGTGCTCCCCCAGCCTCCTCGCTGACGGGGCAGGGTGAGAAGCTGAAAAGTCCTTGACTTGGTGTAAACATTGCCCAGCAACAACCAGACCAGCAGTGTGTCACTAAACAGTATTCTCACCCTATATGCAAACTGCAGCACTATAGGAAGTGCTGCTAGGAAGAAGATTAACTCTACCCCAGCCAAAACCAGGCCAAGTTTTGTTACTGCCTTTGGCTCATGTAACTTGTAGTTATAAAAGAGCTTCACTAACTTCTAAATTCTCAAACCAGAGATTTCCTTACCGAACCACCACTCAGGAGTCACCTGCTCAATCCACCTGTGTCTTCCTCTTCCATCCCTGACCCAGCTTGTTTGATCATATAGTTTCCCTATTAAGCAAGGGGCAAAAAAGCAGCATTTGATCTGGTTCGCAAAGATGGTGACAGGCTCTTTGCAAGCAGCTTGTGACTGCGGGGAAACCACATGTGAAGGTGACATCAGTGTGACAGTATAAATCTTGCCACCGTGACTCCAGAAATGCTGAATGTGAGTCGAAGGTGTAGCTAATGTAACTAAGGGTGAAATGGAAACGTCTCGTTCTCGGTGTTTCAGAGTTTGTTTTCAGTTGTTGAGCCTGTGCCCATCCTATCTTTCCCTCCTGCATTAGATGTTATAACCTAAAAATAAAATGTGTTGTGCAGAGGAGTGGGAAACGAGATAGCGTGATGGATTTCAGCTTTAATTACCGTCGCACCGGCCTTTGCACTGTGCTGAGAGCCTTTCTTCTGGTCAGTGACGTCCCTCTAGGTCAGAGCAGTGCAAACAGTTCATCAGGAGACTGAAACTGAGCTAATGCTCATCTGCTCTCTGGCCTGTAATTAATTCAGACCCCAAATTAAAAAAAAAAAAAAGGGAGTTATTGAAGAAGGCAAAAGGTTGTTACAATTCCTCTGAGGTGAGTGTAACCCTTGTAAATCTCTGAAGGGAGTAAGTTTATTTTCTACACTGCCTTCTGCAGTGACTTGAAAAGGTCTCTTGGTGAGGCAGCGATGAACTGTTACGCCGCTAATTTAAACCACTGATAGGGCACTGGCAATGGTTGCTGGTCTGTGCGTGCTAGGGCCACGACTTGATCGGACTAACCTGGATAGCTGTGTCATTTTACAAGAGTTTGGAGAAGAATTTGAGTGGACAGGGGGACTGAAGGTCACTTTTATATTCCAGCCTCTTTGTCTACGTTAGTATTGACATGTAAATTTAACGGTAGGAGGCAACTTTGCCTGTTGCTCTTTGTACTGACTGACAGCAAATACTAAAATCTCTATGGCTTTTAGTTTGACACACTTGAAACTTTTACAGCAGAGACGCCGTTTGCACGCCTACTTACGTGTGGTTCAGAATTAGGCTTTCTCTCCCAGCAGGCTTGTAAAGCATGTGTCTTTGGAGAAAGAAAAGGAGAGATCTGATTTTTAAAGGTTGCAGGGGTCTTGTGAAACCTGGAGGTGCTGTGTGATCCTTTTGGTATATGAGAAGCCTGCCTTTCTGCCTCTGCTGTGCTTTCAAAGGTGGAGTACGGTTCTTTTCCTTCTTTTACTTAAACTCAGACTTGAAAATCTTGTGTGACTTGCTGCTTTTGTTGTTCATACCTCAGGAAGTACCGCAGATGGCTTTGTATATTGCATTTAAGCAAACCAGCTATTTTTAATACTTAATATGCCTGGTCTAAACTACTTTTCTCCCTGGCGTAAGAAAAAACTGGAAAATGAAGTCGGCTTGGTTTTACTATCATGTGGTGGTTGTGATGTGCTCTGGGTCTTGCAGCTTGTTCAATACTAAGCAATAATGCACTGTGGCTTTTTAGAGCGAGACTGAAATTATCCGTGTTCTCATACAAAAGCTGTGATTATTTCTGCAGGTTAGTGCCAGGGGTCTCATCAGGAAGCCGTGATAAACTTGCTAGCTTTTGCTTAAACTCTTGAGCCTCGTCTAATATTCTTATATTTAAGTGTTGCACAAGACTGGTTTTGAAAAACAGTTTTGCAGTGCTGAAGTTAACCTCGTGGAGGGTAAGCACCTAGTTGACCAAAGTTTATTTCAACTTGTTTTCTTTGGGGTTTTTGAGTATATTGGAACGTCTGGGTTTCACTACTTGCAGTTCCAGTTTGTCTGAGGCCTCTGACCACACCAGGCAAATTCTGGCGTGTGAGGCAGTATGAGTAAGACCTGCGTGAAGATCCATGTGGGTTTTTAGTACCTTACAAGGAAATGGCTTATCAAACTGTAGGGCTTATTTTTCTGCACATACGTTTTTGGTAATGTCAAAACTTGCTGGTTTATTGCCCCAGTGCTGTATAGTCCTAGTGATTTTTTAACATAAAAATATAAAAGTTATGTAGCATTACCTTGCTGTGAGCATACATGTAGTGAAGTTAAAGCAGGGAAACATTTTCTTACCTGCCAGATCACTGTTTTAAAAGCTTAACATTTTTTTTTTTCTCCTTCTGTTTATATTTGGTTAATTCTACATCTGTAATGTAGCTTGAGATAAGTGCATTGATTAATTAGGCAGTTTATGGAAGTGAGGAACTGATGCAGAACCAGCTTGTGGTTGGGAATTCCCTGGCAGGGGCAAACAACGAAACCACAACCCAAGAAAAGCATGCAGCTGGAGCTCTGGGATGGGAGCCTGCAGAGCTAAATAAGGAGTCAGTACAGAAGAATGCACTAATCAATAGCTACTATAGAACCAGTATAGTGGGGCTGGAGAGAACTGTCCCCTGCCCCCCTCTTTTTTTCTCCCCCCTCCCCCCCCCCCCCCCAGGTATCCTGGCCTTCACAAGAGGGTCCAGCACATCTGATTTAGGCTTTGCTGCTCTACTAAAGCAGCGATCAGGGATCAAATGTGCTGAGAGCATGTCTACAGCATGTCCTTAAATGAGAAGAGCTTTGAGCTGGAAAAAGAGATGCTGCTTTGCTGTTTTTGAACAATAACATTCTTAATATTCCCATCCTCCAGTTCTGTACCCCTGGGATAAATGAGTTGTGATTGTTGTATGAAAAATCTCCCTGTCAGCTGTCAGGCTTCTGTCTCTGGTGACCGATGTGGTTAATTCCTCTTGTCTTAAATAACATACTTTGGGCAGAGTTTTATTTTTAAGGTGGGTATGACTATTATAAGACTTAAGTGTAGCCTTAAGTGTGTCTGCTGGCTAGCTGGATTTCACTACCACAAGTTCAATTGTGGACCAGGCTGCAGGGAAACTCCCTGAACTGTTATGATGGTTTTCCAGAGCCCATGTACTGGGGAAGACTCCATAAAACTTATGGCTTACCCTGCTGTACCATCAAGTTTTTCCTACTGATGAATACAATGATCTGCTCTGAACAAAGTGAGCAAGAGTGAAACAGCACCCTTGCTTTGTCCTCAACCTTGCTATAACAACCTCTTTTAGCATATTGTTAAGAACATCACTCTTTGTTCTTTGTTTGTAGTTTTGCTGTAGTAAAATAGTCTTTTATAGCTGTAAAGCCTTTAAGGAAGAAAGTTTCTGGCAGTATCTGTAGGAGTTGCAGTTCTTTACTGTGCAAATGCTAAAATCTATGTCTTGCTTGAATGTTTCTTGGAGCTAAAATATTTTGGATAAACAAAGCATTTCACATACTGTATAAACCGCTTACAGGCAACCTTTACCCTCAGAGTGGAATGCAGCCATCGTGAACGTTGCAGTGTGAACAAGGACCTCTAACAGAGCTGAGGGCTGGGAGTGGGATGTAGTGGGGCAACGCGTCATATCTAAATGTTAATTTTGATCAGTGTGTCACGCTCCAAGCCATTTATTGTATGAAAAATTACTGGCATCCATAACCAGATTAATTTTTATTTATGGAATGGTTTACAGTAGCTTTTCTCCCAAAAAATTGTCACTGAATATTGCTGTGTAGTAGAGCAGGAGCAGCTAGAAACGTATTTGAGGAGTGCTGGCCTAACACCAGCTCAGTTGGGTTCCACTGCAGAAAAACAGGGCACAAGTGATGGCAGGAACATATTTGGTGAGCGGATGTAGTAGGTATGGTTGAGCACCAACATTAGCAGATGTGCATTCTCCTGTTGTTAGCCAGTGGCCTTGCCGTTTGTCGTTCAGGCAGTGCCATGGTCGGGATGGTTGCTGCTCTGTCCTTTTATTCTGTAGGCTGTTTAAATCCTAAAGGAAATACAAAGTACACTGTCGACATTTGTTGAACGTTGCTAGCAGCACTGGAGGTCGGCTTTTTGGGATATTGAGGTACTTCTGCGTTGCTAGATATCATGCCTCACAAAAGAATGTAAAAATCAGTTGTTCTGTCACTTCCAGTGCTTGAAAATCTTAGTGTGACATCTTAGGAATCATGGAGGAGCTCATTGAGATAAAGTCTATTTCTGTATAATTTTTCTTGCAGAGGAAAGGCGCAGTTCTGGTATACGTTATTTTATGTTAAAGGTTTTCTAAAACATCTCCCATGCGTTATTACGGAGGAGAAGAGTGTTCTCCACCTGTGGATTGTAACCTGGCTTCTGTTTACGAGAGAGTGCTGAGGGAGGAAACCCGGCAGCTTGTGACAACTTAAAAGTTAGGTAGAAGTGTAAACATACCTGCTTGAATCTGTAAGCAGCCTGGAAGCCAGAAACAAGGATTCCTTTCCACCTCATCTGTGTGGGAGATGGGATGCGGCAGTGGAATCCCCAGGAGCAGGAGCGGGCAGCAGCGTGTAGACTGCCCTCTCCGCGCAGCGACGGATGTGTTGGACTCCTTGTCACATAACGTCATGGGCACAAAGCGTTTAAATGGGATCAAGTTGGGGTGAAGGGGGAAGCTGAGCTGGAATTGGGATGGCAGATTCCCCAAGGGTTGCTAACTACAGGCTCAGGAAACTCCTGGAGCTGAAAGTAAAGAGCCTTGTCTGACCCAGGCACGCTGTTTAGCTGCTCTCACACGTCGATTCAACTGATGTAGCAGAACAGCTTTGAGTGGTTTGTTTTTTTTTTTTTTTCTGTTGCATGGGAATATCATGAAAATAAAAGCCCTGAAGCTTGGGGTGACTGGATTTGAGGGTTGTAATGGTGGAGGTAAATGCCAAACTTTTAGCTGTGTGATGGCAGCACCGAAGGGAGTCTCTGCGAAAAATGGTCACTGATCTTGGGTATGCTGGCTTCAGCCCCGAGGTGCTGCGGGAACGATACCTTCTGGTTTTATAGCCTTTCTTTGATTACGTTTTCCTGGGCAGTAAGGTGAATTGACAAGAAGGTTGAAATGGGATGGCTGCCCAAGCATTGCCTACCTGGCAGTGCTTGCTGTTCTGATATCGCTATAATTATCTTGCAAATCTTTTTGTTTAGAAGAGAACCACATACAAAGTATTGAATGATATTTTAAGCGCTTAAAGAGGCTTAAAGAAGCCTCCCTTATGCATTTCAGTGTTGCTAACAAAACATTTTTGTATGTTCCTTTAACTGCTGTAGTAATGTAGGGAAAGCTGCTTGGGCACATTTTAAGTGTATTTGCTGGATAAGCAGAGAATGTGTTTAGTGGTTTTTTGGGTTTTATTTTGTTTTGTTGTGGGTTGGGTTTTTTTTTCCCACTTCAGTGAAGGTTTTGGTGTGCTTTATGAAGCATGTTGGTTTTAACTTAGCTTGACCAGTGAACACAAAACTTGTCAGTGCATCTCTCCAGCTGTCCTGCTAAGTATCTCCTGACCTCCCTGCCCAGGAGAACCATCTGGTTTCCACTGGTGCTTCTGGAATTTGTGCGCTCCACGCAGTGCACGGCGTCTCCTCGGAGGAGGTGCAAGGCCAGAGTGAGCCCCTGTGTGCCTGTGACTCTGGGCGGCTGACAAAGGAGACGTTCAGTCACCAGCAGAGGATCGTGTTCCAGAAGCGAATCTGCACTAATGCTTTTAACCCCGCTGGAGCTGAAAAACCACACAACAGATCTGGTTTTGTGCTCTGCTGATTTGCCTTAGTCTCTCCAGACTGCACAGTCTGTAAATGACCCTGTCTCTCCATCCTGCCTGTCCTCCCTTCGAGATCTGCACGTAAGCATACCAGCATCCGTCCATTCTCCCCTTCTTCCCATGCCATCGTCACCGCCTCTGCTCTGCAGGTGCCGTATTGTCCAACTAGTCCCTTTTTGGGAAGAGGCACGGGACCTTTTATGAGGAGCTTTACTGATTGCAGCCTTGGTGGGTTTGCCAGTAAGCGAGGAGCCTGTGTTTCAGAAGCAAATGGTGCCGCAGAGAGCATTGCATTCAAAAAGGTGTTAAAACAGAATGCCTTGAGATGAGATGATTATCAAGCTGAGGCTTTCAAGAAAGCCTAATAGATACATGTGCGATGCACATATACGCGAAGACTGCTAGTGGGAGCTGTATGTAGTGGAAACTTCCTTAAAAATGTCAATCCAGAAAATACGATCTGTCTCAATAATCAGACCTTGGGTTTTTATAACCTGGGGAAATTATCTAGATAGGTCCAACTGCAACTATCCTGAAAATGACCTAACTATGAGTGAGTTGCAGTGTGTTTCATTTTATTAATGTTTGCCAACCTAGTAATAACTTGCTTTTTCAGAAGTAACTAATCTTAGCTTTTTATCGTCAAAATATTTTCAGGTGAATCTGGGAAATTTTGAGCATCTTGCCCTGTAGGGACAGTTGAAAATATCAGTAGTGTCCTGGCAGTGTAAAGATTTCCGAGTGTCCGTGGAGCGGTTGGCACCCTGAGTGATAAGCAGACTGATAGCAATGTTGAGGCCAGATCTGTGGAGAGGAGTGTGTCCTGTAAGGTGGTTTTTTTGGAAGAATTATCATTTTAGAAACAGGGAAAGTCTCCTGTTAATGGGATTGCTATTTGTTGCATACTTGTGTGTGAGATGATGTGACCTAAAAATAAATCCAGGCAAAGGGGGTTTTGGATCTGGTTATTTCTTAATGGCAGCTGATTCCCCCTTTGTCATAACTCCTCTCTTTACCGTAGTTTAGTGAGAGATCTCAAAAGTTTGTCATCTTAACTGGTGCTCGTGCGGTCCTTTTTTCCCCATGCTTCTAAAAATTACACTTCACCTTATTTACAGCATAAAATGGAAATCGAGACTTGGTGGTGTATGGCTGGCTTTGTACAAGCTAGTGCAGAAAGTACACAGATGTCTTAGATGTGAGACTGAGCACAGTTGTGTACTTCTGTGATAAAAGTGCAAATTTCAATAGTGCAGAAAGCGTTCATTTGTCACTGAAGTCTTTTGAGCTTCCTCCCCTCAGTTTTGTTCCCAGTCCCCTGCTCCGGTCACTGGGACGCTGGAAGAACTAAACATAGGTAATCCCACGAATAAATCTTGATAATTCAAATAATAATGTTGCTGTTGGTCATGATAACAACAGTTTTCTCAGGGTTTTGGGGCATGAGGAATGAGTTTGCAGCGTGCTAGATGTTTTGCTACCATCTTTCCATACAAGAAAGATGAAGGGAATGTTTCTGGGCTGCCTCCCTTAGTGCTTCACCAAGCACTGATTAAAAATGCAGTGTGTCTGGCACGGGGGAATTGTCTCCAAATCTTCCTAAAATGGAAATGGGAGCTAAAAATAGTCTCCTTTTTTACAATTAAAGACAAAAATGTGAAATGGAAGTTACCCTAAATTATAATAGCAAAAGCTGGGGGGCAGGGGGGGGAGTAGCATTTAGATAATGGCTCCCTACTGTAGGTCTGTCTACATAAACCAAATGAGGATCATTCTTTTCTTGCATCGCCTTTCGTTGGGAGGGAGTGCTAGTTATGAGTAGCTGTATGATTTTATTGTCTCCGCAGGAAGAGTGCAGAGGCAAACAACTGTAGATTAGGAGCAATTTGCAAAATAGTTCAGTGATTAGCATGTCTTTGGAGATGTTTTCTGTGTAAGAGCTGCATCACAAATTTTACTGGCTTCCTATGTTCAAAGAATTAACTGTGAGGAGGATTAAAATGACATCTTAGACGTCAGCTAAATATTCACTCAAAATCCCTTATGTTGTCTTTAAATCAATTAATTTGACTTCCTTAATCCACAAGCATACTGGGTTGGCAAACTCGTGCCAGTGATCTATTTAAACTGAATTTCTCCAGTGCATTTTAAGGACGCTTTAGTGTGTCCGGCAAACGAGAAGCAGACATGCCAGTGAAATGTGGAAACGTGCCTGCGTTCCTGTCCTGGGGTGTAAAATGAAAATGCTGCTCTAATCGTTGAGGTGCCTTTTCTAAGTGGCAGTCGGTAGCTGGTTAATCCAGCCTTTGCAGCCATTCCTGATCCTCGCTGTTTATGTTGGATAAGAAAGTATGACAACAGCCTACTCTCGCTCCTTTTGCAATGCTGCTGCTGCTGCTTGTGTGTACGTGTTAAGTGGGAAGGAAAGAGGAAGAAGAGAATCCTCCACTCCAGAGCTTCATGTCAGTGCTTTGCAGGCACAGCTGATGTGCAGCACAAGGAGACCTTTTTATTTTTACTTCTGTGAAGTCTCAGAGAGTGGCCCTCGGCACTCAGATATGGACACCTATGCTCCTAAATCATCTGGACAGTTGATTCGCTTACAATTCTGTATGGATAATAAGGGCGGTAGTATTCACCTGAAAAACATTGGAATATTACTAAAGGAATTTATTTGCTCTTTCTGGAAATCCCGCAGGTTTCCGCAAGTTGTAATCTATTTAAATGCATTAGTCAGAGATGCAGCTTAAACTCTAAGCCTGTCCTAAGCTCGAGGCTGTGCTGGTTACAATACATTAGATCAGGCGCTGTAAAATGGTGTGTATATTCAGAATAAGCTAGCGATGCTCCAGAGGGTGTTTGGGTGCTATTGAGAATGACTGGTAGTTCTTAGCCACCTTGTGATACGGAGAACAAGACTGGCAAGTAACTTCAGAAATTAATCTGCACGGTATTAAATCCATCAGAATTGCTTCTCAGATGGTGCTTCTGCATTAAAGAAATGCTGCGGATGTTAGAGCAAGTGGTATCACAGGCAGAGCTGAGCGTTGTCATGTTATGTGCTAAAACAGAAGTGGGCTTCTCTCGTGCCGTTATGGCTTGCTATCACTTAGCAACTCCAGAAACTGAACTACTCCCGTGAAGATATTAAAATCCAGTTGAAGGAAGCTGGGCCCTGAACTTGGCAGCCTACGCCCCAGCAGAGCGGAAGCCTCTGCTGTTCAAACAGAAGGGTCTTCCTCTAGGGGAAGAATGGAGGAGTTTGCATACAGGCCAATTGATTTAGGTAAGACAGACCTTTTATTTTCTGAAAAGTATGTAACAAATGTTAGAGTTTTTAAAAAAATACAATAAAGGTCCATGTGTGCCACAAGAAAGATATGAATGAGCTCTAATCAAACCTTGCCATACACATCTGCTACAAGTGTAAATTTGGTAGTAAACGAAACTAACTGTCAGTGTCAGTTGCTTCTAACTTGCTTCTAACTGGCTCAGAAATAATTCTTCCTGTATGTGGCAGAAGACGCGTCCTTACAGGGTCTGTATGGCTTTTACCGGAGCGGAAGAGGCTACAGGTGTTATCGAGCACCTTGGGAGCACTCGAGCTGCTCAGCAGCCCATGCTGACTCATGACTTGCTCATCAAAAATGCGTGTTTACGTTTGAGCACCAGTTTATGCTCCGTCGTCTCTTGGATCAGGGGAGTATCCGTCCTTCCTAGAAGAGTGGGCACGCAGAGTTTGGAGCTTTCCTTCCAGCTGCGGGGAGGGCTACGGCAGGCTGGCTTTCTCGCGGTTCACGCCGATGCTGCTCCCAGCAGATGGGCGGCTTTTTGGGCTTCGTAAAACTTGGCAGATGAGTGAGTGCCTGCGAGCAGACAGAGTATGATGTGTTCAGGAGGGTGGCCGTTGTTACGAGATGAGACTGTGGTTACTCATGGAAACAGGGCCTTCCTCCTTACTGAAGACATGCTGGTGGGCATTCATGGGATGGATAACTTCTCTTACATTTTGTAAACACGAGTTCTTATTACTACAACCCTACAGCAAACGGGGCAGGATAGCAAGGCTTTCACTGAGCAGCTCCACCCTGGCAGTGTGCCGTGGCTCGATCCAGGTGGACAAAACCTACTTGACTTCCAGCCGATTACAGAGAGGAGTCTTCTGGCTGGTGGGTACTCAGGGTGGGTGTTCGGAGGGGGGGTGCCTGATGGCACTCTCCCTGAAACACTTTGATGAAATAATCTTGAAGACGAGGCAAGAATGCAGTGTAAAATCCAAATGTGAATTTCGAAGTAATCCTAAATGTAGCTAAAAAGGAGTCCAAGAAAGCAGAATTGCCATGCAGCAGACTGCTTGCTTCCTGGCAGTCAGTTATTTGGATTTGGTTCTGCTTCAGCAAGCAGAATTTGATTTCCCCCCTCCACAACTAGTATTTGAATGGAAATATATGAATCGCAGTTTTCTAACTAATGTGAACGGAGCAGGGAGATCGTCTGGCTTTCCCTTGTTTGAAAGTTTAATTGAAATAGCCCTGCAGAGCCCCATGCAAAAAGGGGGCTGGTTCTCTTCTGAGTGTTTTGTCTCCCTTGAAAGCTGGGGGGGGTTTGGATGAAGAGTGCATTTGCTTCCCAGCCACAGGGCCGAATGGTTTGTCTACCGCTGCGGGCTCTGCCGCTTGGCTGTGCAGAAGTCAGATAAGGGGATGGAGAGAAGCCTGTTACCTGGGTGCTGCCTCGTGAGGATTTTGGTCACATGCATTTAGATTTTTCTTTTGTGTTTTTACTTAAGTGCAAGCGCTTTCTCTCTTATAAATGATCTTGGTTATCTTGAAGGCTAGCAGAAAAGGCTTTCAGCCTTCTTCCTTCGCACCCCCTGAATCAGCTTATTTGTCAGCAAAACCTGGTACCTTGTGTGATGCCTGGGTGACTCTACCAGCTCCCTTCAAAGAAAACGTCAAGATTTATTTCTTCAATGTGTGCTCCAAGCGGCAATGTATATCCCGAGACTTGTTCTGCCTGCTTGCGTTTTTAGTGAAAGAAAATGTGTTCTGGGTATGGCTTTCGACAGCAAAACTCTGAGATTCCCTTGATGTTGGGATAGAGGGCTTCTGGTCTGTGGGGCCCCTGGACCAAATCCGGTGGCCCGCGGCCCATTTCTGGTAGCTCCGTTTCTCACGTTGTTCTGAGGGTGGTGGTCTCGTCCAAACCTGGTGCAGGCTGGGAGGAAAGCGAGTGTATGTCAAGATACACTCCTGCAGGAAGGCTGGTACACGTGGGGAGTAGTGCATCTGCTCTCCGTGGGATACCACTGAGTGGATGGAGAAGCACTCCAGGCCTCCTTCAGATCCAATGAAAGCAGCTTATAGGCCTTATTTGGACACTGGGATCTTCTCTCTTTCTGTGTTCTTTGGGAAATACTATTTTTAAAATGCAGCTGTCCATATTAGCAGGGTCTTTACTGTATATCCCAGGTATTGGTAGACCTTGAGGTCATCTTTGCATTGTAGTAACTCCTAACATTCCAATAGAAGGCTTGCTGTTAGCTGTGCTTCTTAAAGTGTAATTGGTTTTATTTGTTTTTTTTATTAGTGACTCTTATGAATACATGAGAAGCAGCCAGCAGCAGGTCTTCTGAGCTTTGACTCTCATATTCATAGTGAGCTTCTAACCCGATGAATCGAGTGCTCTGGGTAAAACAGCAATTTCAGGTAAGTGAATGAATTTTGCATTTTCAAGCACATGTGTTTTGGAGTGGTGTGTGTTTTCAATACTTTGTTTACTGTAAAGTGCTATTAAATGTGACCTGAATTTGGATAAGTTCTTGTTTTGGGCTTGCACAGGCAGATAATCCATTTTGCTTTGGGTTAATAATTTTGTGTGTGTGTGCCAGTGGCAGTGTTCAGCACTGGCAGCACTCAGCGGTCCTCACTGGTGTGTTTGCATCGTCTGACTTACTGTCCTACAGCTGCGTGGCACTGTTTCTTTTGGCATCTGTGCTGGCTGGTTTCTTTAAGTGAGGCTTTCATTTAAAAGCATGGCTTAGTAGAGAATACGGTGATTCCCTCCATTTTCTCTTAGCTTAGACGCTTCTTGTGCCAGCCTGATACTATCTTCATTCAAGGAAAAAAAATATACACAAACAGTCTTAACTCCAGTACTAAATTGTATAATCTTAGGAAAAGTCAGCTGAAAGATGACTTAGATCGGTTCCTTTTTGCTGCCTCCAGATAAGGATAACTAAGAGCAAAAGTTGTGTATAAATGCTCCAAGCCCCCTACTTATAAGGAAATCTTTGCCCTTCTGGCTGTTGAAACTGGAGTGATCTATTGGGTAGACAACCAGACTGGTGGCCGGAGAACCTGGTTTCTGTTCCCAGTTCTGCCTTTGACGTAGATGAATGACCTGCGAAGAGGAAAATAAATGGGGCTTATGCCCTTTCTTGCTGCTTGTAGTTCTGTTTTTGTCTTTTAATAATCCTTTGAAGCCATGTGAGGATTTGCTGAAAGGCATCTTTTAAGATTTTTGTGGTTTTGTTGGGTTTGATCTGTGCTGGAAAGCTCCATGACTGATTTAAGAGCTAGAGGGGGAGGTGTCGTAAGAATCAGAAAATAAAAGTGGAGCTATTGGGCATAGAGATTTTGAGAAAGAGCGTGTTTTTAAAACTGTTATTTGTGTGTAACCTGAGTGACTAGCACATTGAATGAACCAAGTCTTGTGTGCCTTATGTTCTTAGTTGGAAAGCTGCTGCCTTTTTCTCAAAACGGTCTTGAATATTAGTGATACCAAAGTGGCTGATTCTGAGAGGCTGTGGTGAGGGACAGAGCAGAGAAGCAGCTTTCAGTTGTGATTCGTCCTAATGAGTTGTAATTCTTCCTGCGGGTGCCCTGAGCAAACTTGTTTTTTGGGAAAGTTGGGTTTAGTCCCTCTCCTACAGATGTCACTGCACTGTGAGCCTCACAGTCTCAAGTGGTGCACAATTAAGATGTTCAGTAGCGCTTGCACCGATGCTGTAAGAAATACCACCACTAATCAGAAATCATGAGAAAAATGCCGTGACTAAACATCAACATTGCTGAAATTAGGGGAACCGATTTTTTTTGTGTGCGTGTCGCACGTAGGGTGAATTGCTATGAGCAGGTTTTGATTTTGCAGTCGCTGCTTTCAGAAAACTGGCGTCTATATGATAGTTGTTCTGGGCTTGTTTTTGTCAGCATTAAAACCCCCTACTTTCCCCACCGTCCTTCAACTATATAAATATTAAGAGTAGAAGACACTTTTACCAGACACCAGAATCTCATGCCACTGTACTGATTCAACTTTTGTTTCCCCTGGGTCCAATACACAGATGTTATGAATAATGTAGTAATGTATTACTTAAAGTTTAATGCAGATTTAATAGGGGTTGAACATCAACAGGTACAGTGCAGGCAGTGCAAGACTGCTTTGTTCTGTGCTAAATGAAAAAGATTCAAACCAAATACTGTTGGGCGTGTGGCATACCTTGTAATTTATGTGAAGATACTACTCTCAGATGCCTTGGTATCTGGGACCTCTGTATTTTTTGTATATTTGTTTCTGTGTACGGCAACATACATTCTAAACTCCTGGGGTCGCAAAGCACGCGGATGAGTCGTTGAAAAACAGGGAGCGAATGTAGTGGAATATCAAGATGCTGCTGTCTCTTCAGTGGCTTGCTGCTGCTTTTTTTTCTTTTTTTTTTTTTCTTTTTTTTTTTTTTTGGTATGAGTATTGTATTTTTAAACAAAGGGAAAACATCCCTTTCCTCAATTGTTAGCTTTACAGAACTTGAGCCTTAAAATAATCCAGGAAGTCTTTTGTTATATAAATATACTCATCCTCCAGTATGTACTCAGTATAGCTGCTTGCTGAATTCTCTTTAAATTTAAACTTCAGTGGCTTTGAAAGAGAAACCCAACGTTACTTTTATACAGCATGTAATGATTCTGACCATGGCAGCTCTCTGGACTTGAGAGCCAAGCAAATGCACTGATTGCTGTATAATGACAGTGTAACAGTGACTATTTAAAGCAGACAGTGCAGTGCAAAGCTGTGTGATTTATGGTTGGAACTAAATTTCTGTACCTCTTAATGATTTTTGTTTAAGCTTGTTGCTGCCAGGTATGCTTATACCTACCAGATTTAACTCCATGGGAACGGAGCCTCAGTGTATGCGGTATCTCTTGAAAATTTTTTTGCCTAAGTTGTTTGTTCAGAAATAAAACCGTGTATGAATACAGCAAGGGCTTGGAATGGTTAAAATTAAATTCTGGTGCAGACCACTTGGTAGTTTAACAGGCACCAAGATTTTCAGCTGTCAGATTTTCCAATTAAATGGGCAACAGTTGGCTAGAGCAGATGTGTCTTTAAAACAAAACAAAAAACCCCCCAACAAAAACCAACAAAAAACCCCCACAACAAAAACCTACCACCCTGTGAAATGTCAAATGCATGGGAGATAATCTCAGTTAAAAGCAGTGACTGGTTTCTGGCTGTTGTCTTGTACACATAAAAGTACCTTTGGGGAAATTCGTTAATCAAGTATGTAACTGAACGTGAACTTAGAGGTTTTCTGTATCCTCTGTAGAACGTGAGTTCACTGTGCCATTGACTTCTTAAGTAATACCTTTGCTGCTAGGAATGCCCGAGCTTGAAGTTGCTTGAAGTTGAGGTGACGTGGCAGGTTAAAGCCCGGGATCTGCTGTGTAAGCACCACCTTTATTCACCTTCTGCACACAACAGGCAACACCTTTTACGGCATCACCCGACCGACCGGCTGCTGACTTCACCCTTGCTCTCTGGGAAAGCGTGGGCATCCTTCCTGGCTCCTGTTTGACCCCCTACTAACTTCCCCTCCCGACTCTTTCCAGATGCACGTGAGCTGCACGCATGAAATCTTTCCTGTAGAAGTGGGCATGGCAGGTGGATGTTGTAGGATCTGCATAGGTGGTTTTGGTGCAAACACAAAGTGAATCCTTGCAATCCCCTGGGAGTACTCGAGTCCAGTCTGTGGTCTGACGTGCTGCAGCTGCCTGCTCCCGTGTTAACAGAGCGATGCTGTACCAAGAGAGGAGTGAAGAGTCCAAGGACACAAGTGATGGTGTAACATCTTGGGCACTTACGCAGAATTGAAGATTTAATTGAATTTTGGAGCAGACATCATATGTTCCCTGTGCTCAGTTTATTTGGATTGATCAGATTCAACTTTGGTAGATTTTCTAGCCATTGCTGCTTATCAAATAGCTTGGCTGGTTCTTGGTAAGTGAGTAGCGTAAAACAGGTTGCTGTCAATAGTTTCACTCTTGTCTCCTAATTAATTTTCCTTCAGACACATAGCTGTTTCCCTGTTCCTTGGAAAAGGCAAAGGATGTGCTAGCAGGAAATGGCTGTGGTTAATGAAAATAGTCCGTACCTGCTGCGGATTAATCCTTAATCCAAAGAGGGAATCTTCCTTCTCAGAATTTGTTTGTCAACTGAATTAGCAAATGACTGTTCCTTTGTCCTGAGGCTGGCTCTGACTGATTCATAGTTTACTGGCGCAAGCAATAGGATTTCTCGTAAGGGTGTGCTCACCAATTCTCGCACGTGTTCAAAGAGAAAACGGGTTTTCCGTCTTGCTTTGCATCCTCTTTGCTTGTGCTCCTTTTTGCTTTGGCTTAATTTTTACTACTCTGCTCTCGTGTACCTGAGGATTCAGTTGGGGTTTGATGGCTAATGCCATCCCAACTGCTTTCATGTGTCACATCATCTACCTAAGACGTCTGGAGATGGGACAGGGCACCTAGCGTGCTTTACATGGGTTCAAGTGCTTGAAGAGTGAATGTAAATACATTTAGCTTTTATCTGAAAGGCAGCTACTGCTTTGAAGTACAGCGCGGCTCTTTTGCAACTCTTTTCGCTTCCTTTGAAGGCTGAGCAGCTGATATTAAACTCTGTTGCTGTAGGTGGCTGTTCCCGTAGCTCTTAGCATGCAGTTAAACCATCAACTATTACGTTGAAGTGTGAATGTTACTTTGTGCTGAAGTCATGCTGGAAATAGTTCAAAATGTCTTGTTTATTTGGATTCACGAGGGGAACGCTGTCTTGCTGATCTCTAATCTTGTTTTGCTCTCCGGTTTCTATCTGGTTTCTTTGCATTCAGCAAACCTGTATTCACGTGGTGCTGAAGCGTGTAATGAATCTGGGCGTCCTCTTAGTCTGCAGCCCAGGAGACACAGACTCTGATGGTGATACTTCTGGGTTTTGTGCCTTTTGGGAAGCTTTATCAGTTGTTTTCCTCCAACTTCAGTCAGGTGGATTCAACAGGCTATGTTCCTACGTTGAATTCGACCCTATTAAATAGCACTCTCTTATTGGATAAGTATTGACTACATTCATTATTTTATTGACAGACGTAGTTGTTTAAAATTACTCCATGGTTTTGCAGTTTTATTGTTGCACAGATGATACGGTTATTGGGATTCTTGCACAAGATGCTTTGTTTCAGTTCATTCATTAAATGCTTTTCTCTGTTCTTGTAGATTTGTTTTCAAGATGCATTAAAACAAAAAGGGTTTTTTTCCTGGCCTGTGCTCCCCCTCCTCTGCTGTCCCCATTGCCAGTGAATAGTGGAAAGGTTGTCAGCAACAGTTTCGACAGATTTCCATGTACTACGTAGGAAGACAAAATGTTATATCTGATCTCTTTTGCTCCACGGTGATAAATATGTAGCAAAGGATGGGTAGACTATTTGGTATTAAAATGCTCAGGGATTTTATAGTCCCACCGGAGGATGTCTGCTCTGTCACTGGAGTCCTCTGTGACTGTCCCAGCTGTTCGAATCATGTGTACGTCCAAGCTACATCTAGGCAGACTTAAATACCATCTTGTCTAGAGCATGCTCCTACCTTTAGGTTCCTCCCTGTCCTTTTCTGCATTGTGGAGCTTCATTGCAGTCATCTCCAGACACTGATGCATTCACTCAATTCCCTGAGCTTTACTAATAGTTTCTTGGAAAGCTCGTGTAAATATAGCCTTGGGAGCTCCCTGAGCTACACTGCACATCTTGAAAGGCGAGTTGCAGAAAAGGTAAGGAACGCGCTTTGCACAAACGCTGTTTTTATTATTAGGATACGTTAACCGTGCTTACAAGGTTGCGTCAGATGTTTCAGGAATGCTGTCGCCGATCCAAATTAAGTGATGCCCTCAGCCCGATGCAGCTACTTGTGTCTGCCCCTGCTAAAGGTTTGGATGGCCTCTGTCTGACAGCGTAACCGCCCTGCCATAGTACTGGTTCGTCAAACTGTCTGCTCCAAAAATAATAATCTGGCATGAAAAGCATTTAAATGAAGCTAGCAGCAAATGTGAAATCGAGCAGTGTAGATAAGGCAGAGGTAGACTAACAAGTCTGGGTATAGCAGTCAACACGGACAGCATGCGACTTTCTGAAATCAATTGCAGCACTCAACTTGCTCTTCCTCTTGATGTTTTGTTTTGTTTTGTTTTGTTCCACCCCCCGGCCCGGTTTTAGTCTTTTGTGAAGTTTCTCCAGGAAGGCAGCTGAATACCAAGAGTGCAAAGGCAGTTGACTCCAGTTTTGCAATGCTCTAAACATTTTGCTGATCCTGTTTAAAGTCCCCAGACAGTTGATCTGGCAAACCTGCTGCTAAATGGATGATCTAATTCCCAGTGAATCCTGTGATCATAAATATTACCCTACATCACAGAAATTATTTGAAAACTGGTCTGTGTTCCTCAAGCTGTCAGTCATCTTTCAGCATCCTCGTTGTGCTCTTTCATCTTTAAATGCTTGTGCTGAAGCTCAAGTAAACTTACCTGTCAGCAGTTACGAGGATTTCTCTTCTCATCTCCAGCTGCTCCTTAATCATAGCTGTACCTGGCAGTTTAAAAGCTGTTTACAAAGGAGATAAGGCAAGTAGCGATGTTGTAGCTGCTGCGTCTCTAAATGATTTTTCTCATACTCCAGTAATATTCAGCGCGAGGTTGTGTTTGTGCTTTGTGAGGATGTCGGCTTGCTCAAAGCCAACGCGTGAGCTCTCTGCTCGTAACCCCTAAGGACTAATGCCATGGGCAGGTCTATCAAAGCAGGAGGACAGCTCTGTCCTTAAATCACTGCTAGCTCTGCAGCATCACCTACCAGTTAGGTTTCAGATTTGTTAGCAAGGTGGTAATGTCATTGAGCCAAGCCCGGATTCTTTAAGTGCATTGACTTGCTCTGGTTTCTGAGCAGTAGTTGCACAGGTAAATAGCATGCAGTATCCTGAGATACTTAATCACAAATATTATAATCACAAAATTGCAAGTGGTGCGTGAAAATACGCTGATTTCATACCCACCTCCCTCAAGATTTCCCCAAAGTGTTCTGTTGAGAAAGGTTTTGTAATGAATAGACAACTCCCTCGTCAAATTTTAATAATGTTATCTACAGTGAATGCTATGTTAAAATTATGAAATAAGGAGTATATCACAAGGATAAAGAGCTTAAAAATTTTGTGACTTTTACTTGGCTACGTTCTGTAGGCTTTAGATTTACAGAATATATATAAAAGGCAATATGTTAGCTCTTATTTACACAGCTGAAGCAGCCGGTATGAAAGTGAGCTAATTTCTGTGTGTAGGGGGAAATATGTTGTGTACTCAGATTCCCAACTCAAATGCGCCACTGTTTGCACACAGAATTGCCTAGCCAAAAGTCAGGGGGGCAACGGGAGGTAGTCATTATTTGTATTTCTCCACTGTAAAGCAGTGCCTTAATTAGGAAACTTGATTCTGAGTCTCTTTCCCCTGTCCAATGAGTATTGCTAACTACTAGTCCAGACCCAAATCAAAACTTTAGCTCTCAAATTAATGATTTCTGGGGTTGTCATCTTAAACTTCCAGGGAGACCAAACTCAAATCATTGGGGTTGCTGTTGCAACTTGTTAATTCAAGAGTTCTGGTGTTGATTGTCCTACGATGACGTGATACCTGCAGCGCTCTGCATTGAGCAGTCTTAAATCAGTGTAGTTTAGGTGCTGTGTGGTTTGGCATGGTGTACGCTTGTCCTGAAAACAGCATTTTGTGAGAAGTGCCTCCCTCTGAGCATGGTGCGAGGTACCACTGCTGGCCTGCGCCTGGAGCCGTCAGCCTGTTGCTCCCGTAACGTGATGCACCGCATGTTTTGGGGCTAAGGTAAGGAAAGGGAGCGCCTTTGTGCAATTTCTGGCACAACGGTCCGTTTTCTGCAAATTTGCCCCCTCTGGAGGGGAAACCAAGCACAGTAGTGTTTTACTGGATTTTCAGTGGTTGTCTCGAGTCTCTGCAATGGCAGCAGGGAGGCTCAGGGCTGAGATAAAAATGTGAGTTGACCTGAGCTTGGAACAGAAAGAGTGCACAGGAGGAATTCGAGATGAGGGAGAGTTTCAAGGGGTCGTGGAGAGTGAATGGCAATGCAGGAACACCCTGCCATCCACGGCTGTTCTGCCCGTCATTTTGGAGAACCATTGCACATCTTTTAATACCCCCCTTGGCGGACTGTCTTAATACTCTTTTCCTGTCCCTCTCCCTTGTTTGGCTTGATTTGACCTGGATGAGAAAGATGACACTGACAGCCGAAATCTTACTGTTCAGAAAGAGGCAGCACGAACGCTTGCACCAAAAGATGTGTTAGGTATCGGTGAACAGCCGAGACCTTTCAGGATGGCGATCCACTTGATGAATGGTTGGACAAGGTTACTCAGGTATTGCAAGGTTTGACACCTTGCTGTAAGGAGACCCAACGTGTCAAAGTCTCGTGCCAGTGGGCACGTGTCTCTGGTTAGGAGCGCATACGGGGTGGGCGGGAGGGTGTCCCTGTACGGTGTGAAAACTGGATGGAGAAATGGTCTGGAAAGGAGTGGAAAAGGAACAGAGCATCCAACAACCCGAATGCCCGAGGAGTAGCCTCCAGCAAAGGAGTGCTGTTTCACAGACCACATTCATATAATTTGATTTTTACAAGTGAGAACTCTTGAAACCTGAAATTCCAGGTGGAGTACCCAAGACAGTCTGTTCCTGAACCTATTGATTCTGTTTCTTCTCAGGGTGGGGTGCTGGGTGCTCACTTGAGAGAAAGCCCGGTTACCATCACAAGCAAAATGAATCCGTCCTTCCTGTCTATTCCAACCAGCATCCAAAACTGTGCAGGTTATCCCAAGGAAGAGCTCTATTTTTACCCCGCAGCCTTGCAAGGAATAAGTCTTTAAAGATCATTTCTTTAAGTGAACTTACACAAACAGCAATTTTTCGTCTGTATCCTGCTGCTTCTTGCTTGTGCAAGATGCATCATCCCTGCAAAAGTCATGCTAAATCTGAAGTTCTTTCTCTGTGCATTTGTAATCCCATTGTTTGTCCATAAAATGCCTGCCTAAGGATTTTTTCTTTTAAATGTTTCTGCAGCAATTCTTTAGTTCTAGCTGGAAAATTGCTCTATTCAGCCAGTATCTGCTTCTCTTGTAATTTGAGGTGGAGTGAAAATGGACACTTAGAGCAAATCTGTATTGTCATCCTGTGTTGGGAGGAGCTTGAGGTGCTAAAAACTGGGAAAAAAATCTGTGTACCAGGCAGGAGTTTCAGGATGCAGCTCTGTCCTGTGGTGTACTGTGATTATTAATGACACAGAAAGTGTTGGGTACTCTTTTTCCACACAAAAAGAGGAAATGAGCTTGCGTGGAGCGTAGGTGAGGTAAGGAATCTTGTATGGGGTACAAGGTCAATGATGCTGTAAAGCAGCAATTGGTTACTAATAAAAAAGCAGGGCTTTTTCTGTGCTCCTCAGTAGAGGTCATTTTGCTGGTAATGCATCAGGAAATAATAAATAGAGGTGACCAAAGTGTGTGTGTGTGTATATATATATTTTTTTTTTTTTAACCAAGCACAAGCAGCTTGAGATGCACCTTCTGCTTGTTTGATATGGAGCCTGTGGGCTCTGAATTCAGGCTTGCCAGCTCTGAAACGCGAGATCCATGCTCCCTTCTCCCCCCTGCCCCCTTCCTCCCTGCCCTTTTGGCTTCGGCACCCGCAGGGCACTGCTGCCTTTGCTCCTTCTCCAGGACTTGCTGCGACGAGGTGCCAGCGGATGTGTCGAGGTGCCAGCGGATGTGTCGTGTGCTGGGCGGCTCTTAGAGCAAGCCCGAGCAGCAGTCCAGAGTAGGGGTCAACGATACGTGCAAGGAGGTGGGGGATGCTGATCTGCCCCTCTGAGCAGAAAAGAGGGATTGGGGGTGCCCGCTGGGTTGGGGGTGCTTTGCAAAAACACGGAGAGCCTGGGGTTGGGGCACTTTAAAGCAGCGGGTGGTTCCCAAGCTGTGCCTGAGCAGCAGAGGGTGAGGGGTTTAGCCAGAGCAAAGTGAGAGGATGGAGGAAGGCTTCTTCATGCACAGACAGGGATGTGATGAATGCCTTGCTTGGCTGCTCTGGTTGAAATGAAGTTTTGGAAACAGCCATTGTGAGAGATTGGGAGATTACTGCACTTCTCAGGGCCTTTCCTGTCTCTGAAACCTAATGCTTGTCCGTTCAACACTGGCATGATGCAAATATATTATTAGTTTTGGATTTTGTTCTGCTCTTAGGAGGCTTTTTCCCTGAATCTGGAGATCCATGAGCTGAAAATGGCTGTAAAGTCAAAGTAGTAAATGAATGAATCTTATTAGTGAAGGGGTAGAGAACAAAACGACAAGCTACTGTAAAAAAAATATAAAAATTTAAAAAATCTTTCTCCATGGTTCCTTGTGCCAGTTGGTCCTCCGTCTCCAAAAAGAAAAAGGTTCAGCAAAGGATGCTGAAGGTAATCAAAGGCATGGAGCAGTTGTATAAAAGGAAGTAAATAAACTTTGACTGTCCAGTGTGGAGAAGAAATGATTGTGAGCAGAGGAAGCGAGAAGAGGAATGTTATGCAAAGTGTGAGCAGAGGATGACTGTACCCAGGCCCTTCTCATTCAAAAAAATAATGCCAAATAAAACAAGGAAGCAACAAGCTTAAAACAATGGAAAGTTTTTCTTTCGCTCATGTTTTTCTTTTGGTGGTGCACAGTGGTGTAACCCTGCCGAAAGGTTAGAGGCTCAAAGGAGGCTGGATAAACCCTAGCCATGGCTATTAAAGATGGTGTCTTCTGGCGCAGGGAACAGTTACTAAAGCAATGTTTTGAAGAAGGTAATGCCATCTGTGTTGAACTTGCTACAGAAATGTGAAACTTCATTTTGTAAGTAGGTAATAAATAACGCTTAGCTGTTTTCAAATGCCGTGTCATATAGATGTGTGCTAACGCAGGGGGCTACAAGTTGGAGTAGCAGATTAAATGTGGGATTTCTTGGCTTCTGTATTATTTCATATATTTAGTAGCTAATAGGAAACAGGCACATAGTAGCAAATGATTCAGGTGATAAAAAGTTGGTGTTTATGAGCAGATTACAGCAGCAGCTGTCTTGGATAATTTGCTGTGTTACTTTACCAAAGTTTTGCAATCTGGAGCTAATAGGAGAGTGCTGATAGCTGGGTAGGTTGGAGTGGTAGCTTGCTAGCTGGTGCCTGGGGTACCCATCAGGTTACCCTGCTGCACTGGGGACAGAAGGGCTGCGGTATTTCCCTCCAAGCTCGATTTTCAGCGTGGCGTTATGTTTGGGTAGAGCTGAAACACTGCGACTGCGCGATGGAAGGCACCGGGGCGGCTTGGAGGGTGAGGGTTTCTTACACTGTACATCACTTTTACTACAGAGAGGTGATTTGCTTGCTTGGTTGGTGTATGAAAGGACCAAATTTCCCTGGAGTTTTTGGCGCTCGGCAGCATGTGGGTATTAGGAGGCTTTGGGAGGTGGAGGAGGATGGAGGTGGAATAATGTCCTTTGAATCAGAGCTGTTTTGACATGCGAGAAAGAAATTGCCAGCTGTAAAAGGGGGAAAAAAGAAAAATCAAACATTGAACCACTCTACGATTTCATGTGGAGAAAAAAGACTCGGAGCAGGAGATGTTTAAAAATGTATACTGGACTGAGTGGGGTGAAAATCACAGCATGTAGTGGGGTCAGCTCGTGCGCTGCTGTTACCTTGAAAATGAAAAGAAAGTCTTGGTTCAGTGGGCTCTGTCCCAAGGCGTGGGTTTGGTGACCTGCACGATAACTTTGAGAGTAAATTCAAAGTGATTTATCCCTCTTCTGATCTCTCTTGAACTCTGACTGCTCGTGTCTATTGCTGTGAAGTGGCTGCTTCTGTATTTACGAGCAAGGTAGAAATTACTGACCTGCTTTGCTTCCTCTGAAAGGCAAGTGATGGCTTTACTGAAGATGGCAAGGGCAGTACTTCTGAATGCGCTTGGACTAAATTTACTGTAAGGAACCGAAGAGCAAGATGGTGACTGTTGGAAGGGAAAACGTATTTATTGAACAGAGGCAAAAGATTTATAGGAAGATAGTTTAGTTTATAGATAAATATAGTTTGCCTGTATTTCTGTAGCTATAAGCAGTGTTGGATTTAAAACTGGATTTAAAAGCCTAAACTTTGCTATAATCTAGAGACCTTTTTACATTTTTTTTTTCCTATCCCATCTGCTGACTTCTTCACTCACGGCTGAGATGTCACGTGGCGCCAGGAGAGCCAAGAGAAGTGACGCATCTTGGTATCCCATGGTAACTCTCCCTTTTCCTTCGTTTTTAGCTCGTTTGCTTTGCTACCAGATAGAATAGCCTGACTGTGGGATTAGGTTTGCTTTGCTCATAAATGGGTGAAGATTAGGTTGCAAGCTCTAAAATTATTTGCACATGGTAATCCAAACTGTCCTTTAAAAAACCCCAAACAACACACAAACACACAACCCCCACTCCAAACCAACAGCCCCCCCCAAACCCAGAAAACTAGACACTAACATGCAGGAAGCATCGGTGAGGGTTTTTAATCTGTTTGCTATTCAGAAGATTGAAGCTCACCTGAGAAGGTTTTGCAAACCACACGTAGATACCCTGCAAGCATCTGTTGGCCTCAGAGGTAAAATTCTCACCAAAGCTAAATTTGCAATTCAGGTCTCACCGTTCACACAGGCTTGGCTGCTGGAAACTTGTTAGGTGATGCTTTCTTTTTTTCTTCCCACCCCCCCATCAGTTGTTTTTTAAACCTCTGATTGTTATATGCAGTTACTGGTTGCATTTTAATTAGAAATATCTGACATACCTCCCAAGAAAACCTCTTGGTTTTGCATTCAGATATGCTGATGTTTGTTAGAATTCTGATTATTTAAAAAAAACCTTGTCACTTATATCCATTTTCTCTTCTGTGCCTAAATATCCACTGCTAACTTCACTGTATTAAAACAGCAGTGGTACGATTTGGTCAGCCTGAAACTGAAGGCTGCAAATGCAGTAGCTCCTCACCTAACATAAACAGGGGGTATAGTCTTTGCAGTTGTACGGGAGAGACCTTGAACCTCTTCTTGCACCTTGTTTTCAAACTCTTCTGGGCCCGTTTTCTGAGTGCCTTAAAGCACAGCTAGTACAAATCCTGCTAAAGCAGTGTAAGTCTGGCTAAACTTTGCCCTGCCAATTTGATTTTTGCTTTAGGGGAGGGAACAGCTTTCAGAAACACAATTTATTCTTGGGGAACACACGCACACACAGAGAAAAAGTGGTTTTGCTCGCATGTAGTTCAGATGCGCTGGAGGAGACTGTGGTGAAGTTTTGCAGCGTGGCAGGATTTGCGTTTGCTGTTGCCACAGCTACGAGCGAGCTGCTGGCATCGCAGTTCCCTTGGCGGAGGGACGGAGCAGGAGTTTTCAGAGTTAAGGTACCGCTGCACAGAGATGACTCATTTTTGGTGTGTCCGACTGATTTTTTTTGAACCAGTTTTTGACCGAGAGAGGATGCGACCGTGGTGTTGCTGTGCCAGTCTTGAGCAGATTCGGGCTTCCTGGATTTGAGGCAATTGATCTGCAGGATGTTTGCTCTTAACAGGCTGCTAAGCTGTCATCTGCTACACAACATATGTACGGGCACCTGGCTATTTGGAAGTATTGCAAGACTTCTCTGGTGTGCACGGGCACTCTTTTCTCTAGCTGTGCCAAACCAGGGTGTGTATCTCTTGTTTGCTCCAAACAGGTATTTAGTACAAAGCGCTGTTATTACTGTAATGGGACTAATGGGACTGAATTGCCTTCTGTTAGATTTTCTTTTCTTTTTTTTTTTTTTTTGGTCACGTGCAGTCCAGCGTGCTAACGTGAGCTGTGTGTTTGCGTCAGGAGTGCTGCATGGTTAAATCCAAACAATAGGCTGCTTGTGGCAACTGCAAGTGGTGGTGGTGGGGAAAAAAAAATCCCTCTTCTGTAATTGCAGGAAAAAAGCAAGCCTGGTTGCAGCAGGAATCAGCAAGAGTTTATTAAGTCGTACTTTACTTTTCCCCCCTGCGTTTTCTGCATAGATTATGATGACTTAAGTGTAAATTGCTTAGGCAGAAAAAGCACTTGGCTTGCCTTTTAATTACTGATTGCAGTAGCATTGACTTAGCGGTCTAAAGAAATGCTATACCTTTCTGAGAATGACAGTGTGTGCGAGAACTATTTTATTTTGAGAGTGCATTTGTGCGTTTCTACGAGCGTATCTCCCGAGCAAACTCCTGCCTTTACAAACAACTTCTAACAAAAAAGGTAAAATTAAGGATTCGTTCGGTGGAACCTGCTGGTGGTAGGTTTTTAGCCCAGTCGGTGCTAAAAAATAGTCAAAGTGCTTTTTGGAGTGTTTTTTGTTCTCTTGTTTGGATCGTAGTGTTGACCTTGCAACCGCTAGCTGGAAGCGGAGAGTTCGGGAGCCCTTTCCAAACAGGCTAGGCTTTTGTGGCAGTAGGGGAGAAGGAAGCATGCTAAAGAAAAAGACCTAAGCTTGCAGTGCGCTGAAGAAATAAAGAGCAGCGTAATACAAGCACGATGTGGCAAGCTGCTGTAATGCAAATATTATTAAGCACATGCAACCAATGAGTGTATCGGAAACAAAAACAAGCATCAAAAGAAAGTTGAGGAGTTTAAAGTCCACAGCTAAATATTATTAAAACAAATACTAGCAAATTTCTCTTTGAGGACAGAAAATCGTACCCATGTTCAGAGGCAGGCGGGTTAACATCCTTTGAAGATGGGAATATTTGTGTGGATGTGGGTTCAATGTCAGAGGACAGCTATCCTGTAACCAGACGTTCACCATTTTTATCATTTTAAGTAAATGTGGAATAATAATAAGTAGATAAGACAATTGGCTTATCCCTTCATCTAGATAAGATTATAAACCATGGGCTACCTTGCAAGTCAAGCTGCTGCTTTTTTCCGACGAAAGCCTAACTTGTCTGTGCCTTTCACTTCCAGTATTTCCTGCTGCTCACGCTTATCAGCCGTATTTCATAAGCCGCCTGCAACGACTGCTTTTACACACTGAACTGCTGACTCTTCGTCTATCTTGAGATGGTTAACAGTAAGCTATTTCCTCTGTATTAGCTTACGCAAAATACTATTACGCCACTTCTAAAAAGTGTGAGACCTGTTGTACGGAAACAAGGTGCTCACCTGAGGAAACGGGAGATTGCAGCGATAGTTAGAAAAGTTGGAGCTGGGGGGAGAGGAGGACTGCGATGTGTGGCAAATTGAATTAACGCAGGGATCTTAAATTTAAGTGAGGAACTGAATCTGAGATGTTGTGAGCAGGTGGCACGCTTTTTCCTCAACAAATAGCTGTAACTTCTCATGTAGGTAACTTTTAACTGGCGTTGCATCTAACAGCCTAGGCTCGTGTAAGGATTTTATTATTGTGCTTCATTGGTACTGTTGAGGTTTTAAATTGCTGTGTGAGAAAGTGCTTTTGTATTGATGATGTACCTAAGTTTTTGCCATATTGTGAAGGGCTTTGTCTGCCGTAGTTTTTTTATTTTTGGAGCTATGGGTATGTAGGTTTATGGTTTAAAAGAAGCAAGGGAGGAGGGGAACCCTCAAAACAAACCAAACTGTGTCCTCAGTAGCCAAACTTCAGCTCTGACACAGGGAAGGTAAGGTCTCACGCCAGCACAGATGGAAGTGAGGTCTCTAGGTGCTGTGCTCAGCCTGTGCTAACGTCCTCTCTCCAGGGAGAATGGCTATGGTCTCCTTCCTTGCTGAGGAAATGCTGTGTCGGAGGGAAACCCCCAGAGCAGAGGGGTCAGCTCTGTCAGCCCCAGCGTTAGCACCTTGTGAGATGGTTTCCTGCGGTAGTGCCGCTGCGGGTGCTGGGAGCAGCTGTGAAATTGGGAATAGCGAGCGATGCCTTTGGGTTTCAAGGCGCCCAAGTCGTGGGTACCACTGCATCCTATCGCCTGGTCCCGTAGATCTGCATGTGAGTATGTCTGTCTTGTCACTGTAGTTGAGTGTAGCTACTAAATGGCTATGTCGAGATCCTGTGAGGCTATGTAAGCTCTCGTACCTCTTATGCCGTCTCTGTGCCCTATTAAGGGCTCTGGAGGTGGCCAGGGAAGAGATGGCGCAGGGCGCCTGGATTAGAAAGACAGAGGGCTGCCGCTCGCCTTTTGGAGTAGTTCCAAAGGTGGTCCTTCGGACCCAGGCAGGGATGGTTTCCCCAGAGAGCAGTCCCCTTCCTGAGCTGTGGGTCAAGGGGAAAGGCAAGCTCATGCGCAGGCATCATCGGCCGTCGCTTTGCCTTCATGCGCACCCTGCAGACTTGCAATAGGGGAATTTAGTTTTTATTTTACAAGGAAGTGCTTGTTCAGGTAGCAGGTAGAACAAAACAAGTAGCAGCTAGTGTAACAGGCAGCATATCTGGCTCATATTGAAGAGTCTGATTTCAGAAAGGATAGAAAGACGCGTCGTTCAGCTCCATCAGGCTGTGGTGAGCTTGTAGGGATGGAGAGGGAAGCTAAATGAAGGACGTGTTCCTTGGTCTGATGATAATTTGGAAGAAGGGAAGACTAGGCTGTGGTACAGCCAAGAGTGCCAGAGTTGTGAGACCCAGGAATACTGCTTCTCACTGCTTTTTTGGACACGGTTGGCCAAGGAATAAAGGTAGGTGCTGATGTGGTCAGAGTTACTGGGGAAAGCCTTTTGGCAACAGCACGGTGCTATCCGCAAGTGAGCTGTATCCTTGTAGGCAGCTGCTTGTCCCAGGGACTGGCCAATTTTGTTTGGGTTTTTTTGTTTGCCTTTTGTTTTGGTTTTTTTTTTTTTTTCCTGTTGGCCTGGTGACTATCCAAAACACAGCCCTGGGTTGTCTGGGTTGCACCTAAGGTATTGTCATTAAGATAATGGGAAGGAAAATAAAAGAACAATGCCTCTGCTGTCCAGTAGGTTTGCATCTGTGCTTCTACCTGGAGATCTTGGGCTAGTTCTAGTCCACATAGCACAGTGACGAACATCTGCAGGTAATACCAGCTGTGGAAAGAGTCTGTCCTGACGCTGCTGCTGTGAACATTGGGCAGTCTGGTCCGCACAGGGTAGGTAGGGCTTGAGCAGTTGTGTCTGTTCTGCTGGTAGAAGTGAGAGGAGTGCACCTGGGCGGGAAACTTAGTGTTGAATCACAATAGTGTATCTGGGTTTGATGCATGAAGATGTAATTAAGGCTTGAGGAGAAGCTTTTTGAACACTTCTGGAGAGTTTGGATGGATGAAATAACTTTGGAGGGACTGATGGAGCCTGTATGAGCCTGGAGATACTTAACTCAGAAAAGCTTATACAGGGCGTAGTGGCATGGGCTACTCCTGCATTCCTGGAGTCCCACGGCCTTTAACATGGAAAGGCAAGGAAATAGGGGGTTCTGCTCCCCACTGTGGATTGTAATACTGGTGAAATATTTGTATTGGAAACTGTTATTTCCCATGGGAATCCATCTCTCCTTCCTTTCTGAGAGGCTTGCTTTCTTGCACAATCTGGTCTGATGTGGTGTAATTTAATGCTTCCAGTACAAGAAGTTAAAACAGTGATTTTAAAAAAAAAAAAAAAAAAAAAAAAAATCCCTGAAACTCAGAATGTCTTTTGAAATAGCACAGGCAGGAGATAATCCCTACATGGATTATTTGGTCTCTTGGGTTTTAGTCTTTTTTTATTGACCCTAAAAATGTCCAGAGGTTAAAATTAGAATGGCAACCCCTAATAAACATTTTTCCAGTGAATTTTCTGCAGTCAGCTTTCATTTAGCACTGAAAACCCTGGTCCATTTCTATGTGCTGGAGACAAACTGAGTAAGCACAGCTCCTTCCTCAGCGTGGCACTGGGGAGCACAGCAGATCCTGTTAGGTTTTTGCTCTTTTTTTTTACCATTTCAATTTAGAGCTGCACGATGGCTGTGGAAACTTGAATTTTCCTTTACTTAGTGGTGTAGCAAATACGTTCTTCCACTGCATTAACAAATAGTCACGCTCATAACTGCAAGAGAAACTAAGCAATGCAGTGACTTAGAGGCTTATGATAAACACCTTGATATGGCAAGCAATTCATAAATAATGTAGGTCTTTTATGTCATTGATCACAAAGTCCTGTAGCTTTTCCCACCTAGGAGAAGAAGCTACTGTGACAGTCTTAGTCATGCTGTCCTGTTGCCCGGTGTATTTAAGGAAGTAATGCAGTTATTTTTGTCACTAGATGAACGATCCAAAACTATAGCGAGGTTCCTGTTGGGTGAGCCTATCGTTAAAAGGCTGGCTGTGCTGTGTGGGTTTTATGTTGTTCATCATTCATGCACTCCGTGCTGGAATAAGGATGTTCCCTGAGTATGAGTTTATGCTTTTCTGAATCGGGACCACTCAGAAAATACGTATGGGGGGGAGAGGTTGTAGCTGCCTCAGCTACATGCCTATACAAAGCATATCTGCCTCCCTCTTCACTGCTATACAGTTTCCATTTATACCTCTCTCTGCATCTCTCTGTGTGCCTGTGTTTTCATTGTTTTTTTTTTTTCTCCAGTACCCACAAACCCCTGAAACTTCAGCAAAATGTTCATTATTCTGCTAGCAGCAACAGCACAGGCCGCTTTGACGGGAGGATCTAATAAACCGGTAATGTGCTGGACATCCTAGTGTCCCTGTTTGTTTTGCAGAGCAGCTGCTGTGTCTGAATGCCAGATGCAGTCTGCTGGCATCTCAATGTGACGCTTGTAGAGGAGCCGCTCTATTACTGTGGAAGGCGACTGGCTTCGGCAAGCAGGGTAGCGTGTAGAAAACCTTTCCGGCTGGACCTAAGTCTGCTTTAATCACTAAATAGCCCTGAAACCTGCTGCACGGTACTCCTTAGAAATAATCTGAGCTACTCTTTACCTAAATAGAGTGCCAAGAGTATCAAAAAGATGAAACACAAATGTAGAGGCTCAGTGTTACCATCCTTCGGGCAAGAAAATATGCTTCTGTTCATGAAAGCAGCTCATGGCAGTATTATATATAAATAGCAGTCCCTCTCTGAGGCTTCTCCCCATTGCCTGCAGCCTGAATTGGATGGCTTCCTGGTGGCAGTGGCCACGGCTGGTGAGATTAAAAGGCAGATTAATTGTCTGGGAGTAACCAAGAGCGGTTTGATAATAGACGACAGCCTGTCTTCACCCTTTCACAGGGGAGATGGAGTTTGGGGGTGCTGCCGCTCCAGCTCCTTCTACAAGAACCAAAATCGCCGATGTAACTAAATGCCAGCGCTGATGCGCATTATAAAGAGTTGCTAATGGCAGTGAGGAGATGAGTTAGGCTGTAATTAGCAGCCTCTCTTTTCCCTTGCAAGTCCAGAGAGGATTCTGTAGTTATTTCTGTGTTTAGTTGGCTCTTTATTGGTTTTAATTCAGTATGAAAGAGTAGCTTATACCGCCCAAGAGAAAAGTACCATATAAATGGGGTTTCTTGTGTGCTAAGAGTGCTGCAAGTGCAAAGACACAAACTCCTTAGCCTGACTAGAATGAGTTGCTTTGATGTTTTGAGATGTTGGTCTGATTTTCTTGTTCACAGCTGTTGGATTTTTAAAGACAAAACTGTAGATGAGCGGAGAATCTGAGCCCTGGTTAAGAGCAGGAGATCAGTGCAGTGAATTTATATTGCTTCAGGGCTGTCTCTCTGTGCATCTGTTGCGTTATACTAAAATCTAGCATGGCAGCTATAAAGAAGTGGTCTCTAAAAACCTTCCCTAGCTCCAGTATAAAACATGGTATTGCTTGGAGCGATAGAGCCTACCAGAAAATGTACCTTGAACCTAGCTTCAGAGCTGGCCCAGCTTGGAGCAGGCACTGGACTGGCCGAACCCCGGAAGCCCTTTGCCACATGGGGCTCTCGGAGAGTCTTGGCACTGGACTTGATTACACAAGGCTAACGTTGAAAAATACCCACGGCAAGAAGCCAGAATTGTGGATGGCCTTTAAACCCCCGTGAACAAGCACATGCAGCAAGTCAGTTGAAAAACTGTAGTGTTGGGTTTTTTTTTTGAGCTGGGTGAAGAGACCGCAAGTGCTCTGGCCTCAAACGTGACAGTTGTCATGGTAGATCTCAGCTGTGCTCTCCTTCTCCCCACTCAGCGTGCTTGCTCTATTTGCAAAGAGAGGAAAAGGAGGAGGAGGTGTGCTAAACTGAGAACCAGTCAAGACAAATGCGCTAACGGTTGGATAGAAACATGTTTTATCTTGAGCTTTTGTACAAAAACCTGAACTCTGCATGGAGACTTCCCTGTTCCTGAACTTCTTTTTAGGGTGAAATCTCAGTAGATGGGATCAGCTTTGTACTTCCCTCTGTTACTGATGACCCCCACTGGCCTCTCTTTGCCAGACTACCTCCAGCTGTGGGAACAGGGAATGTTGGAGATTACAGCTTTACTTTATCTCTTAGCCTAAAAAATCAAAATCTTTAAAACTTCTGGTCTCTCAGACCAGCAAGAAGTAGGTGTCTGCCAAGTCAATGAAGATTTTAGCTAGTAAACCTTGCTTTGACAGCAGAGGTTGGCGGGGACCTCTGGAGGTCATCTTGTCCAACCCGCCCTGATCAAGCAAGGTCACCTAGAGCTGGTTGCCCAGGGCCATGTCCAGTTGGGTTTTGAATATCTCCAAGAACGGAGACTCCAAAACCTCTCTGGGCAACCTGGTGCAGTGTTCAACCACTCTCACAGTAAAACAGTTTCTTCTTATGGTCTGATGTGTTTCAACTTGTGCACTCTTGTCCTGTCACTGGGCACCACTGAGAAGAGCCTGGCTCCTTCCTCTTTGCACCCTCCCTTCAGGCACTTAAATACATTGATTAAAATCCGCCCTGAGCCTTCTCTTCTCCCATCTGAATAGTCTCAGGGCTCTCAGCTTTTCCTCATAGGAGAGATGCTCCAGTCCCTTAGTCATCTTAGCAGCCCTTTGCTGGACTCTCTTCAGTCTGTCTATGTCTGTCTTGCACTGAGGAGCCCAGAAATGGACCCAGCACTCCAGGTGTGGTCTCCCCAGTGCTGAGCAGAGGGGAAGGATCACCCCCCTCAACCTGCTGGCACCACTCCTCCTAGTTGCCCAGGGTGCTGGTGGCCTCCTTTGCTCTAAGGGTGCATTGCTGGCTCACGGTAGCTTGTCATCATCCCGAACCACAGGTCCTTCTTCACAAAACTGCTTTTCAGTCCATCAGCCCCCAGTCTGTACTGGTGTTTGGGGTCATTCTTCTCCCAGTGAAGGACTTTGCCTTTCCTTTATTTGAACACTGTGAGGTTCCTATCTGCCCTTTGCTCCAGTCTGTCAAAGTTCATCCAAGTGGCAATGTGACCGTCTGGTGTATTGGCCGTTCCTCCTAGTTTTGTCATGAGCAAACTTGCTGAGGGTACGCTCTGCACATCGTCCAGGTTGTTAATGAAGGGGTTACACAATATTGGCTCTCATATCAACCCATGGGCCGACTTTGTGCCACTCATCGCAACCCTCTGAACCTGGCTGTTCAGCCAGTTTTCAGTCCACTTCATTGTCTGCTTGTTTAGTCCTTACTTTGTCAGCTTGTCTGAGGATAAGAGACTGTGTTGAAAGTCTTACTAAAGTCCAGGCAGACAACATCCTCTGCACTCCCCTCATCCACCATGCCAGTTGTTTCATCCATACGAGGAGATCAGGCTGGTGAAGTGTTATTTCCCCCCCCCCCCCCCCGTTTGGTTTTTTTTTTCCTCCCCTTCATAAATCCATGCTGACTACTCCTGATCGTCCTCTTGTCCTTCATGTGACTGGAAATGGTTTCCAGAATTAGCTGCTCTTTCCCAGGGATGAAGTGAGGCTGACTGACCTATAGTTCCCCAGATCCATTTCCTTGCCCTTCTTGAAGACAGGGGTGACATTTGCTTTCCCCCAGTCATCGGGAACCTCTCCCAATTGCCATGATAATCAAGTGTGGCCTCACAACGCCATCAGCCAGCTCCCTCAGCACTTGTGGGTCCATCCCATCTGGTCTTGTGGACTGGTGTATGTACAGTCTACTGTTCCCTGCCCTGATCCCCTTCTATTTAAGGGTAAGTCTTCCTTGCTCAGGACTTCCCCTGTGGTCACAGGGGCCTGCAATTCCTGAAGGTTGGTCTTACAGTCACCCTTCGCATCCCTTGCCAGATTCAACTCCAGATGGGCTTTGGCTCTCTTAACTGCATCCTGCGTGATCAGTGTTCCTGGATTCCTCCTGGGTCACCTGCCCCTGCTGCTGCACTTTGTTTGCACTTGGGTTTGGTCAGGAGCTCCTTGCTTCTCTGTGTAGGCCTCCTGCCACCTGAGCTTGATTACTTGCTTGCTGGGATGGACCGTTCTTCAGCTTGGAGGAGGTGATTCTTTAATATCAACCAGCTCTTCTGGACTCCTCTCCAAGGCTGCATCCCATGGGATTCTTCAAGCACATCCCTGAAGATGCCAAAGTCTGCTCTCCTGTAGTTGAGGGGTGTGATGCAGCTTTTTTCCCCAGGTCCTTCCTTTTGGGGTCCTGAACTCCATCATCTCATGGTTGCTGCAGCCAGGGCTGCCCCGACCTTTGCATTCCTACCAGTTCTTGCTTGTTTTGTAAGTATGAGGTGCAGCAGAGCACCTCTCCTTGTTGACTCCCGATCATTTGTGTTAGGAAATTGTCATTGTCATCAGTGCACTCCAGAAATCTCCTCAGTTGCTTCTGCCGTGCTGTGTTGTCACTCCAGCAGATATCAGGGTGGTGAAAGTCCCCCATGAGCAGCCGTCCTGCCCTTCATAAAGAGCCAGTGTGCATCCAAATACTCATCCAGTCACAGATTTCACAGAATGGCAGGGGTTGGAAGGGACCTCTGGAGACCATCTAGTCCAACCCCCCTGTTAAAGCAGGATCACCCAGAGCAGGCTGCACAGGATGGTGTCCAGGTGGGTTTGGAATCTCTCCAGAGAAGGAGACTCCACAACCTCTCTGGGCAGCCTGTCCCAGTGCTCGGTCACCCTCAGAGGGAAGAAGTTTTTCCTCATATTGAGATGGAACCTCCTGTGTTCCAGTTTGTGCCCACTGCCCCTTGTCCTGTCGCTGGGCACCACTGAGAAGAGTCTGGCCCCTTCCTTTAGACACCCACCCTTTAGATATTTGTAAGCGTTGATCAGATCCCCTCTCAGTCTTCTCTTCTCCAGGCTAACCAGCCCCAGCTGTCTCAGCCTTTCCTCATACCGGAGATGCTCCAGGCCCCTCATCATCCTCGCAGCCCTCGGCTGGACTCTCTCCAGTAGTTCCCTGTCTGTCTGGAACTGGGGAGCCCAGAACTGGGCACGGAACTCCAGACGTGGCCTCACCAGGGCAGAGCAGAGGGGGAGGAGAACCTCCCTTGACCTGCCAGCCTTGCCGGTTGTGTGCGTTATCCCACCGCATCTCCGTGATCGCAGAGATTGTAGGCAGACCTCCTGCCTGTTCCCCAGGCTGTGTGCAGTGGTGTACAGGCACTACAGAGGCACCCAAGGGTGCAGAGTTCCCAGAAATGGTACGAGAGCTTTCCCCGCAGTGCCCCGCAGGCACTTCCATATCTGCGTACGCACCTTCAGGTGTGTGAGTGAAGGTGGCTTTCCTGAAGTCTAGTTGGACATGCAAAAATGCACGTGAGCTGCCAGGATGGCAGTCTGAGGAGCAGAAATAGCACGTCTCCTGGCAAAAGCCAGGAATATGTGAGAAGCTCCCTATTATTGGATGGATGCAATATTTATCTTGGATCGTTCAACCTGGCTTTAGTGTCTGACTCAACGTTGTGCATGTAGCTCTAGAAAAAGAAAGACTTTATTTCTGTCTGATATTCTCCCCAACTTACGTCTTTCCTAATGTAACCAAATATCTACAGCAGGGCTGTATTTCTTTGTCCTTCTCTTCTGGCGTGTGTCTATATATATACCCTGTGACGTTGCAGGAGTGTTTGCTTTGGAAGAAATCTCTCCATCTGAGCCAAACAGAAACCAAGCGTGCAAAATAAAGCGTTCCTTTCTTCTCCTCCTGGTGGGAAGAGGGGCCTGAAGAGTGAGAGAAAATTAGCACCTGGGAGGGACAGGAAGCCTGTGAAGGTAAATGGCCTTTTCTGTTTAACTAATCTAGTAAGGAACACCCCCACAAAACTGCGAACTTTTAATTACGGGATTGGATTGGGAGGCGGAGGTGTTAAACACTGGGGGGAGTATTTTGGAAAGGACTTGTGAAACAAGTTGATGAAAGGCTTTAAGTTTGAGGACAATGGTTCTTTAATTATCCAGCAAGACTGTCTCATCAGCTGCTTGCATGCACAGCATCAGTGCTCAGGGATTGCTTGTCCCCCCTCACACCCGTTTGAGAGGTGCTGCAGCAAATTTAAAATTACAACGATTTGCATAGGGGATGCAGAGAGGCTTTTTCTCCACCCCCCCACCCCCCCCCCTTGTTATTGCACTACGGAAGTGATTTCGTTACAGTAAAACTGAATTTCAACTCGTCTTTGGCTTTCTAAGCAATTCAGAACTCTGGCTTCTCAAAAACGTCTCGAGACTTTCCATTTTTATCGTGCTCAGTCTAAATCTAAAACAATGAACTTGGGCGAAAATTTTATCAAGGTGTAGACTGAATAGTCTGTTCTGCTTGTAGGATAGCTTGCAAAATAAGGCCATTTACTTTTGGATTAAGTACAGGTTTTCTGAGACCCGAAGCCACATTTGGTACTTTTTGGTACTTAGGAGTGGTAGAAGATGCAGCAAGAAACACTTTGAGGCTTGAGGTTTTCTGAGTGCACAGCGTGAGCTGAGCGTGTTTGAGCACTGCGTCTTTGCAGAAATGCCAATCACCAAGCGAATCAAACAGTACTGCATAAATAAGGCAAGAAAGCAAGTCTACCTCTCTAGAAAGCCCAAGTATTTCACATTACCCTTTTGTGCTCCCTCTTAGGTATTTTAAACTTGGTGCAGAATTGGATTTTTGTGAACTGTAATTGCAGGGGTAAAACCTCTGAGAGTGATTTTTACAAAATACAACATTTAACAGTCAGTGGAAGGTCTGTGGAAATACTGTTCTGGATTAGCCCTCTTTGTGGATGGAGAAGAAACTAATCTTTGCTTACTCTAGGAAATTGTAGTGAACAGCGCAACAATATCCAAGTAATGTAGGAGTAGTTAAGAAAGGTCTTTAAAAAGAAATGGGCAGTTCCTTTGACTCAAGACTCTGAGAGCACAGGAAGGATGGTGGTGTCCGCAGTTCGGTGTCCACATTTACCCCACCTGGCTTGCGCAGAACCAGCTCCATTTATTTCTGAGTTTGGATAATCCACCGGGAATAACCAAGAGGCAGCATATCAAGGGGTATCAAGCAGAATGATTTTCCCCGTCTATGCTTTGATTGTATGGCAACTTGGAGGATCAATACTGAGGTCAGAGTGGCCTGAGCTGGTCTCCTGTGTGGGTTTTGAAAAGATGTACGTAGTCTTTACCTTATGACTGGTGTCAAGAGCAGAAATGCAAGTGTGAACACGCTAAATGCCAGCCAAAATATGTTTGATGAATGTCAGGGGAAAGGTATTTGGCTGTGGCTTGATTTAGCAATTGCTGCTCTGTGTATGCTACAGCATAGTATACTTACAGTGTAAATATCCTTGTAGGTTTTTTTTTTTAGTATTGAGAGAACTCCTAGTAGTTCTCTAGTAAGGCTATATATAGGCTGTAGACATATGGTCTATCGGTCATTAAAACTAACCATACCAATAGGAAGTGAGTTGAAATGAAATCTGTTAGTTACTTGCAAATCAAACCTATGGCTAGTCATCCTTCTAAAGTACCTAACTCCCAAAGAGATCTAGAAATTGATAGGCATGGAGCCTCATCCGATCTGGATGCATGCTGCACTTAAGCAGAACTCAAAATGTGCTGGAAAGTACAGGCGTCAGCTTCTGCCCGGGGTGCACAGTGCCTTTTGTGGTCAAAGCTGCTGAGGCTTGGCTTCAGTGGGAGCAGGATGAAGTTCCTTCAGGTCCCCGTTCAAGCTAGTGCTCAGCATTGTAGTCACAGACACAAATTCGGGTGCTTGTGGGAAAGTGTACTTTTAAGAAATATCATGATTGGGATTTCAGTAAATGCTGAATTTTGGGCGGATATATGTGCTAGGAATCAGAGTTTTAATGATCTGGTGGAAGGACCAGGTGGTCGTTTTTAATGCTTACGCAGAACGGATGCTTGTACTTCCTATAGGAATAAATTGGACCAGAGGAAACGACTGCCCAGTCTGTAAGTGAGAAAACCCATAAATGAATCCAAGGTCCCATCTTAAAACAAGCAGATGGAAGTAGAAGGTAGCGCTGGTGTTTCATGATTTTTGATGTAACAGAATCTCTAATATTTTCTGTGTTTGTCCCTTGCCATATTTTGTGTTCTGTGATCACACCCTTTGCTTCTGCGGCACAAGCGATGCTTCCTGCAGGAAGCGTTACACGCTCGCCTTGCAGGACAGCCGAGCCTCCAAAGCCAGTGCTGAGCAGCCAGCACTTTGGTCTTCGTCCTTTCTTGTTTCTCATATGCGTCAGAGAGGTCAAAGTCACAAGTCACGACTTTCCCTGAAAACAGGGACTGGGAACATTTTTATTGCGCTTTGGTTACTGGTAGAGATGTAAGTACAGTTAGATTTTGAGCTATACCAAAACCAGCCCGTGGCTGTGGTGGCATTGCTGTATGTCCCCCTTTTCGGGAGGAGCGTGAGGGGCATATAAACACTTCCCCAGTAAGCCCTTTGAGCCTTTAGTGATTAATGGCTCAGGCTTCCGGAGCGTCATTTCTTCTTCTTTACTGCTCTGAATTCATCTGGTCATCCTTTGAACCCAGGGAAAGTCGTGTGCTGTGGGTGGAGGTCGCAAGAAGAGGATGTGTGTCACGATGATGGGATCACACTACTCATGTGTAAAGCGGTGATAACACCGGCTGCACGACACAGGATATTGGGAATACAACACCCTGTGGTCCTCAGAAATAGCTCTTTATCGCTTCTGTTGTGTCGTTCCCTTTGCCCTTGGGATGGAGGAAGTGGATATTTGAAGCCCTAATTTGCAGTATTCATCCACATCATGCTTATTAATGAGTGAGGTAGTGGATAGGTGGGTGTGTGTGAGTCAGTCCCACTTAACCTGTGAATATTTACTTTTGGTATATGTCGGAAAAAAAGGGAGCTGGAGTCAGGGATTAATCTATACGTGGTTTGTGTTTCATTTTCCGAGTCTTTGAGTGGGGTATATGTCGTTCTGGGTCTGCTACCTGGGTATGAGAGAGAAGATGCTCATTGCATGAACAGCGGGTGTAGGTTGTGTGTTTGGGATAATTAACTGTCCTGCTGAGGTGCTGAAGAAATATATTGCGAATTCAGGGGTTGGACTTCCCTCTGGTTTCTATTCTGTGTGACTGTGATGGTGTGCAAACAAATACTCAGGATGTGGAGACTGGGTTAGTTTATCTTTAACAGGAAAAAGCCCCCTCCACACCCAGGAGCCCTGTTGTTGACCTCTGCCAGAAACATGATCAGTATTAACTCTTGCTTTGCTTTTTTGTTTGGGGGGGTTTGTTGTTGTTGTTGTTGGGGGGGGGGGGCACTTTTTTTTTCTTTTTTTTTTTTTTTTCCCAAGATGCTAATTTTGCTTGTACTGGAAAGTGTTGGCTCCTTTTAGGTCTTTCAGGTTAATAAGAAATTCCTTTGAAAAGCGAGAGATAGCATCAGCAGACGGTGAAGCTGGTATTTGTATTTGCAGAAGGGTGCTGTTCTGCTGCTGGAGAGAGAGGAAATCAGAGGAAATAGCCGAGTTTCTCCTGTCTCTGCCCCTCCTTGGCACAGAGATCAGCACTAGTACCATCTCAAACCTCACTGTTTTAATGTAGGGTTTGCTGGGCAGGCCTACAAGCAGGCAGTACTGTGTGTTAATAAAATGTATCTTTGGTATAAACTCTTTTTTTTTTTTTTTTTTTTTTCCTGAAAGGAAAAGCATTTGCCTTGCAGTGCTCTGCATAAGCCCAAGTATGGACATTTTGGTTCCATTTACGCATAATAAATTAGTGACTTGCTATATCCAGCCAGCCATACTTAAAACAAGGAAGGGTATTTTCCTGAAAGGTTCTCGATTGCTCCTTGGATGACGGCATCCAGCATTACGTGCCACGTTTCTGGGTAAGGCCAAGTTGATCTGTCAGAAGCTTTAAAGAAGCCAGAGCACCCGACATGTGCCAAACTGCTGGTATACAAAACCAGCAGCGTTGTAGCAAGATGTGGGGCAAATAAAGGAATTAACTCCTTGATTGAAAAATCAACGGTGCTACCATCTGTGTCCCGCTACAGTATTTGGAGAGGAAACAATCTGTTGCCTGCCTGTCAACAGACACCTTTGGGTTGAAATTTTGGGTTTGGAAGAAATACACCCAAAGCGACGTTCTCAGGTGGTGACTTCTTTAGCCAGAGGATTTTGACACACCTGGGTAATGAAGCTTCTTGGAGGAAAAAATAAGTGGATCGGAGAATAGGAGTGGCACTTCACGAGCTGGGAGTGCTGCAGCTGGATGCGGGATGCGGTCACGTGTGAATAACACCCTGCCATGTGAAAAACGTCCTTCTGGTTGAGACGATGAGTTTGAAAAGGGTGTCTTGTTTCTATTTTATATGGAAAGCTTCACTCTTCTAGGTTAAAATGTGACCACAGTGGTATTAAACGCTTGCTTTGAACTGGGTATCTGATTGCTCATCTCCTGTATGAAAGTGAATTGCAGTAACGCAGTGTGCCACCTTGTTTTTCCTCTGCTCTCGCCTCTGAAGAGGTGCTGGACTCCACAGAGCAACCCCAGCTTCTAATGGCAGAGCTGGTGCTGAGAAATCGGGGTGTTTCTCCAGTGATGTGATGGCCAGCCATGGCATTTAACCGGGATCAGCAGAAGGATGTGCGCACCCTGCAGCCCAGGGAAGCCCCCGTGATGAGCAAAAGGACCGATTTTAGCCGCTTACAAAGACAATGCCAGTTAGACGAGAACTCCAGAGATGTAAACTCTTGCGCGGCTGGCACAACACGAGTGGCGCGGAGGCAGCAAAAGGTCCCGTGCCCTGGCGCAGCTCCAGGACACGTGGGGATCCCCACTGGTGTTTCTGCCTCCTATTTAGAGCTTTCAGGCACAGCGAGCGCACGGGGACGCACGGGGTGTGTGCGTATGTGTGTGTGCCATCCCTCGGAGCTGTCACAATGTGGCGGAGTCCCATGACTGCGGTCAGATGCAGCAGGGGAGCGAACTGGGAGCTGCCCAGGAACAGGTCAGCCAGCCAAAACACTGGGAGGTTGCACAACCCATGGGAGGTCAAAGTACAAACATGTGTTCAAATACAGCATCACAACATATTTCTTAATTCACTTCTGGAGGAGGAGCAGAGGATGTTTTCAGCCAAGTTTCCAGCAGACACTGGCTTGCTGGCAAGTTGCGTGATCATCCTCTTTGCAAGCGATTTAAAATACACTTTTGTTCTTGCACACACGCTCAAGCAAGCGATGCTGAAATTAGCTCCTTTGTTGGAGGAAAGACTTTTGTTGTTGTTGTTCAGGTAACTCAGTTCAACTTAAAAGCAAGTTGAGCTTTTTACAGGAAAAGAAAGAGAAGTGTGGTTTCCTCTGGACATTACTCCATGAGTCACACGTTGTATGACACAGCATTCCTCTCTGGAAACTTAATTGCTGGAGCTGATGAGTACATCAGTACTCCAGAACCACACTTTGTGTTTGATACACCTAAATGCTTAACCTGCCATTTCTGGAAGTTATCTTAATAAATACTTCATAGATTTTTAAAGTCAATCTTTTAACGTTTCTAGTATATATCAGAACCCAGTTAAGGTAAATTTAATGACACTTTTTCAGTTTCAGAAGCAATTGTCTGTTATTAACAGCCTTGCATGTAAGAAGTTGTAATGGCTGTATTTTATATGTAGTAATAAAATTTCAGGTTATTTCTCATAATAGGAAAGAATATAGATTGGGAGGGTGGGGTGTCCATTATGCTGCCTTTTTTTTTTTTTTTTTTCCCTTTTGGGTGGCTTTTTGGGGTTTTTTTTGTTTGGTTTTGGTTGTGGGTTGGTTTATTTTTTTTTTTTTTTTAAACCTACTGACCTGTTCAAAATCATGTGTTATATCAAACAGGAATATACACATTTGCTGGTTGAAAACCCTCAGAAGACAGAGTGGAGCAGTGACGGCCAGAACAAGTTTGTTTTAGTGATGAGCATTTTTGCATCTTTATTAAAGTACTTCATTTCTGGATCATAAAGCAGATGTGCTGAAAGGCCTCTGCCAAAGCTGCTCAAAACTTAGCAATGTCCTTGATTTTGTGTTTTCTTTACAAAGACACTTCAGCTTAAGAAAAATGGCTAAAAAACCCCAGCTTGGAACTGGAATAAATAATGAGCTTGATGTAAATAATAAGCAACAGGATTTGTTGCATTCACAGCATCTCTGGAGAGATCTGCGTTACAGACTGCACAGTGAGTTTCCCATAAACTAGGTCATTTGTTTGGGGGGTGAAAATGCTGAAAGAGTAATAAGCAGCAGTTTTAGAGCGGCATGGGTTGTTCAGCGTATTGTGATAGTAAATGCGAAGTAGAGGGTTTGATGCTTAGAGCAAACGGTAATTCAGTGCAATAGCTAATGCTTCCTTTTCAAGTGAGCAGGTAGTCACGTTGTAGTTAAGACCAAATAGCTTGGCTCTGAAGAAAATGGGCGATATATTTCGAATAATTTTAAAACACTTGTCCTCAAGCTGTTGTTGAACATAGTGGTTTAAAGTGTTCTGAAGCAAACAGAGGTCAGAGTAGCTTTTTAACGCTCCTGTAGCACATTTTTTTTCGTGATGTATCAGTGATCTGAGGTTACTTGAAGGAAAAAAAGACACACACAAACACAAGAAAAAAGCTTTAAAGGTTTTTGGGATACGCATGCTGGATGTACGAGTTTGTATTGCTCATGTGAAGCAATATGAACATATCCTCTCTGGTAGGGATTGATCCTAGAAGTCAGTAATCAGTCTTTGGACTCAGACCTGCTTTTGTGCAGGTAGTGGTCCTGGGTACCCAGCAAGCTACCTGCCTCCCTGCTGGGACCCGTGAAGGTGCTTCCTGAAAAGGCGAGCGCGTAGTTCCTTCGTTAAAGCCTTGCACGGGGAGGAGAGCTGCTTGCTAACGTAGGGAGAGAGAAATGTATCGCTTTAAAAGTTGTCGCCTATTTTATGTTGTCTCCAGAGGTGGGAAAAGGTAAAGCTACTCTGTGTGTTATCAGTTGCTTTTAAACTTTATTTTTATTTATTTATTTTTATTTCTGACTCAGGCTTCCTTTCTCTTTTTACACCAAAGTATTTTTACATCTTTCTGCTTTTTGTTTCCCAGCCGTGCCTGCAGCTCAGTTGGAGGCAGAGTCGTTGCTATTTTGCTTCATCTGGGTTGTGGTGCTTGGGCCTCAAAGTTGAGTTTGCTTGGTGGTGTGAATGAGTAGGGGTTTTTTTTTTACTTACGCTAGACTTTCCTTCCCATCATCAGTGCTGGATTCACCTGCTAATACGTAGTTTCATTACCGACAGGCAAAAGGAAAAGGTGACTCAGTATAATGTGCTTACTCTGACTTTTTTTGATGTTTAGGTAGATTTAAGCAGTCAAGGCAAAGAGGACCTTTCCCCAGCAAGGCTTTCGGCAGGATGCTCTCTTGCCAGTGCATGTGGTGCTTGAATTACCAAGAAACTTTAGCGCTGGAGCTATTACTCTGAAGCGCCAGCGGTCAAATGCAAATCTTAGTGCTGTGTCACACAGGTCGTGTCCTGATCAGGAAAGAAGCAAACAGGTGAACGCTGGGTGGCCTTTCTCTTCTACAGGCATTTTTATGGTGATTGTCATCCTCATGTCGAAGCACAATGTGGGAAGGTGGAGATGGAGCAGAGCAACAGCCACGTAACCGAGAGCAGTACTCCCAGAGGTTCAGTCCTATAGAAAGAAAATGATGTAATCAGTTTGGGCTGTCCTCCGTTTCAGCCCTTAGGCTAAATATGTCCTGGCTGAAGTGTATGGGAGAAAAAAACCCAACAAACAAAACACCTATGCAAGTACTTTGGAAAAGTTTGTTAAATATGTTTCTTTTTATTCGTTCAGAGCTTTACAGGGTATTAGGTTGTATCTGTCTGGATACATGCAGTATTTAAATGCCTAATGATTAAACATGTTGAAAAGGTGTTCCCAAAGCTCGCTTTTAATTACCTGTAATACTCGTCAAACTGTCGTCTCTTCTCCCTTCTGGCCCCACCTCACTCGTGGGAAAACAGGGCTGGCTTCCTTACGTGCCTTGAGGTCACTGAACCCATACAGTCCTGGATCACTGAGAGAAAAAAATTGCAAAGATAAGATCTGCCAGAGTAATAAAAAAGCATTTTTGTAAAATATGAGTGCATTTGTTGTCAGAAGTCAGTTATCAAGTTGGCCTCTGTCCTCACCAGGTGACTTCTGCTGTCCCACGAGGTGTGTAATGGCCCAAAGTAGACGTGAGTTGTCATCTACATAACAAGGAATCCACGGCCTCTGCTGTGTCTTCTGATTAATCCTTCGATTCCTCATGTATATGCTCAATGGGAGGAATTTACAGAATTGTTACCAATTGAATTACATCTAAGAAATCTTTAAGTAATGAGTAATTACCAGTTCTACTCCAGAATCCCTCCTAAAAGCGGGACGAGGTTGGGCAGATGCATGTGTTGAGTGTTGTGGAGCTCAGTCACTAAAGGACTGCTGGAAAAAAGGCACAGGGAGCTCGCTGGTGGCTCACTTTAATCCACACTTCTTGTCTCTCCTCAGATTTTAAATAAAATGGACTGACTTGGACTTGACCTGCTGGAGGTACAGCTTAACTGTTAAAATCCTTCCTAAAAGAGCTATGAAAAGGGAAATCTGATGGTTAGTTCACTTGAGCCGGGGTCTGCCAGCTCCCATGTTAATGGAGATCTGCAGGAAAAGGAGAATGAGCCTATGTGGGTTTTTAATTCTTAAATTAGGGAAGAAGCTGTTTGAGAAAGGGACAAGTTGGACCATTTAAGCAAAGTACTTTTTTTGTTGATCTTTAAAACAAAAGACTTTTAAAAATTAATTAGAGACAGGGGAACTGGCTGGGCTCACTGGCACAACAAGGTGTTCTCTGTTCTCCTTGAACTGGCGCTTGCAGACATAACACTTGATGTTGAGAGTCCTTCATCAAAACCTTTTCCCCACCCCTCTCCTCACTGGTGTTTGAAGGTTAGTGATAAACCTGCAGACTTTTTTGGCTTCTGGACTTTGTGGAGGAGCTGATCATGGACGCGTTGTTGCATTTGATACCTGGCTGTCTACGTGCATTAGGAACAAGGATGGATGGGCTGTGCCTAGGGGCATGTATCTATTAAAAAAAGACCAAAGCAACTACTTAAAAATATGTATTTTCCATATGACAAGATTAGTATGGAGGTATTTCTGTATGCGGCTTCTAAAAATACTTTTTCTGCCCTGTATTTCTTCGATGGGGCTCTGCAGATTCCTCAGTATCACTGGCAATAGGCTCCCTCTCCTGGGGTGGAGTTCAGAAAAGCTGATGCTGCTATTTGTTAATGCTGGTGTCTGTTTCTTCCCGCATTATTTCATCCATGGAGTGGAAGAAGGCCACTTCATACACCTCTGACTTCACTCCTGGACAGTATTTCTTTTGCTTACAGCGGCCAGCAGACTGCGTAGAGTCCTTGCACTCGTGTGAGCTGCTGGAAAACATTCTGCCAGCGCTGGTCATCCCATCAGTCTCTCCAACATGTGGCTTCAGTCTGCTTTGGATTGTGGTTTTGTACTCAGTTACATGGACCTCCCCGCCGTCCTGTGGCGAGCGGCCAGTAGACATGTTCTTTTCCCTCTTGTGCTCTCTGGGGATGCTTCACACCTTCCTTTCCCGCTCATCTTTGCCACCCCCTGTATTCGTGTGCAGGAGGTGTGTCTTTTGGGATAAAGGCTGGATGCGTGCCCTTGGGGACCGGGGATGCTGCCCACCCTGGGACTCCCCATGGGTTTGGGAATTTGTTGTTTCACTTTGTTTTAGCATGGTGAAATACGACTTTTTTTTGCCTTGTTGTGGTTTTGGGGTTGGGTTCCCCCCCCCGCCCCTTCCAGGGCAGGACATAACATCTGGTATTTATATGTATATTGGAAAATGAATCCTTCCTCCCAGCAGTGACTCTTTCATCTTCATAGTGTCATCTTGAGTCTTTCAAAAGTAATACTAATGCAAGGCTTTGCTTTGGGTTACTTGCACACATTAAGAATCAACAGACCTGAATTTATGATAACTTTATTCCCCCCCTGTTTTAGCCATTATTTTGCTGGTAAAACCCAGAGGTGCTGCAAGGTGTTACTCCAGCTGCCGTAGGAAACGGCAACCCTCTGGCCGGGCTGGCACTCCCGTCCCTCCTCCTCCTCCGTCTCCTCCTCTCGCCGCGCCGCTGCTGACGCACTCGGCGGGGTGAGACAGCGTGGCCGGGGAGGGAGCGGCAGCAGCGGGCGAGCGTTTGCTTCGTCGCCTCCGGTGCACCGCTCAGCTCTTGTGCTTTTCCTTTCCAGGCGTTTCCCGCACGGGGCTGGCAAGCAAGGGAGAGGAGCCCTGGTGAAGCCTGGCGTGGCGAAGTTGGAAGGCAGCTTTTAATTTGAAGGAAGTTTGGCTCGCACAGGAGACGCCGGTGGGATCCTCGGGTCCGGGAGTTGCTTTGCCGAAGTGTCGGAGGGATCGTAAAACATTTCAGCTCGCAGAGGCCTCGCTGCTGTCTCCCTCTCCTCTCACTGTAAGTGTCGCTTCTGGCTGACAGCTGGGAAGAGGAAAAGTTGGCTGTTGTTATCTGCTGCCTGATTTCCCTGAGTGACTAGCTCTCCGGCTCTGGATGATCCTGTTTTAGTTAAAAGGCGTGTTCGACTGCTGGTGAAGGGCCAGGGGCTGTGTTTTAGAAGCGAGCAGGAGGACTCGGATACAATAAGATCTAAAATATGGCTTTTGGGGATTTATTCTTTTTTTTAAAGGTGGCACTCAAGCTTGTGGTTAGTCACTTGTTGGTTGGGCTTGGTTTTGGTTTGGTTTTTTCCAAATAAAAGCCAGCCAGGCTGCCAGCAGCTGGGGCAGCACGTATCCGGCCAGTGAGTACCCCTGCGTTGTGTGCAGGGTCCGGCGTGTTTCCGACACGCAGGTTCATCGCTCGCCATGGCCGGGCAGCGAGGCACGGTGGAGTCTCTCTGTGGTTTCTAGGTTTGGAGGTTTTGCTTGCAGCACACTGGTACGAGGTAATCAAAGTTACACGGCCTGGCGGTGACGCTTGCTTGAACAAACCAGGAGTCAGGGACAAGCTGCTGTCCTTTTTGCCATCTCAGGCACCTCTCCCCACCCCAAACCACCTCCTTAATTGCTGCCAGATATCCCTAGTGCAACTGCCGCGAGTGTTTATGCGAAACAGTAAGAGCAAGAACGTATTTTAGACTTTATGTGAGATTTTTTTAGCAGCTGTACATAGGAGGAGGGAGTGCCGTGAGACTGCACCGCTCTGCATGTGTCACGGTGTCACCTGCCGTGCAAAAACGTGAATGCTTCGGTTGTAGACAAGGGTGGCCCTGGGTGTATAGAGGAACACAGTGAGTCACAGGGAAACCCCAGAAATCCTCTCGGTGAGCTGAGCGTGCTTCAGAAACAGGAAAATAACTTTATCCATAAGCTGTGTCTTACATACAGATATGTAGCTAAGTCTTTCCACGGTATGTGATCCTATTTGTGCGTTTCTGGCGTAGCTGCCTTTTCTTCTCGTCGTAAACCTCTTTTGAACTGAATGCTTTAATCTGGAAGCTTTCTAATAGATTCATAGTGATAAGTTGGAGGAAGAAACTAGAAAACCTGTGCCTGCAGTAGCTCATCTCTGTGTGTCTACGTATATTTGTATATATATACACACATATGTATACATGCAGAAGAGCTACTCCAGACATTTGGGTTTTAGTCTGTGTGTGTATATATGTGCATGTGTCTATATATATAAAAAAAATGTTTTTTTTAAAGCAGGATGGGGTAAGCAAGCGTAGAGGAGCATTAATTTCTTCCTATCCTGTCAAGTAATACCATGCCTACTTCATTTGTGAGTTGATTTGGTTATGTAGGCGAAGGCAGACCATAAAAAACCACGCTTTTATCAAATACCTACTTAGAGCACTGTCAGGTAAATCATTAACACGTGGTCCCAGTACCTGTAAAACAGCTGCTAAAGAGGTTTCTCACCGTGAAACGCCCTTTTTCCAGGTCAGAAGTGAAGTTACTTGCAGGTCTTGGTTTTGTGTGTGAGTGTTTGCTGCTGTCGTGGTTTCTGTACTGGTTAATAAAGTTATGAAGGATGGGAGAGGACCTCCTCTTCGTGCACAAAGAATAAAGCGCTTTCCTAGGAGAGCAGCTCAACCTAAGGCGGGGGGGGGACGGGACCAGAGCATGCCAGGCTGCTCGGTGGGATCAGCTCATGCATTGCTGTCGTGCTGGAGGAACCGTAGGTGGATAATGCTTTTGTTTCACGTGAACAAGAAACTTCAGCTCCGAAGCAGTTTTGGGTGGGGGGGAGGAATCAGTGTTTCAACTCTTCATCGAAGTAACTTGAGGCTAGGAAGAGTTTTGAATAAAACGGTGACTAAGGCATGTGGTTATCCACAAACCGACAAGAGCAGCCTTCTTTTCTGGGCTGTTGCTGGTGCACGTTGTGGGGAACAGGCTCTCAGACCTACCTGCCACCTGCGCTGCGTGCGGATACGGGCCATTGTGTTCATTCGTGGTGGAGCTTCTCTCCCCTGGCCATAACAGCAGCGTGGCAATTGCTGAGTCACATTGGTTTCTGCCACTTATCTACCTGCAAATACTGTAACTCATTAATGAAACTTAATTTTAAATAAGTTCATGGCTTATGGGCTCTTTTACTCAGCAGCTTTGTTCCCTGGGATCCTGTGGTTCGAATCTGTTTGAACCAGGAAGATTTGCTGTGTGTCTTGCTGTGCTTAATTCCATGCCAGACTTCTGTTTTGCCTGACTTCTGTTTCTGTAGGCATGTAAGAAATGGATTTTTCCAAGGCATTTGATAATTACAATTGTGCAGTCCTGTCTGCATGTGCTTTACGTTTTGATTGATTGCATTTGCAATAAGCCTATTTTGTGCAAGTAACTTGAAGCATAGAAAGTACTTAGCATATGAAAACCCGTTATATGGAGAGTAGCAAAAGTAGCCACATTTGCGATGTTTGCAGCGATTGCTTGAACAAAAGAAAAACGGCTTAGCTGAAGAAGGGCTTAAGTTATTCTACTTGCCTGCATCCAAGAGCATGACTCAAAACTTCCAGCTTAAGCTCCCTGAATTGGCGCTGGAGCTGTGCCTTGCCCTCCCCAAGCTGCGTCCGTTTTCGGTGCCAGGCTCTCAGCCAAGGGTCTGCCTGGTCCCACAAAGAGATTTTCAGTTTTCTCCCTGGAGATACCTGGTCCTAATAAGACCTTTGAGAGCGTGGCTCAGAAGCCTGGACCTAACTTTAAAAAAAAACGAACAAACCCCAAACCCAAAAGCCTGCTTTGTGCCGTTCCACATGGCTCAACACCTTGCACAGCCTGTGCTTTGCGTCCCTGGGTTTCCGTCTGCCCACGAAAGCTCAAAACTGCCCTTGCTGCTCAGGAAAGTGCCCTTTTTTGCTTGGCTAATTTTACAGGGCTGCTGCACATTATCTTTTTAAAGCTGAGCTTTTTAAAGCTGTTCTACCACGTGAGGAGAGAATTCAGGGTTTGCCAGTGTGTCTGTGTTACACCTGATACCAAGTGCCTGGAGGAGGAGATGTCCAAACCTGGAGGAGGAGATGAATCCAAACCTTTCTCCGAGAGATGTGTTTGTCGAAGGAGTTTGTGTACTGGGCGCATCCCAGCAAGTGCTCTCAAGCCTCTCCCCTTAGAGTTTTTTAGAGACAAGAGGTGCTGATTGGTATCTCAGCCGGTTTACGGGAGCCAGGAGGCCAAGAGAGCAGCAGTCCTTAGGACGAACCAGGTCGCCATGCTCTCTCTGTGTTCAGTAAGAGCCGTTGAAGCCACGGGGGACAGGGAAAAGGAAGACAGCCCCGTTCCCTCTCGGCTGCCTTGACCGTGGGTTCAGGATAGCGTTTAGCACTGTCTCTGTTGTCCCTTGTACACTTGCTGCCAGCTTGTGGGTGATTTTTTTGCCGGGGAAATTGGCCCGGTGGAGCACTCGGTTGTCTCCAGCTGCTTTCTGCAGCTGTCGGCATGGCAGAGAAGGTGGGGGAAGTGGCTGATTAAAAATAGAAAGGCGGATTAGGAAATTTTAGGTATGGTTTCAACATAGAGCTGAGCTACTCTGACAACTCGCTGCTGCCACCGAAAGGGGAAGGACTTGCTTATGCTTGTGTGGCTTGCGCAGCCAGCTGGTTCAGCCGCCCAGCTCAGCAGAAAACCAGGAAAAGAGGAATTTTTCCGCCACGCAATCACCCAAGCGCAAGAGAGGAGGGTGGGGATACAAGGCAGGAGGGGATGCCTCCCAGAAAAGACTTGTTGAACTCTGCTGGCACAGGTAACCCAAGTTCAGGGACGCCGGTAACATCAGCTCGCCTGTGTGCTCGGATTGGGGTTAAAAACAGAGCCGCAGCACGCACGCTGCTGCTTCTAGCTGGGGCTGAGCTCGTTCAGGTTAGTCTGCCCAGGTTAAGAGCAAAGCCTTAAGGAGATTTACTTTGCTGTTTGAATTGTGCGTGTTCTGGTAGTTTATAGGGAGAGTTTGAGTAGTTGGAAAAAAACCACATAAAAAGTACTGGGGCCTTAATTTCACTTACTAAATGTACCTGTCTTGCTTGATTATAATATTACACTCTTACAAAAGACTTTATTTTGCAATAAGCATGTGAAGCATCGGGAGAAAGGTAGTCAACAGACAAGCCAAGGGTAAATATATGGTGTGTTTTGGAAAGGGCAAGCTTTTTCAGCATTGCTTTTAGGAAATGGCCATTATGCAGTGTTTTGTCAGCAGTTCTTCACCGGTGGTTATCAGTGGTCCTTGTAACTTTGGATATATTTTCTGTGGCCTTTCCTAAAATAAGGGCAGAAGCCTGTTAAGGAAACCATTCTTTTCTTTGCTGAAAAGTTTGTTTTCTGATACTTTTTTTTTGTTGTTGTTGTTGTCTTTGGTTTCGTAAGTTTGGGGGTTTTTCTTTTTGGGTTTTTTGTTTGTGTGTTTGTTTTTCGTTAACTCTGTCAGTCTTGAGCACAGTGTGGTTTCTCTCACCGCTCCCTGGCTCAGATGAGCTCCTGCTGTTGTAGCCCTCCCAGCCACATGTTGATAGCCAGTGAACCATCCCGTTCAGTGCCAAATGATGAAGGAAATACCCAGGGGCATCTCAGATACCCTGGATATCCATCCTAGGTGGACCTTAAAAACCAGCAAGCGCTCTGTACCAAGTATTCCCTGCACAGGACATGGTGGAGGAAAACAGCAGTTACTTCAACATAACTAAATAATGTTTAGCTATATAATATTTAGTTCAGAGAACCTGTAACATAACACTTCCCCATGGCAGATGAAGACAAACAGCATTTATTCTTTTCAAGGGGCTGTAGATAGAAGCATATCCAGAGCTTGGTGGAATTCGGTGTCGCATCAAATTTTACCTCTCGATTTGTGAAAGTGGAATTCTTCTGTCTTTTAAAAGTGAATTTAAGAATTGAAGTTACTCTTTCAGCCTCTGGACAAAAATCCCGAAGACAAGCAGCTAGTTTTACTCAGTGAAGCTTCAAAGTGCTTCAGCATGCTTTCTTCCTTGGTACTGGGCTGCTTTTCATAACCAGGAGTAAAAATTCAATGGTCCCAGCGATACACGCAACACCATTTTCTTGTCAATTTAAAAAATCACTTTAGCAGTCAAGCAGATTTTTCACCAGTAAGAATGCTGACACTGTTACACTTTTAAAAACCATGAAGTTGAACCCAGTTAAATCCAATTTATTTATACTGGGGAAGCTGATGCTTTGGGATTGGTGATTGTTAAGCATCGAGGATGAGGAGGATTTAGTAAGAAGACCACCAGGTAGTTAGTTTTGGTGCAACTTTGATTTCAGTTTCTTGGTCTTCCCAGCTCTCTGGGTTTTTTCCTTATTATTTCTAACTCCTTTTGTGTTTTGAAATTTTCTAATCTTGGCCACGTGCTTTTCTTTGGGGACATTGGTTTGTCTGTTCTAGTCACACCCTACCTAAATCTGCAGCAGAATCCTGGCATTGTTCAGTGCATGTGTGTGGCGTACTTAGGTTAGAACAGCAAAGATCCGACCTGGGCAAGCCTCGAGAAACTTTATTTTCTGCTTGTACAGTTGCGGAGGGAGAACCGAGAGATGTTTTGGGTGGCGAGGGTATCTCTAGTCCTGTTAAACTTGAAGTAAATAATATATTGCAAATGCAAAATCAGAAATGAAAGCAACTTTTGTGTTAGGATTACTTTGTCTTCTCGGTTCCCCTTGCAGTTTCAGAAAACATAAGCTGTGGAACTGTTTGCCAGGGACTGGATTTTAGAGAAATGAAGAAATCTTTATAGCGAGGCTACATTAAACCCTCGTAACACAGGAGAACAGTTTGCCCCTGTTTTGATTTCTGAGCTACTAAATTGACATAAACAACCCTCCCAAACTGTATGTATTTTTACATGATAAAAATATCTTCCCTGTATAATAAAACTATAACTGCCTAGCAAAGGGACTCGTTGCAAACGTTTCCCCTGTATGCGGTGGCCTGGCTTTTGCAACTTGCGATGGAAAGGTGGGAAAAGAATTGATCCAATCATTCAGGGTTACTTAAGCTAAAAGCACTCAGTTACTGAATTAGATTTTTCTGGGAGAAAAGTAAGGCAGGCTCAGACTTTTGTTAATGTTTAATGTTCTGTAACGGGCTTCCCAGGCGTAATTGAGCCATCAGCACAGGAGCGATCCCATCAGAGGAGTTTATTTTGAGTGATTACAGAGCCCGCTGTGGCTTTCATTTCACTGCAGCCTGAGCTAATTGATGAACGGGGCCATAATTTATTTACAGTCCTCAGGATCCTTTCAGACCGATTCTCCTTCTTTTAAAAACCCGAGGAAGAGGAGGACGCTGGCTGGGCTCACTGGGGCTCACTGGGACTCGCTGGCGCTGCTGCCGTCTGTCACAAAGTTATCTAAAATATTCTGCCCTCCATTTCGGGCGATGGTTTCGCACAGCCCTGGGTTTAGCAGCCTCTCTGTTTTCCTCTAAGCCTGTTGACCTTTAATCCGGAGCGTGTGCCGCTCGGCTGCGGAGGGTCTGACACGCCGGGCTGAAACAAGCTGCAGAGGATGGGGGAAAGGAGGGAGCAAAGAGCGGACGCTACCCCTGCTGAAAAGAGAAATAAGGAAGAATAAAGCTACGGAGAGCACGAACACCCACTCTGTCTTTTGTCTAGGTCTCGGTTTGGGGTGAACACTCCTGATTTTTCTTCCTGATTTTTTTTTTTCTTCTCCTTCCTGATTTTGCTAGATTCCAGCATAATACAGTTTGTCTCCTATAGCTTGCTCTACTGATGGATCATGGGTCTGTATCAATAAATCCAGCTTTATACAGAGCTTTGAAGTAGGGAGGAATGCCTGTCTCCTTTCACAATAGGTAAGCAGAAGTGATTTTATACTCAGAAGTCACTTTAGGTATAAAGATGACTTTCAGTTTTGTTGAACCTCTGATTAATCAGGGGAGGAGGCAGCCGTGAGCTGATGGTGGCTTCGGATTTTCCCCATGTTTGGGGCAGACCTGCTATTTCTGGAGCTTCAGCAGGGACCTGTTGAGCTGTATAGTCCTGTATGGTGGGAAGGAGTAGGTGTGGAATCCCTCAAAGACCTGAGCACCACTGTCGGGGTTTCGCCTGTCCTGTCCTAGAGAGGTTGCCTGTACAGGTAAGCATGGTCTTCATCCTGAGCTCGTTCATCTGGCTGCAAGTTAAAAGCCACCTCAACTCCACTTTGCAAATACAGAGTAGTAAAAAGGTAGTCTGAAAATATGTCAGGCCGCGACCTAATTTTGAAGACGAAAGATGGTTTTCAGCTAGATACAGAGTTAGTTTTCATGACTGAACTTTGTGGAGGTGCCCGCCGCCAGTTGTTTGAAAGCTGCTGTGTCTTTTGAATCAAATTTTGCAGATGTGAGAAAGGCAAGTACATTGTAAACGTGAGCACTGCAACAGTATTGTCAGTCAGCTGCCTGAAATAAAAAAAAAAAAAAAAGAAGAAAAACAAGGAGATGCCAGTGATTAGGGGCAAGTCTTCCATAGGTAGCTATTACTCTTCCCCAGGGAAATTTGCTAAAGCAATACTGCTAACTGCTAACGCTTGAAACCGTAAAGACATTGTCTTTGCGCTCACGTGCGTGGCAAAGTGCTGGAAAACAGATAGAGCAACGAGTTTCAATAGGGCAATTCGTAACTGCTGTCATATCTTCAGGCAGCTTTGCAGAGAAATCTGACAGAAGGATCGTTTCAGCCAGTCTGGCTTAATTACCAAACTGGCGAGTGTCCTGCCATCCCATTGCAAGAGTTATATTTAGTGGAGACCCACACCAAAATCGTCAGATGTTTGTCTTGAGGTTTGATTCTGCCTTTCACCCATTTGGCCTGACTAAATAATACCTGAATCAAAGTGGTTTCTGCTGTTTCTGGGCAGTGCGGATCACGAAGGTGAATATAAATCCAACACTTGTTAATATAAAACTTCCTCGCCTGCTAACTGACCCCGAAGTCTGTGCCCTCTGTTAGGGGACGTGAGTCCCGTTGTCCTCAATGATTTATGCAGCATCTACAGTAACAGGGACTGCTGCTTATGGAAGTGTATGCATTTATATTTTACCTCTCCGCCTGCCCTTCATATTTTATTTAATGAAGAGTGTAAGGAAATTGGTTACTTGGCAAAAACCTGGCTTTTAGTGAACTAAGGAAATGCAAGTTTCCTGATTTCTGGGCTGGTGCTCTGTGTGTGGTGCTCCCCTCCCCAGTGGCTGTACCGCTCTTTCTCAGGATCTTTCTAAATATTCATCCTTCCTCGTAACTCCTCCAGAAATTGAGGAGAGCCCTCAGCCCTGCTGTTGCCAGCCCGTCTCCTGCAGATCACCTCGTGCCCTCTGCGGAGGGCAAGAAATCCCCGTAACAGATGGGAACGGGATGTCCTCCTACCCTCCTATAGCCGCTGGCTTTTCTGGTCCGAGATCAGCGATTTTCCCCTTAAATCTTAATTCGCATGGTGCCCTGTGCGTGGCACGTCGTGTGTTTCAGGCTACCCGCGTGCAGATGCTGCGGCTGGACTGAGCTGGCTCGCGTGCCGGCCGCTGCGTTTGCCGTTTGCCTGTACTTGATGGGAGAGGCTGTGAGGTCAGGCTTTTGCAATTTGGCTGCCGAAGACCGATTCAGACCAGCGCAAGTTTTTCTCAGGATCAAATTAAATCAAGTCCCTACATTTGCTTCACTAATGATGTGAAATAAAACCTATCATAAGACGCTTTTTTCAGTGCTGTTGTGGTGCCACGTAGGGTGAGCTGCATATTTCATCAGGATTTCTGCTCCGGTACTTTTATCCCCTCACCCACATTAAATATTTGTGAATGTAGGTATTTTCAGACCCAATGAAAAGGTTTTGGAGTGCCTAAGGACAGATAATAATATACTTGCTTTTAAAAGCAAATTTCATGTGTATTTATATTCTGTGCAATCTCTGGTAATACAGCCCCGCCCTCGCCCCCACAAAACCCACCCAAACAAACAAACAAAAACCCAACAAGCTCCAAATGCAAATTACCGTGACTGTTTAATATCTTTTTGTATGAGCCCTTTACAGTACTTGATCTTATAGTTTCCAAAATCATATTTTTTTTCCATCAGTAGTCATTTCAACAGCTCTGTACTGTTTGCTGGAGAAGCACTGGCATTACCAAAAGACTGACGGTGAATTTTTGTGATCTTTCTGCATGGAAGATTTTTTTTTTTTTTTTAAATGGCCTCTTATTAAAATGCTGTATTTTATCAGGTTTAGATCATCTTGCGTATGGTCTTAGGATTTACCTAAAAGATGCATGTCAGAGCACGGTTCAAGGATAGTCCTGTAGAGCGAGTCTGACCGTGGGACGGGTAGGTAAAGCAGCAGCTGTGTCAGGTTGGCCCCCGTTTGTTTTGTACTCTTCTGTTTACTAAGGTGTTTAGGAGGTGTATATACGTTTCCCAGGCCTTGAGGGAATGCCGCGTAGTCACGGAGCCTGTCGTGAGGCGGTTGATGGGGTTTTACTGGTGTGAGAGGAATTTCTACCCTGCCGTAACATCCTAACCCCTCCGATGCTCGGATGAGCCCCAGTACATTAGAAACTTCTGTGTTATTGTTATTCCCTTGTTTTGTTTTCTTACTCAGGTACGCAGCAGGGATATTGCATCCTGCTGGACATCCCTAGAGTGTGCGTCTTCTGGGTATTTACAGATGTGGAAGGCTTATTCCCAGCGAGCCTTCTGCATCTTGCTGCTGAAAGTTGATTTAAAGGAGTATTGTGCTTTCCTGCGTGGCTGCTGCTTCGTTATCTACTTTGCCATTCATCTTTTAGCTTCAGCCTCAGCAGCTTTTTCCAACTGTGCCCCGCTTCTCTTGCAATCTCCCATCCTTTCCCACCAGTCAGCAGTGACTTTGCGGCCGACACTGATCCGTCTGGGAGAGGGGACCATCGTTCCGCACGGCGAGGCAGGTCAGAGTTCAGCTGTTCTCGAGCTGTACCTCACCGGCGGTACTGCCGTGCTTTCATTACGCCTTGCTTTCGTTAATACCTTGCTAATCTGGGCTTCGCCCATCTGCTTGCAGAAAGCTACGGCATCCACGTGACCGCAGATTTTAAATCCTTCCTCCTCTCCCTCCCTCTCATCTCCTTCCCTGCAATTTATCTGGGTTCCTCTTTCTGTGGCTGGAAGGAGGAGGATAGTGCCGCTGAGTTTCTGCGGTTCTCTTGCTGCTGTAGACGGGCAGGGCTTGTCCTCTTCATTGCACGTTAACCTGTTTGTGTAACAGGAACTGTGAAGCTCGGTCTTGTTTTTGCAGGCAAGCAGCTCAGTGATCCTTTTGGAGTGACAGGCATCCCTTAATTGATTAAATGGTTAATTCATGTGTCCACTTTCTGGGAAGGAATGCTGATTTTTTTTTTTCCCTTTCTTTTTTTTTTTTTTTCTCCTTAAGGGTGGACACAGCTTTTCAATTTCTAAACCAGCTGAAATTATCTGCGCAATTTGATTTGCTTGCTGTGAGCAGCGTGTGGATGGCTGACTGCAGGGAGCTACAGTTGTTACGTGCTCAGTAAAGCGTACGGGCTGTGACGTAGTCCATGGACACTTACATTGGGGTGCATGGTGGAAATGACATTATGTTTAGCACTGTGCTACAAGCAGTTAACTCCAGACTTTGAGGAGTGCATCACACAGTTCATAGTGTACAGCTCGGTTTGCCGCCTTTTAGTTAAAATGTTCAGACTAGTAAGGAAAGTTTGCTAGAGGCTGCGCGGTCGTGCTAGCGCTGACGATAGCAAGCTGGGCCTGATCCCTCCATCCCTTCTCTGGCAGGAGAAAAGGTATCACATGAACAACCATCTCGAGGCATCTGATTTAAGTATTTTAATGATTTCTGGTTGTGAAGTGTGAACGAACAGCTGAAGGAGCTTTGCACTCTGGTTTGCAGCGGTTTTATGGGCTGGGGGTAGGTAGTGGATGATAGCGTTCCCCGAGTGGGGGAGTTTGTGACCTGAAATACTGTTTTCATTAAATACTGTTTTTAAATGTAGCTTAATTTCCATGACATGAATGCAAGCTAGTCCTACTCACCCAGTACCTCGAGCTGAGATTCTCTTGTTTGGCTGGAATTACAGGTTACTTTTGGAACTGATTTAATTGATGCGTTCAAAACCTACCAGTTCGGCATGTGAATCTGCTTCACGGTCATCCAGTCTTTCGCGTTCAGGGTGCCAGATAGTGGAGTCGCTGCCTGCAGAAGAAAGGGTGGCCGAGAGCCGGCCCTGCCTGCGATACTCCCTGGGATCGGAACCGGAGTTGCTGGGTGGCTAATGGACATCTCCATAAAGATGCTAGGAGAACATGACGTAGGGACATCTCCTGTACCACAAGTGTGTCATTAGAAAAATAAATTAAGAGGTAATTGGATGTCTGCAGGAGCTTCTGAGGCTTTCAGTTGGGTATTGAAATACTCATCGTTTCCAGAACAGTAAGATAGCAGGATACAAGTTTCTTATCTTTCTTTATTTGTGAATGTAGTTAATCACAACTTTGAGCAGAGAGGAATATTTAAAATATTAAGTACTTGGCAGACTTTGAACCTGCTATAATGATTTCAAGTGATTCTGCTTGTGGTCTTGTTCTTGGGAAATTGTTTGCTACCTGTTAGTACACCCAGTTGCCATCACTGGCAGTGTGGAAGCAAGCGTGTTTTAAATGTTCGGTTTGTGCTCTTCAAATATCTGGCAATTAAACACGTTAGGAACACTTAATGTTTTGGGGAGGAAGTTTGTGCATATCTATCTGTTCTTTGGGTTCAATGTCAAATGTTGTCAGAAGCAAGATTTAAGTAGGATTTGCCAGTGTCACAAAATAATGGGAGAGCTGGCATATCTGACGTAGATCGGGAGCAGCTGGGGATGGGTGGTTGACGGCGTTAAGATCTGGAGTCTGATACAGAGATAAAGCTACTTTTCAGCGCTGGGGGAGGAATCTCTTGGGTTTCAGAAGTCCAAATTCTGAAATTGGGAGCTCGTTGCAGCATCAAAGAGTCACATTCAGTGGCAGCAGCAGCAGTCCTGAAACGCCAAGCAACAATCATGGAATTATCTATAAAAGGCAAAAAACTAGGGACCCTTGGAGCAGGGAACAGAGCTGGTCTGAGTTGCCGTCCCTTTCTGGCACTCTTGCTTTCGAAGAGCGAGATGCTGGATGGCTGGGCTGGGGAGGGGAGAGGATTTGTCTCTCCAGCCGCACTGGATTTTGCTGAATGAATGCGAGCATGTTTTTGCCATCAAGCCGAATGCCGGCAGTGATGGATCTCCACTGCAAACAGCGAGACCTGGCATCCATGCGATTGGCAGCGAAGAGAGTAAAGAAGGTGGCTGAAGGTTGCCAAGTGAGCCGAGAGATGTTTTTCTTGCTTGTAGCATTAACCACAAAAAAAAAGATGCCAGGACACTTCATCTGAATTTTCAGCAGATCTGGCTCTACTAAGACAAATTCCCAGCGTGCAGATTGTACACTCGTAACTCACTGGCAATCAAAAATGCCGCCTTTCTTTTTTCTTTTTTTTTCTTCTTTTTCTAGCCTTTCCTGGTTTTCTGGTTGTTCTGGACCAGCAGTGCAATAAGTCTTCCTTTTCTTCCTACAGATACGTGTCTTCCAGACCTAAATGTTTTAGTTGTGGTACAACTCTGAACAGGTATTGCTGGAAAGAGGAGGACTATGTGTTCAAAAATTGGGTTAGGACTATATATACCAGAAATAATCTTGAATATTTGTGGTGTTCTGTCTTTCAGACAGTGTGTGTTACATGAAACTGAATTAATAAAGGCAAACCCAAGAATTGTTTTGTTTTACAAGGGTAATAGCATTGCAAATTAATAATGTTGACGGTGTGCTTTTTGGGTGGGTTTATGAATAGTGACAGCTGAAATGCAGAGAACGGTGTCTTGCATGAAGATATATAGAGGTTTATATTTCAACTCTTGAGGCTTGGAGTCTTTTTGATCTGGGTCTGATGTGCTGGACTTCAAAAGTAGGGTGTTCTAAATAAAATATTTATATCTCTAATGAAACATGGAAACGTTATTCTAGGCTGGGATTCCGAGCGTGTAAACTTGGTTTTCTCTTGCTTTATCTGTAACTCTGGGAAAGGCAGTTTGGAGGAAGCCGCTGTTGTGGTCTGGATGGTGTCTGATACATGTCTAGTAACAAACCCAAATATTAAGAAAATATAACAATTAATTGATTTAAGCCTTCAGTGAGGCTCTGTTTTGACTATAGTTTCTGCCAACTCGCTTTTTCCCAATCTGCAGGGCTGGTTTGGCAAAACATGCTGGAGTAAGCATTTCAGAGCTGTGTTTCCGTCAGTCACAAGACTGTTCTCAGCTTCCTTAGGCAAAACTTCCCTTTCTGTTTTGATAATTTTTAAAGAATTTTTTGCTACTACTTAGTTTCCCAGAAGCTCACCACAAATTTGACTTTCTAACAATACATTACTTTTAGGTTTAAAAAAAACCCCACAACCCTGAACACCAAAAAAACCCCCCAGCAACCCAGCTCAAAACCAACAACAAAGAAATCAACCCAAAATACATTTACTTGGTTAACAGAGTTAAAATACGGAGCATGCTGCAAGCATTTAGTCTCTCCTTATTTTCTTGTTTCCATCCTTCTGCCCTACACCTTCCTCTCCCCATTTCTATGCCAGGCGGTACGGGGAGGGGGGGGGGGGGGGGAATCACTTTTTTTTTGCTTTTTTCAGTGTTTCATCTGTTTTCCTTCGGAGGTTTTCTGTTGTGTGCGGATAAATATAAGGAGGTTTGGATAGTTTCAAGACGGAGGCAAGTATTGTTTCGTGCTCTTTAGTAACGGAGTTAGCTCAGAGGTTGCACGAGGACACGGGGCTCTATTTCCAGCTCTGCCCTATCTCCGGCTGACCCAGATCCCGAGGCGTAACACAGACGTGTGTGTAGCTGTGGTGGAGACGACGGCCAGAGCTTGCCGCTGCCCGAGCACAGCGCCCAGAAACGCTTAGGGTTCCTTCGGCCCAGAAACCGGATGTGCAAGGTTTGAGCGCAGCGTGCGTCGGGGTGTCCGCGGGGGTTTTTGTTTGTAGGGAGTGAAGGAGCGACCGATGCGGTGGGTGGGTTGAGTCCTGCCATAGGAGCCTTTGCTGAAGAATTAAAGACCCAGGTGTCGAAGCAGATTGACCCGTGTGTAAGGATTTGTGACGGTCCGTTAAGATTTTCGTGCACCCCTTTGCAGGTGGAAGGTTGAAGTAGTACAAACCCACTTTCTCTCAAGGATAATATTCTTAGGAGTTGAATATAGTTGGGGATTGTGTTGTTTTGTTCCCCCGCCCCCGCAGATTAACTTTGTGGTGTTACTTGCATCGTTCCTGCACAGAACTGAAAGCATTTGGGGCAGGGAGCTGGAAGGTAGATTTCCTATCGCAGCCATTCAAAAATAAGCTAATATTCATCCCACTCTTTTTGCAGTTGTTGTAATGACTTCAGGATTTGGGCATTAGGATTGCAGCACGCAGTACAAAATGAGATGTGTGCCTGGGTTATCCCTGCCGTAGCTGGAAAGCCCGTAGCTGTTCCCGTGGGTGCCAGTTGGGGTGCCTGGCTCTCCCTCCTGCGTTTGAGAAGACTTTTCAGTCTGAAATAATCGTTAGTAACTGAAACCAAAGGCAGGACCTGCCCTCCCCACCCCATCCTGTCCACCCCCCGGATCACCCGAGCAGGATTTCCGTAGTGTCAAAACAAAAGCCTTGCTTAGCAACTGTTCTTGTGAAGAGATTGCTGGTCAGGTGAGTGTTTGCCGGTTTCCATAACTACTTCCAAGCCCGAGGAAGAAGAAGGGGGAGGAAGAAAGTTGAGCAAAGAGATATAGGGCTACGAAGAAGCAAAGGGACTGAGGCTTCATCAGGTTTGGAGGGAAAAGGTGTCTCTATCGCACAGAACGTGTGCGTGTATATACCTACACACACGCACGCACCCAGCATAGATGATGCATTTTTGTAGCAGAGGTACTCGCTAGCAGTGTTTCCCATCAGAAGATGAGCTGTTTAGTTATTCAGATTTGATGCGAGTACTTTCGTTTTGAAATCTTTGCCACTGAACTCCGGGCTTGGGTTCAGAGCTGTTATACCGAGATCCCTGCCTGTGAGTGGATTTGCATTTCTTATTTTTTTGTTAAATTAGGATAGGAAATATACAGTGGCTTTTTTTCTTCTTCTTCCTATAGAGTAATTTAGAAAAAATGGGCTGCTCGGGGATTTATGTAGTATACAGGCATTTTTTTTTCTCTCTCTGAAGCTGCGTAAGTAGCGATTTAGGGTACGTGGGTGTTGCTTCACATGTCGATCCCAGCCTTTCTTTTCATAGTAGTAATTCTGCTTGCTCTGACTTTGTGTCCACGGGACAATGTTTTCCATCTGGGACCGACCTTGGAAACCTATCTCGGAGCTCTGTGAAACTCGTGAGCCCATCTGTGCCTCAATTTTATACTTACAGATACTTTCTATTTGCATATATTTGTATTTACAGCACAAACCCAGATTTACTGTAATGTTTTAAAATGCCAACAGTCTCTTGCTCGCTAGCGGTGCAGCCTCTTGCAAGGAGCGATCTCTGGTTTGGAGGCAAGGCTATCCTGGAGGGAGGGAAGCATTTCGGTACGTTGCTTGAGAGCTTGTTAGTGATACCAGCACATAATTTGTGGCAGGCATCACCATTTCGTTGCAAATTGGCATGCAGAGGGGCTTTGCAAGTACAGGATGCCCAGTTGTTGAGGTGTTGGAGCATAACTGTTAGTGATGATACAATGCCCATAGAGGATGTGACTGTAGCAGTGACTCAGACCCTGCTGTTACAAAGAGTTTGTTTTGTGCTCTAAAACTGCAGGATGAGAGTTCCCGGCTTCCATCCGGAGTATTTGGTCTCTGTGTAACTTCTGCTCGCCAGGGGTTTTGGGGAAGTCACTTGTGGGTTGGTTTCTAAAGCATTAAAACTTCAATCCTTACAGCAGTTCATTTTCTCCTGCTTACACTTGCACACACGTAATCAGTGTGCATCTCGGCGTTTGTTTTCCGAGGGAGAAAATGTCCCTATTTTGTCTTCAAACTGTGCTTATCCCTGGACCTCACTCGTTTTAACACTATTTTGCACTAACAGTTTTACCATCTCAACTTTTCCGGGGTGTTTGCGAAGGATGCTCCATGTTGCAACTGAAACACAGCCCCTGCCCCTGCCGGGATTTGAAAATCTCCGTGGCTCCTGGTGAAGGAGCTTGTCGCGGTTTCTGAAATGGCTGGTTATTTTACTGATTTCTATAGTGACTGTTGCCTTGGCAGCAAAGGTCCTCGCTTAGAGAATAAAAGCACTGTAGAAACATGAGGAAGGCATGATTTGATTTGGAAAGATTTAGGTTTTCTTCGGTCGGGTTTCAAAGTGCTTTAGGAGGAGATTGGAGACAAACTGATTTTGAGGGTCTTTATTTGCTGTTTTAGATGGAAGTGGGTTTGTCTCATCAGCGTTAATTGCGAGATGTAATGCTTTCTGCTTGCAAGTTTAGGGTAATAGGGAACGGCGTGCTAGCCTGTTAGCCAGCTCTGGGGTTGTGGAGGGAGGTTACTGCTCCGTGGACCCTGCATCCACCCCAGACAAAGTCTCGTGCCGCCCGCCCGGGGGATGTCCATCGCTCGCTCAGCGGTGAGCCCATGGACTTTGAAAGGAAATCTGGGACAGTGATGCCCAACGTGAGTGCTCAGTTATCCTCCAAGCAGGCCTAGAGACAGAAAACTGCAGTTTTCTGCACCGTCGCCGCCAAGTCAAGTGCGGAGGTGTGCCAGCTGGTGATTTTATTGCTGATTGTCTTGTCCTTTAGCCAAAGAGGTGGCTGCTCCCACGTTCTGTCCTTATGCCCAACCGCATCTCCACAAAGCGATGCAAAAGAGAACAGATCTTGATACGCAAGGTTATGTAGCACGCTCTCAAATACTTGTTTCACCCACTGGGGTGGCCATGGTCATGGTATTACAACCCTCATGTGGGCGGGTTGAAGCGGTGGTGGGAAATACTCCCTGTTGGGAAAGTGGAAAAAGATCTGAAAGTTTTGAGTTAGCACTTTAATGTTTGGTGGGAACAGGAAAAAAGGTCATGTAAACACAGGGAGGTGGGGACTGGAGCCCTTGCTGAAGTTATTTTATCCTGCTCGAGTCTAGTGGTGTGGGTATTTTGAGATACCGGTTTTACACGGTGTCGTTATCATTGTGCAGTTGGTATTATTATGATAATTGCATTGTTATTTATAATTCGTTATCAGATACAGGCTCCTTAATGAAGCAGATCTGCTGCGGATGGAGGGAGCGTTTTAGTTGCCAGGCCCAGGGTAACACCCTGTAGCAGAGCTGGGGAGGTTTGGGTGTGTGCCCGTCCCCCTGCCCGTCCCTGTGCCTTGCCGGGGCAGTGGGACCAAGGTAAGCCGGTGGACGTGCCCATCTCCAACTTCTGTCTTCAGCTGTTGTGGACAGGAGAAGACCTTTTGTGGAAGCAAGGGGCCAGCGAGGGCTGTTAGTCTCCAATAGCGTTTCTCCAAACCTCGCTCGATCAAGCTTTCATGAACGCAAGATGGAAAACGAGGTATTTTTAATGTGGCAAGCTGGAAGGTGTTAGTAAAGAAGCTTTTTTGCCTGTTCCTCCCCCATTAGACAGGCTGTGAAACGGAGGTTTGAATGATGGGTGTTCGTTAGAAATTTTAGTTGTTTTTCCTCATTTTAACTCTCATCGAAAACAACTCCATGGCCTGTGTCCTTGACAGACGCATTATCTTTCCTCTGAGCCTTTCTCCCATGAGTACCAGTCACTCTGCTTTTGTAAAAGGGGCTCTATTAGTGATTTACACGCTGGTGGTGCGATAGCAGCGGGCTGGGATTGCACCTGGCCAGCGCTGCACTCGTGCTCCCAGAAGTGTCATCCCTGAGGAGTGAAGCTCTCTGCTCAGTAGCTTTTTGCTCCTTCGTGACCCCCGCACCATCCTCGTCCGTCCATCCGCAGAGGACGAGATGGGGTGAAAGCGTGTGCCTCTGTGCAGGAGATGGGATTTCTCATTTATAAAACCAGCAGAGACTCTTAGGAGATGTGTTTATATTTTATGTTCCATAAAGACACAAAAATTGGGGTCGAACAATCTTTATTTTTCTCTGTGGTACCTTTAATAGCATTACTGATGGTAAGTTTAAAGCACGAGCAAGTTTCTGAATTGATAGTAGTTTTTAGCAATATTGCCAAACCCTGCAGTTTTACTGCAAGGCACACGCATTTGCTATTTCTCATTACACTGCCAGGCCAGGTATCGTGGGGTTACACCAGCATACTGTGATTCTTGTGCCAATATCAGACCGATATTTGCAGCTGGGAAGAGATTTTTATTCTTTTAGGCTCCACACAGAGCTCATCTTAAAACCTACTAGCTTAGCCGTGGCGGGAGGAGATGTATGCATGTGGTAAGTGAGGAGATGTAATTTGGAGGTTGTCTGCGGGCTCCTGGACAGTGATGAACGCAGCCCTTCGCGCTGCGTCTTTGGGATCCTGAACCCTTCAGCGCGCAGGAGGCTTGCGGCATGTTGCCGGGGGCTGGATGGAAAGGCTGACACGTCGAGAGGGATAATGGTTAAAGGTCAGCGTTCCTCCTTTCTGAGTGGCTTGGGAAACTGTGATTCAGTCCCTCCGGCGTTTAAAATTGAAAAGGTGTAATGTTGCCCCACCTCATGGTGTACACGGAGTGCTCCGACAACCCCAAAGCCCTGCTGAATTTGTAAAGCAAAACTTGGAGAGGCAGCCGATGGAGCTGTTGAATGGCATGAGGAAAAGGAGGTCCTGCTGCAGACTAAAAACCCAGGTGTCGTAGCAGGATTAAAAAATAAATAACTTAGGTTTTATCAAGGTTGTAAGGTGCTACCCTCGGAAACAGCGAGCCCACAGAGCAATCTGTTGTTAGTATTAGCTGTGAGTTTGCTGCTGCGCAGCGTCTGGTGCTGCACCTCACGGATTTCAACCTGAGTTTCGACCCTCGGATTGTGTGAAAGCGTGTGTTGTATTTTCCTTCACACATACACCGATTCCTTGAGTTGTGAATTACTGGTGCATCACCCGAGACTGAAATACTGCGGACATCAAGAAGGCGATGGTGTTTCCATCTCCTTGGTCTGCAGCGGGCGAGTCGAGCCGCAGGCATTAGCAAGCGAGATAGCTCCGGGCTGACATCGCCCTTAACGCGCAGACTGAGGCCATGAAGCTGGGGAGCTGGAGGCAACACGTCTTCCCGTAACTGCTGGTGACACCAGCCCTCCCCGGCGTGGAGTAAGGATGCAGGGTTCGTGCTTGAGCTGCGTGCTGCCGCTGGTGCCGGGCCCAGGAGTTGAGTTGCCCTGTGATAACGCGAGCGCAGCGGAGCCCAGCGTGGTGGAGAGCTGAGCTGCTCCTTCGGGCAAAGCCTTGTAGGAGTTTCTAATGTGGGTTAACATGCGTAATTCAATTCATCCTTCCCCCCCCCCGCGCCACGTTCAGAGCTGTGTAACTAAATACCGATTTGCTAAACACAACTTGAATAATGAAGCGATCCGTGGCTAAAAGCCTTCCTCAGTACATATCATCCCACTGAAAAAAAAAAAAGGAAAGGAAGTAGAGCTGTATCCTATCTTCTGCTCTCTTAAAACAGTGCAAATATTCGCAAGGGGGAATGTTCATCTTCATCCCTGTCTGCTCCGTGGATGTAAATGCATGCATGTGCATGGCGTGCCCAGCAAGCGAGAAGCAGCGTACGCAAAATGCTGCCAGTCCTTCGTCCAGACCTGTGTCTTTTATTAATCACAGGTTCATTCCGCAGAGAAACACGTGAAAAGCTGCACCTTTGTGTTTCTGCTCGGGTTTAGAGGTAGCATGTCAAAAAATAGGCTTATAGGCAGCACGATCTCATTTTGCATAGGACTATAGCTCTGTATCTGTTTTGTACCACTTCTTCTCAAATCGTGCCAGTAGCGTAGATTATTTTGCTTTTCCTCAGTGGCAACTTTGCTCCCTGCAATGAAAAACAAACATCTGGTGGCTTGTAGGAGGCTAAAAATATTCTTTAAGCTGATAAAGGCACGATACAACTTTTGAAAACGTAAAGTGTTTTTTCCCCACGCTGTTACTTTCTTTAGGTCACTTTGTGTTTCTGATGCCGACGTGGCCCGTGGGATGGCGGGCTGCAGACGAGGCTTCTCACCGTTGTCCTCCCTTTGCTCTGGGAAGGACCAGTTTCTGTTTGTTCCTTGAATGAACATCTCAAACCTGGGAATTTGCTGGTGGCGTCCGCTGCCGCGTGATCGCTGCCTTGTGCTGAGGATTTTGCTGCTCGTGTCTCCAAAATGCAGGAAGAGGTCCCTGCGAGTAGCATCTGTTTTCCTGTAATTTTTGTATTGGGAGTGATCAGCTTTTCTAAGCTTTCTAAGCTATTTTTGTAATTAATTTGATGTAGAAGTTTGTTACCTAGTTCCTTTTTTTTTTTTTTTTAAAGTTTCACTTTCTTTTTTCTACTGGTTCCTTTTTTAGCTGATGACAAACATTTATTTGAATTGTAGCGGTATACCATGGAAACCCTAAAATTTACCTTCAAGAGCTGCTAAACATCTGCTAGAGTCCTGCAAACCTAAATGCTTCAGTTTATTTTCAGGCTAACCTGTTTGGGCATGGATTTTTTTCTTCTGCTGGTGCTTTGTCCCAGAGAGCATAACCTTGCTTATCTGCATAATTTGTGTGTGTGTGTGTGTGGCTGACCTTTAGAAAAGCGGTTTTTGTGGTACACTAGATATTTTTGCCTTGCAGAACAAACCTCAGGCTTCCTATTCAGTAACTAAGTGCAACGCATTGCATTAAGATACAAGTCTGTAAGGGGAGGAGAAGGTTTGTGACATGAATAACACTAAACATTTGCTCTGGAGATCCTTAAATCCATTAGTAGTATGATTTTAGGAGGAGTTTGGGTACTGGTTATGGACCAGAGCTGCATAGTAATAGAAAATTTAGCAAATATAGAGCAGGAAGGAGTCTGTCCCACAGCTGTAAAGTGGCGTGTGTACTACAGAGCTGCTCAAGCTCTTGAGGAATCGGTAGCAAGCTCAGAAAGGACAGTGCTGCGTGTACAAGGCGAGAGCTCAAATCAGTTAGTCTTTTCCTTGCCGGAGTCTGGCTGTTCTGCAGTAATTTTGTCTTTAAACATGAACCGCAAACTATTGGTAAACGCTGTCCTAATGACTGGTTTGGGATTTTTCTCCTCCCCAGGAAGAAGAATGCCAACACGAATATGAAGTGAACCTTTTCCTATGCTTGCCACAGCGCCTGGATGCTCGTATCGGGTGGTTAGAGCCGGGGACTCGCCTTTCGCCAAACTGCTTCCTTGGACAAGATGAAGCCAAGGAGGAGCTTTCCGACGCGCTGGAGTCGCAGTGACTGCTGCCCGATTTAAAGTCAATGTCAGACTGTGCCCTGGCTGCCTGGCGAGATGAAAGAAGTGGGGTTGTGGTCACCCGAGGAGGTGACGAATTGGCTAACGGAAAATGCTGTGCCAGAGTATTGTGAGCCATTGAAGAGCTTCACCGGGCAGGATTTGATCAACCTCACGGAGGAGGATTTTAAGACGACGCCTCTCTCCCGGGTGTCTTCCGACAGCGGACAGCGGCTATTGCACATGATAGAAACTTTAAAAATGGCTCACCACATCGAGGCTCACAAAAACGGGCACGTCAACGGGCACATCCGCGTCAGCGTGAGCAACACCGCGCGCGAGAATGGCTTTAGCAGTAAAATGAAGCTAAACGGGATGCCAAATGGGTATAAGAAGGAGATGATAAAGATCCCCATGCCAGAGCCAGAGCGCTCACAGTATCCTATGGAATGGGGCAAGACTTTCCTGGCATTTATTTATGCACTTTTTTGTTTCATCTTTACCACAGTGACTATTTCAGTCGTTCATGAACGAGTGCCTCCCAAGGAGGTGCAGCCTCCCCTACCAGATGCATTTTTTGATCGCTTTGATCGGGTACAATGGGCTTTTTCTATTTGTGAAATCAACGGCATGATCCTTGTAGGACTGTGGTTTGTTCAGTGGCTGCTCTTAAAATACAAGTAAGTAAAACCTTTTGAAAACCGAGTTCTAGGGTATATACTTCTGACAGCTTTTGGAGGTCAGGTGCTGGTTTACCTCCAAATAACATTATGCTTCTTGTGATCTTTCTGATTTTGGTTGCCCAAACATGAAAGAGGTGTCATGCTATAGGTAAACTGCAGTTTCTGTGGCCTGCTTGTGCAAAAAGGAGAAGTTTGGTCCAACTGCTACCTAAGAAACTAATAGTCCTGGTTTTGTTTGCCTGTGCAATTAACTTGAACCCTTTTCACTTGCGAAAAGCCATGAATTGGATGTAATGATGTTCTGAACTCAGTTGACTGTCCTGTCTGTTTAGAGGGAGCACGGCTCACGCTGTTGTGAATACAGCTGCAAACCAGCTTGGGATTGATGTAGTGTCTCTGTAGTTTGCCCGGTGTAAAGACCTACCCTAAGGTTATGATACTTTTGGACAAAACCAACAGGCAGGGGTTTAGTCCGTGCACCTAAACAGTACTGCGTGAAAGAGCGTTGAGGTACGTTTCCTGCTTGATGCTAGATGGGACAGGTAATGTCAAACCCACAAAGTATGTCAAAAGCCCATCATAAAATATGCAAAAGCATAGATAGATATGCAGTGAATTTGCAAGTTCTTAGTGGTTGTCCGCCTCCTTGCTCATACTGGTCAGAATTGCAAGGGTGAATTTGCCTGCCAGTGGAAGTAGCCCACCGCTTACCCTGTACAGAGCGCGTGCGGATGCTTTATTTAGGGTATTTATACTGCTGTAAATCCACACCTTGGGCTGCCTTACCACAAGAGTCTGATGCAAACCCTCGTGCTGCCATGGCTGTGAATGTAGTCTTCAAAGTCAAGTGGCTTTAAGCAGTATGAGGTGGTGTATCACCTTTCTTTTCAAAAACCCAGGCAGAAGCCTGTCCCCCCAGCGGCCCAGCCCAAACAGGGTGTCCTCTTCTCTGCTAATTCATCATCTCATTCTTTACCTGTTCTTCACCTGCCTCTTGCTTTGTTTATGGCTGTAAGCTTCAGTATCGCTCTTATGTTGGTAGCTGCAGTGCTGCCAACGGCACTCCAGCTCCTCTCCCCACTGCTCCAGCTGCCTGCGGTGAACATGGGGCACCATTAACTTTCTTGGGGTCTCAGAGTGTAAATGTTGTTCAAAACCAAGGGAAGTCCCTAGAGAAGATGAGATGGGATTGCTCTCAGGAACGGGTTGTCAGGTTAATAGGGCAATATGAGGCAGCAAACGCTCTGTGATGGAGCTGAGCAGAGTCTTTAGATGAAGAACAGCAGAGTCCATAAGGTCCTTGGAGATTTCGAAGCATTGAGACATGGGCTGACTTTATCATCAAGTATGGTATGATTTATCATTGGTATGGTTGATAGATGTGAAGATCCCACCCCGTCCCCATTTGCTTTGATGTTTGGTTTTACTTGCTTTGGGAGGGCTCTTTCTGGCGTTAGGGGAAGATGTCAGGGAGTCGCAGAGCTTTCCATTCCCAGTATCAGCCCTGGGACAGCTGGTCAGCGGTGGTCAGTGTGTGTACTGGTCACGGAATGCTTTGGAGACCAAAACTCTTCTTTTATGTCAATGAGCAGAGGGGTGGAAGTGTGAGAGGCCCGAGCTGTCGGTAAGCAACAGAAAGGGAAGAACGGGAGAGGTGCTCACAGGAACAGGAGCCCGGTGAGGTGGCTTTATCTGGAGGACCTCACTCTCATGGCTTTGGATGGTGAACCACTAAGTGCCGTACAAAGAGGTGAATCGCTTTTGTGGCGTGGGTTATCACCTCTGAAACTTAATTCAAGAATAAAAAGAGGGAATTAAGCTAGACCTTCCTTACTACTCTGACATCTGATGATGTCAGAGATAGCCATTGCCACACTCCATTTGAGATCTGAAGGTAAGACGTGAAGCCAGGTGGTTGCTGGGCAGGGTGAGACCTGGCTCCTCGCCTACTCAGATGATAAAGATACCGTTCACAGATGTCTCCAAGTGCAAGCTCAGGGTCAGTGGTGAACCAGCAGCATTGTTACCCATAAGCTGAATTGCATCCAGTGGCTGGGTGGAACCTTTGACCGAAGGAGGCCGCTTCATAGTTTCAGACTTTTGAAACACTCTTCTTTGCCAAGCGGTGAAATTCCTATTGCTTATCCTACCAGATCCATTATTTGCCAATAAGCTGATTTCATCCAAGCTGAGCCTGCCGTCCTCCCAAGCAATGAAGGACCATAGAGATGTGTCATCCATGATACTGATCACTCAGATCTTTCTTGTTTAGTCCGGGTTGGATAGGACCTACACGTCATCTTTGTTGGACTACAGAGTTGGGGGCCAAAATGGAAGAGGGTGTTGGGTGTGTCTGTCCAGCTGACCACAGTGCAGGGTTTCCCTTAGCCCCTGTTACTGCTTTCTTGCCCGAAAATGAATTTTTACCTTCAGGTAGAGACTGGAGTTTCTGGCTGGCTTCGGGGCAAGGCACTAGATTTGGTGCCAGGAAATTGGTGACAACTTTCTTTGAACGTCCATACAGAATACTGTCCGTGGCCTTGGGTTGGTTTCTGACCAGGAAGCAGGAGCAGGGTGGATGTGCAAGTCTTGGCTGGGGACTCCCGGCTCCCCGAGCCTTTTTCCACGGACACTGCAGGGAGCTCGAGGAGTCCAGGCGAGCTGCTGAGGCAGAATTAACTTCTCTGGGAAACGTTCCCAGATGTTTCGGGAGAAGTACAGTGCTGGTTTTTGGCCGTGCTTGACATCTGATTCAGCCTCATGGGACTGAAAAAGCAGCATGCTCACTGCCTGCCTTAGGTGAGGTCTGGATGGTGGTAATAAAAGTTGTCTTGGCCAGTAATAAGCTTAGAGGTTGTACTTGCTAGCTGGCTCATAATCACACGCACACAAATCCTTTTGAGAAGGGAAAATATGAGGCTTTTTACATTTTTTTTTTATTACAGTACAGACCACTTTGACGCAGATTTTCCTAAGCTAAAATAGGCTAAATCCAGCTAAACCAAGTAGGTTCATGGGTAATTTCAATTAAAAAAAGTTTAGTGCTCAGTAAAACACTGCCGCTTCTTCAGTCTCTCGAAACACAGTGCTGCTCAGTCCTTAAACCCCAACCCCCGTGTTTGTCTTTATACCAGGTTATAAAGAAAAGCAAGTTCGTGTCTGGTTATAAAAGCCAGGCACAACTCTGAGGTCTTTACTGCATCACCCTTCCGAGAGGAAAAAATTCCTCATCCGAAACGCAGAGGAAAGCCACTGCTCCATGGCACGGTGCCTTCCGCTCTTAAATTTCAGTCCATGGAACTATGTTAATAAAGTATAATTTTTAACTCCCAGCTTTGTCCATGTTTACACCAGGAGAGGGAGGAAAAAATATGAAATACTGTATTTCAATAGCACTCAGCACTCGAGTGCAAAATGCATTTGCACTGTAATAGTTGAAGCTTTTCTGATAAATTAAGACACTCAGATTGTTATTGATCTGGCACTGCAAAGTCATACTCCTCCGAGAGTGGAGCACTACAGTTTAATAACTCTGCCAAAAGCTATTAAAAATAAAAAAGATGGCCAATGTTGAGCTTCGAAAGAGCTCGGTTTGATAGAAATATTATTTTTTTAAAAGTGAATGCTTAAAAGTAGCAACAAATGAATGCCAGAACTTGCAGCTTGTGTTGTAACCCTTTTATTCCCCAAATGATCGTAATTGTAAATACCAACCGTTTAAAATCAACCAAAACCAACAGGGTCCGTAGCAGCAGGATGCAAAGGGTTGCTGTGGTTAAGGCTACGAACTGCTGTAACTGGATTTGCCCTTTGTGACGCCGGCAGTGATTTCTCTTTGCTGAACTCTCTGCGAGCTCAGACAGAGGTTGCTCCCGTCCTGATGGATGTGCCAGAAGGGGTTTAATTGTCGTAGCTCGTTTCCTGTGATGTTATTAGCTGGTACGTAGTGGTGAAACTCCCCGGGCCAGTTTTGGGGCTGGCTGTCACTCCGGAGTCGAAGCTGCAGCTCTCTTACCCCGTGTGCTTTGGCTGGTTTTGCGGAACAGCATCACGGTACCCCCAAATTGCACCTACCCTCTCTGCGTATGTCAGCCCTCAATGAATAAATCTCTTCACAGCTATGGCTGCTTGCCTTGAGAGTGGCTGCCCGTGAAAACACTCTGTCCTGTAGCCAAGCAGCTCTTAATTTGTATTTCGGAGATTTCTTTGCTGATGTGAACTGCTTCCTCTTTAATGCTGCTCAGGAAAGATGTGTTCTCACTTGTTGGGGTCATACAAGCCATTTCTTCCCAAGCAGCCCTTTGTAATTACTAGATGTGTGTGTCAGCTGAAATAAACTTCCTCCTTTTCATCTTACAGTGAAAATATTGTAACTTTATCCCCTGCCTCGAATAGGAAATTAGTGACCGCTCAAAGCTAATGGAGGGGTCTGGGGCATGAAATCCCTTTCAATGTCTTCAACATGAAATCTGCACAAGCCTTTGTATTCTAATCCTTATATTTCCTGTAATCACCTTCATGAGTCATGTTAGTCGAGTTGCTCTTGTGTTTCTGACCTGTAAAGCGTGGGAATATTTGTAAAGTAATTCAGTATTCTCAGGTGTAAGCAGATACTGTCACGAGTTTCAAAAGCATCGAGAACAGTTGGTAGCTTATTTTATTTCCCTTTGCATATTTTGTTTGCATTGAGTGACCTCCTTATTTTTTTTTCCTCTCTTTTTTTTTTCTGTTTCTTTTAGGTCTATAATTAGCAGAAGATTTTTCTGTATAGTTGGCACACTATACCTGTATCGGTGTATTACAATGTATGTGACTACACTCCCAGTACCTGGCATGCATTTCAAGTGTTCTCCAAAGGTAAACTTTGTCTGGCTGCCTTTCCATATTTTAATCTATATGTTTTCCCCTTGTCCTGCTGTTACCAAAACTGCGAGCAACGCTTTCTCAAGAATTGTTCCTAATTTGAAAATACCGGTTTGGCGTGATGGGAACATCCTTCTGCAGATCACCAGCTTCCGTCTCGGTGAAGGCGTTGACAGTTGCTTTGGGGCAGTGCAGGCGTTCCCACCCTTTTCAAAGTGCTAATCTACACAATTTCTGTAGCATTTTCAACTAATTTGCACAATCAGCATTTTTCTGTCTGTACCGAAGCAGTCAAAGGTGTGCAACCTGTGGAGGTGCCGTGTGTGACTGACTTATTTCTAAACACTTCGGTATGTCAAATCCAAGTATGATTTGTATTTGAAAATGGCCCAAAGAGACTTTTCTAAGGCTGGTGAAATTTGCAGACGTTTGTCCCTGCATATATTTTTGCAATTGCGTTAGCACGAGGACTTGCCACCTCCTCCCCGATCTAGCGCTGACTCCTGTTTGTTGTGCCGAGGCATAAAATGGGCTTGCAAAAGCTGTGGGTGAAACCAGGCTCCTGAGACGGAGGTGCTTAGGCAAGACCCTCGTAGTCATCCTTGGAGGGTAATTCACGTGCTCGGGGTGGTGACGGGGCAGGGATGGTGGTGTTGCATCCATCTCCTGTCACACAAGCATTGGTGTAAGCGTGGTCCTTACTGCAACATGCTGTGTCTAAAACAGACTGGGCTTCTACGGTACGGAGCAAGGTGCGTGTATTAGACACACTGTTAGTTCGTCTCCGTGCCCCTCCTGGGGTTGTTTGTGCTATAGCTTGATTTAAGCAGGAGAAAGAGGGGGAAAAGATAACTTCTGTGAAATATGTACTGCAGACACAGTTCAGCAGCTTTGTGTGCGCAGCCATGCGTTAGATGACAGGTAGTAAAATCACTGATTTACAGATCATAAAATCCTGATTCCACTCTGTACACGTGCTGTCGCTGTTTCGGTGAGGATTGCTGGTACCTACAAACAAAGCCGAAACGCTTCGGTTCCTCGGGGAAATAAAGCCAGGGAATGTACTACACCGGTTGTTTGACAAGGCAGAGCGCTTGCCAACCCACGTGTGGCTTTTTGAGGGACCAAGGTCTTTTGTAAAGAGAAACGAGTGGGAGAGGAGTCAACATTGTGTTTGATCAGTCAGCCATTCTGAAATTAAAGAAACAACACAGGTACTTATCGGCTGAAGTGAGTAAATCTACCATTTTTGGAATTTTATAGCGTTGGCAAGTCCGTCTCATTACTCAAGTAAAGACGAGGCTATGTTGTGCTCTTCTATTGCCCCGATAAGACTAGGGATTAGCTGGGCTTTCGTGAAAGCTATAAATATACTCGTGGGAAAAGAATAACCTCTCAACACCTTATTGAGTTATATATGATTGTGAGAAGTTGGCTTTGGGGAGCGTTTGAATGTTTCGTAAGGAACTGTTAGCAGGAAACGTTTGATTGCTGCAAAGACCCTGTTTAAATCTGTCAGAAATTAATAATTTCCACTTCTTAAAGCAAGACTGAGTTTTAAAATAAAAGCAAAACATGCTTATAATGGCCAGCCGGGGGGATCAGTTTCCTTCTGACTGTGAAATGATTACCATGGGTTTCAAAACCTGATAAAATGAGGTAAGGATGCAGCACACGTGTAGTCACGTGCATTGATCCATCAGTCCTGCTCCTTTGAGCTCAGATGGCTCTTGCTTCCCGTTGGGTCCCAGAGGTGCTCAGTGCATCTTGGTCGTGCTTGTCCCACGGCATACATTTTCTTTGTGGATTTATTTAACGTTTGGGCTTGTTTTAGCACGGGGAGCAGCAAAAGCAAAATCTCGGGACAGTGCCAGCTGCCCTTCAGTCACCTGGGAGGAGGGCGAGGGGCGTCCTCACCGGAGGGACTTGGTTTGCTTCGATTTGGCTTTCCTAAGGCCAGCTGAAGTTATTTCAGAAATACCCTCTGAGCCAGCACCACGGGTTGGAGGTGGGCCAGAGCAGGTCCATCAGGTGTGGAGGAACATCCCCGTTGGTCGCCAGGTTTGAGTTAAAGCCGGCGCAGAAGTTTGGCACCGTGCTCTGACAAACACCGTGTACAGGTTTCTTTTGACGGGTGAAATGGAAAGAAACGATTTTGAAGACTTTCCAAGGCAGGGCAGTGGGAGACCTTAGGGTCTGGAGTGAGACGCTCTCTTCTATGCGTTGGATCTGGACATTTCGGCAGCGGGACGTACAGCTTGGGCAGCTCATCCTGTTTTTCCTTGGATTATCATCCCTAGTGCGCTGTTGCAACAAGATGAACTAACTTAAGCTTGATTTATTTTAGCGCGCATTGCCTCTTGAACAGAAGGAAAAACAGATGTTTAGAGAGCATGACAATTCTAGCTATAGCTGGAAATATTTTTAATTCCTTTTTATTGGTGAAGCTGGATTTTTGAGACTGTACTGCAGAAGTTGTAGTTTTTCCAAGAATGGTTATTCTGAACCTCACTGTATATATGTGAGGTTCATAAATACATCTATGTGCCCATTGTATATCCTACTGCAAGAATAGGAGGAATAAAAAGAGATCTGAACCCGTTAGCTCTGCTTGAAGATTCCCACTAAAAATCATTTTCCTGCGTTAGCAAAGGCTGCCAACAAGACCTGGGAGAGAGTTTACACCTTTGCATGGTAGCAGCAATAAGTCCTTATAAAAAACATAGAAGACAATTTTTGCTCCCCTACCTGTTTTACCGTGAGTAACAGTATGAAACTACTATATAACTGTAACTATATATATATATATAAAAAACTACTCCTGAGTGTAGCCACCAGCAGTTTAACAACTTTCAGACCAGTTTTTTGCTTTGGTAGTATACTGAAAAATGCCATGTTTGCCATGGCAACTGGAAGGGACCTGGGGTAAAGGGCTTTTGCACACATACATACGTACACAAATATGTGTGTAAATAAAAATGCCTTTTTCCCGTGCCTTTTTGATCTGTATTGTGAGCGTAGGAAAAAATCAGTAGTCCTTTGGGATACTGTATTTATATAACTTCCTTGATTCTTCATACATTGAATACTTCAAATAAAGTGATATTTTAGACAAATGGATGGAGGTGCATATGGCTCACATGAGCACTAGCTATAATAGATGCAAAGCATCAATAAAAAAAAATAAACTCATGTCTCACTTCCAGTCTTTTTCCCTCTAGAAGCGTGCTGCTAGCTTTTGGAAAAGGCTGTGGATTTACTGATTGGTGTTGCCGTATCAAAACAAAAAGAGAGAATAACTGAAAGGCAAAGTTGCTGGCTAACACTGTTGCTTTAAACTCCGAAAGGTTAGCGCTGGTATTTTACTGTGCTTTTGTGTTTTACTCTTCCACCAGCTTTTTGGAGACTGGGAATCTCATCTGCGAAGGATAATGAAATTGATTGCTGGCGGAGGATTGTCCATCACAGGATCCCACAACATGTGCGGCGACTATCTGTACAGCGGTCACACCGTCATATTAACTCTTACATACTTATTTATCAAAGAATGTAAGTTCGTTACTGTTCATGTGAAATTTCCTGTTGTGTAATTCCTTGCTAATTGAAGAGTTATTGTTGTGCTGATGGGTAAATAAAGTAAAAATGCACGCTTTTTCATTTAAATAAAAATAATAGAACTTCAAAGACATAGGGCTTACTGAAAAAGAAAACTTTGGAGACAAAATAAAACCCTTTACCGTGTAGATGTCTGAATTAAGCATTTTATTTCAAAAAAATTTTGTTTAGAGTATAATTGAAACCTTCATCGCACCCTGCCTGATGAACGGCATTTCAACAGTGTGTCTCCTAGCCTAGAGAGAGACCAATGCCTTGCAAAATGCAAGGCTGCTCGTTTTGCAAGAATCAGGCCTCAACGCATGCATTTATCTTTTATGAAAGGCAAGAGGAATGATTGCCATCTATGTAGAATCAATATTGAAATACACATCGGTTGATTTTACTGACCAGGGTATACTACATTGTTACGTATTGGGCCTGTTTCTCAAAGATTTCGAAACCTTTCTATTTTCCAGGGATCTGATTACCCCTGAGTGCAATTTAAAGTTACACCTTGAGAGAATGATACTTATTTTGTGATCTCCGCATTCCTGCTCTTAATCTTAATGCAGGCATCGCGCTACCCACCCAGGATTGCAGTCTGCATCCTCTGCTAGTTACAGCAGTAGTCTTGCGTGCTGATAATGTCACGCTTTGAAGTAATCACTGCTTGTGCTTCTTTCCAGATTCCCCACGGCGGCTCTGGTGGTATCACTGGCTTTGCTGGGCACTCAGCATGGTTGGGATGTTCTGCATCCTCCTTGCTCATGACCACTACACTGTGGACGTGGTGGTGGCTTACTACATCACTACAAGACTTTTCTGGTGGTATCACACAATGGCCAACCAGCAAGTGAGTTTCTCCCAGTCTTTGGATCTGCGTGGCTCTGCTTGTAGCGTGGTGGTGAGCGAATATCCACACTTTGCCTTGAGCCTCTCTGCAGGAGTAGGAGTGGACCCACCCATGTCTTGTGGAGCATCCCTCTCTTCCCCCTCACGTTGGGTTTGCAGGAAAGAAAGAGGCGTCGTCGGTTGGGTTCATTTTGCGTCTTGACCGCAAAAATATATGAAAGTCTACCCGCAGGCAGGCAGGCCTCTCCCTGCTTCTGCTGTGTAACCTCAAGCGTGGAAGTCCTTCTGCATATAGGCCAGTTGGCCAGTTTTGTGATAGCAGAGCAAACCATTTAGATGTGGTGGGTTTTTTTGGTCTTGGGGCTTGTTTTTTTTTGTTGAAGCCAACTGGGTTTTCCTTGTATTCTGTGGCTTGTGCCTTTAGTTAGATGACAGGTCTCTTGAGGAATAGTACAAGGCCTCACTAAAAATGAACGAGTTTCTCAAAGTGTTTCCAAGCGGCGGTAAGTTCCCCTGACCGAGGGAGACGTGTTCCTTTTGGAGGATGGTGCAGCAGAGAAGAGGCTGCTCGCGTCCTAAGGCCCGTGTCTAGGAAGGCGTGAAAAACAGGGTGATGAGGTAAATGCTGAGAGCAAGGAGCTGCTTGGGAGGAGACGCAGCACTTGATGGGAGAGAGCAAATCATGGCTTGTAACACTCAGAGAGCAGTGGTAAATGATTCAAAGGTCGAATGAAGTCTAAATGAGCTCTCATGTCGTTCTCATTCTTACTTTCCTGCTGGTGAGCTAGATGAGAGATGAGCTTACGGTGCTGAGGAACGTGAGAGAAAATACGCAAGTCTGTTACCCATGGGAAAGAACTAGTGAGTTGAGACTCTTACCCTTAGGTCTGTAACAGCAAATTGGTGTCCAAATATTTTCTGTGCAACGTGGAGAAAGATATTTTGCTTTTCTGTTGCATATGACTCCAGTTAATTAAGTTTAAGAAAGACCTGGTGCGATGATAGGAAATTAGTTGATATTGCGCTGGTACAGATTTTTAGATCATATCAAGGCTTTCTGGCTACCATGTCACCTTATTCCGGTGGTTTCGATGCTCCTTGAAGCAATACACCACAGTCAAGCCCCATGGTACGTTTTTACCACCAAATACCTAATTGCAAAGAATGCGCTTTGGTGTTCAGTCAGTTTGGGAACCGCTGTGTGCGACGGCAATCTGTGCCCAGACTTTGTAACTCATGTCGTACGGCACCAGACTGACTTCCACGCTTTGCATTTGCTCCTGGGCTCTGTCGGAGCGATGGTGCTGAGTGGCCGTGCTGCCAGGCTGGAAGTCGGGATTGCCTGGAGTGCTGATGAGGACTTGCTTCAGAAAAGCCCTTTGCCTTACTGTAGGGAAACGTACCCGTTTTGCCGCATGAAGTGACTCAGAAGGTGGCTCAACGTTGCTCCCCTAAGCTGCCGAGATGTTGGGAAATGCCGATCCCTGGATCCTTACCTGAGCGCATGTTCGTGTGCTAGTCTCTCCTTCCTGGTGCTGCTCCATGTGCAGAGGGCTGTGGCTTGTGTCTGACCTTAAAATTAAAAGCAAAGGCCTGCTAGGGCTAAAGCGGATTTATGTTATGTGTGAGTTTATGACATGGCAAGAGAGCTTAGCATTCCAGCCCCTGCTTGCACTTTCCGGTGGGCTGATACAACGCTTCCCTGCTCTGGCGTTGAAAAGGCGCAGCAGGTAGTTGGATAACTCCCTCGGAGCCTGCCCATTCCTTGCGTCTCCGCTGCGGCTTGCTCGTGGCCCGGAGAAGCCAAAGGGTGGGTGGGGGGTGGCTTGGGAACGTGTGGAGGGCAGAGCAGGGTTCGTTACCTCCTCCGGGTCCGGGTTGAGGCACACAGCCAGGCTCCGAAGCGGTTCTTGAGCTACATGTCATTTCAGACATACTTAGGGAAACGGCTGTGCCTTGGGGTGGGCTCTTTTCCTTCCCAAAGGAGAGGAGAGACTGATCTTTTGGGCCAGTCGTTCTTTTCCACGGGACCGTTGAACAGCTGAGGTCTTGGAAAGGAGGGCAAGCCTCACTTGGCAGCAACGTTTGGCGTGTGCAGGGAGGCTATGGAGAAGCGGCTTGGCTCCTCTCGATCTTTGTCTGTGCAGATCTGTTTGGGAGGTCTTTCTAGATATCGAGAGATTTTTGTAAGCAAGACACCACTGATGAACGGTAGCAAGCGAGACGCGATGAAGTCGTGTGAGTAAGCGACGTGCGCTTCCGTAATTCTCTTTTTTCCGATTATCTTTGTGCAGGTGCTAAAAGAAGCTTCCCAAACTAACCTCCTTGCAAGGGTCTGGTGGTACAAGCCCTTCCAGTACTTTGAAAAGAATGTCCAAGGAATTGTACCTCGCTCCTACTACTGGCCCTTCCCCTGGCCGGTGCTGCACCGGGGCAGGCAGGTGAAATACAGCCGCCTGGTGAATGACACATAACAGCGTGTCGACGGACAAAATGGGGGGGAAAGGACCTGTCCCAAGTGCTAAGAACTCCGCACGAGAAGATGCCATAAAAAAAAAAAAATCAACCGCTCCCTAACCCTTTCTTTTAACAGTTCCCTTGACTTAACCTATTCAGTTACCTGGTAAGCACTGTGATCTTTTTTTCTCTCCAAAGGATCTGCGTTGGACAACAATAAAGAGAATTTAACTTATCATGCACTGTTACACATTTCTTGTTAATAGATTTGGGATTTACATTTACCCACCACCATGTTCCTTTGTATATGATGCGACAGCATAAATGAAAGCTTTTATATCATAAGTTCTGGTCTTTCCAGTCACGTCTGGGAATAAAGCATATTATTTTCTTGGGAAAACATACTTTTCATATCTCTTGCCCCAAAGATTGGGCTGTAAGCCATTTTCTAGCAAATGACTATATGAAGGTTTCTAAATACCTGCCTTGGGTAAAATTGAGAAATCTTTCTACCTGTTGCACCGCGCTACAAATAAGATGATAGACACAGGAAGGTTTGGTAATCTTGATTTTGTAGAATCTGCAGTGACTGTGTCAAAAAGTGCAAAAAAAAAAAAAAAGAAAAAGAAAAAAAAAAGAAGAAAAAAGTTGTAAAGTGATTTTCTAAGTATTTCCTAACTTTATTTTTCAAAATGTGTATGAAAATTAAATTTAAAAAGATTTTTACATGTCAGAGAATAGAGAGTTAAAATTTAAAGAAAATGCTTCTTGGGAGAGAGAGATTTGTCTATGTTTCTAGTGCCTTTCTTGTCTTGATTGTATGGTCAGTAGGCAGTCTTAAATGTTTTTATTTAAAATAAAGTATTCCATGAAAGCAGAATTATATATACTGTATAATTACTAATTTTTGCATTTATAGCTAAATTAAACTGGAAATTTGCTTATAATGTTGAAATTGCCATGTGTAGGGGGGGAAAAAAACCAAATAAAAAGGGTCCGATCTTGCTCACACATTGTGGGCAGGTCAAACTAAAAGGTATCACTTTATTGTCTACTTGGTAGCTGTATTTTAAAAAGAAAAACAGCCATGAATTCCTGTTTTTTAAGAATTTTACAAATGATCACTGAGTGAACTACGAATGGTTTCTCCATCCCGTTTTGAAATGTTGTTGAAAAACAACAAAGATAATCTATTTCTTTAAAATATTTGTGCAGAAACTGCATGTAATTATAAGTTTCACTCCTACCATACATACTGTATGTTTGGGGAAGTATTCTATCCTAAACTTGCCAATGTGCAGAACAAAATAGTTTTTTTTAAAGAATGAAGAAGAGAAAATATATATATAAATATATATATATCCATTCTGTATTTTACGTGAAGCAGAGTTATCTTCTGTAGGGTTTTTTGTGTATTCACAAGGTGATATTTGTATTGTAAAACAACAATGGTGAAGGAAAATAAAAAGGCTTTTGAAAAATGTAGTTTCCTTTATCTTTTTGATATTAAGTTTAAATTTAAAGCTGGGTTTATTCTTCCAAACCTTGCCTTTAATTTTATCTGTTATTGCACTGTAGGCCATCAAATTTGGACTGTATGGAAACTGCATTGATTTCGAATTGCTGTTCGCGTTGGGCAAAACCGTGCCTTATCTGAAATAAATGCTATGCAATAGATTCTGATCGTGCGGGAGCCGGGAGCGGATGGGAGAAGCCTTCCTGGGAGCCATCACCAGGGCTTGAAAAATCTACCCCAAAACTGCTGGGACGGAGCGCGTTGCAGGGTAAACATCCACGGCCCCAAGATTTATCAGTCCTGTCGCTTAAACAAAAAACAAAACAAAACAAAAAAAGAAAAGTGACATTTCTGTGAGTACGTGGTGGTGAAAGTGTCATTTCTTCTTTTCTTTTTTTTTTTGGGGGGGGGGGGGGCTGGCTTATCTCTGTTTCTCTGCCCTGTTCCTCAGCCTGGGCCAGAAACTGCCTTGAAGAATTGAAGGGGTGTTGCTGCTGCTGCTTTGCCTCGCTGTTGCTTGGGATGCTGAACAAGACTAACCCGTCGCTTAGCACTTCTCTCTCTCTCCGGAGGGAGGGAATTTCTTCACGCCCCACGCTTCTTGGCAAAGCCTTTTGCAACAGCGTTTGCAGAGCTGTCTGTGAATTTTGGGGACCAGCTCTGCATGCTTTACCTCCAATTCACCGTATTCTCTTTGCAACTAGGCAGTTCAAAGTCGATTTTTTTCCAAAAAGCAAACCCACCCCGCGACAATTCCTTGAGAGACTTCACGCTCCCAGACGTAAATGAACGAGTAGATTTTTCAAGACCTGGCATCACGCACATCAAAACCATTGACATAAGTAAATGTATGGATATATGCACATGACATTAAATGGAATCTGCTGAATTCTGCATTGTAGTGTCTGACTTACTGCATGGATCTTGCTAAACATGGTTTCATTTTTTTTTAAGTTTTTTTTTTTTTTTCACAGCAGAGCTGTGCTTTGGTAAAGCATGCTGTCTTGAGAACGAAGTCTGGGCAAGCAGGGACACGGAGCTCAGCAGTGTGGCGTTGCGCTGGGTGCTGCCTAGTCTGGAGGAGGGGACCGAGGGAATAGATAACGAGACACAATCGTTGTGCATCAGTGTTAACTCCAGACCGGGGTGCTTCTGCTGCCTTGTTCTTCTCCTTCCCTGCGAGTATCTGCTCGGCAGCGCCAGCTTGCTGAGATGGGTGATGGCTTGTGATGGCGCTAAGGCTGCGGGGGTCGGTGCTGGAGTGCAACCGCTCGTTCTTTAGCATTGCGGTAACGATTGGGGATCCCAAATTTCCCACCGTCGAGCACTTCAGCTGCATTTCCCCCAAGCTGCTCGGGTATGGTACGTCTACAACGATTCTTCTGCCTTCGCTTTCTGGAGAGGCGTAGCCAGGGGGTGATGGTGGACACTTTGAACACCCACGCTTGTCTTTTCAGCATCGTATGTCTGGGGTGAGATCCTTGGGCAACTTCCAGGGGCAATCCTGTTCCCGATTAGAGGCACAAGCAGAAGTACGCTGTCCCCTTGCCCCCGAGCACTGGCACATGGGTGCGTTGCATGCATCTCTACCTTGGGTGGTGAAGCTTGTGCTGCTTGGGCACGGGTGGACCTTTACCACCGATACCCATCAGAGAGGTGAGCCCAGCAAACGTGTGGCAGTGTGGAGCAAGGAAGCCAGTAAAAGAGCTGAAATCTGGTCTTGTCCTGCCTGGATTGAAGCAGAGGTGACAGCTCTTCCCACATTGTGCCACTAAAACTGTCTTCTCTTGGCTTGAACACCCAGTTGGTTGGTCCTAGGATGCCTGTAGGAGGGCAGATTTGAAGGCAGAACCACCTGGTAAACTGTAATGTGTTGTCCAGTGCAGATTCACACAGGCTGAAGTTTGGAGGAGGGATCTCCACCTGAAGAGGCTGGAAAAGGGCAGCTTGAGATGGGGGAGGATCCGGCAAGTGGAGAAACAGAAACCGAGATCTTTCCTAGGAGGACGGGCTTTGATGAGTGCCCATGTTGCCGAGATCATCTTGGTTTAACTTTTTCAGTCCTTACAGGTAGGGAAAGCCTGAAGACCCTTAAAATACAGGGACCGGAGGTTTTTGAGGAGCACATGCCAAGCGTTTGCTATTCTGTACCCTCTGAAAAGAGCAATTAACCCCCATCAACCTCCCCCCTCCTGCTTTTACTGAGGGGGCAGCAACTCCTCTGTAACCCAGCAGGAACATGCATCTTGTAGAAAATTAATACTGATTTTCTAGCACAGGCGTATCCTCTTAATGTCATTTCTGCCGCTGGTTATCCACGTGTGCTGTAGGCTTGACCAGGCAGGCTGGTGAGCTCCAGAATTTGGGTGCATCCCTTCGTCAGCCTTGTTGAAATAAATCGGCACGTCTCTAGCAAAGTTTGGGAGCAGGCGGGAATTCTCCACCTTGACTGCAGATGATTTTCAGCAGCAGCATCTCAGCCCAGGTGGTTGGCGGGTAGGCATGGGTGGGCACAGAGCCGCCCACCTTGTTCATTTTCTGCCTGATTTTTATCCAGAAAAAGCCAGCGGGAGTTAGTTTAGGAAGGATCTGCCCAATTCTGCATTGTTTTTCAGTTTCCAGGGTTAAGAAGGGTTTCCCAATCTTGTGCTAGAGCTCTTCTGCTTTGCACGTGCTGCTTGGCTCTTCCTCGGAGCGATGCTTTCCCCGCGCTCTCCCGCATCCCAGGTAAGTGCCGTGCCCGCGGGGCTGCTGCTGTGCGCGTTTTAGCAAAACATCCATCCAGGGCCCGGGAACGACTCACAAACGCTGGTTTGCGTGCAAATGAAGACAAAGTGAGTGTTTTCCAACAAATGCTTCCCGGTGTGTCCAGCCGCCTTGGGACCTTGTTGCAGGTTGGAGAAGGGGGAATGGGTTAGCTTGGGGGAACGTGCTTTGGCCAGGAGACGGTGGGCTGAACCCCAGACTGGCTGCTCTAGGGTTTCTTCTGATGTCCTCTATGCTCCTGAGCACTGAAAGTGCTGCCAGCCTAGACTTGGAAATCTCTTAACCAATTTTGCTCTCAAAAGATCTCTGTCAACACAAGGACGTCTCCCTTGATCACCCACCTCTGATGACGGGGATGATCATCCGGGTAGTGCCGTGGGGTCCGGCCACGTTGGAGTTGGTCCCATCGCCTTTAACATGACGGGGAAAACTTGGTGCAAGAGCTTTCCCACTCTCCTCGGGACCTGCTTATGATGCTCTGGGTGACTTTTGGCCCACAAACTCCCTAACTCAACTAACAATCGCTTCCGCTCGGGCTTCACCGCCACTTGTCTGTGGCCGCGGCACACGCCAGTCACAGCATAACATCATCGTAACCCCTGATTTTCCTTTTTCCTGGGAGAAAGATACGCTGTTAGGCAAATTATTTGAGCAACCCTTTGTTTTGGGTTAATTTTGGTTGATCTCAGCTTCTTGCAGGTGGAGCGGGTCGGGCAGGATGAGTCTGAGCTGCAGAACAGGGACCTGCATTCGCCGCCCGGCGGGGTGGCTTTGGCTCAGGCAGCCCTCGGCTCCCCCTCCAAGGTGATTTTTTTTTTTTTTTTTCTTTCCTACTTAATATTTTAAAGGAAAGCAGAGTGGGCCAGGAGCTCAGGACATTGTTTCTCTGCACTGATGTCTCCCCCCAGCTGGAAGATGCAGCTCTGCACCTTCCAGCAGCGAGAGATAGTCCGCTTTATTATTTTTTTAGCCCTCCGGTGTACTCGTATGCGTTGCCTGCGCTTTGACAGAGCGAGTGGAACATACCTTCCCTTTTCACCTGGCAGCCACGTTACTTTTGGTTGGTCGGTTCGTTGGGTTTTTGTTGTTAAATTACTTTTTTGGCAGAGATTTTAATACTTGCCTCAGCTCCTTCCTCGTTCGGTTTGTGCTGCTGTTCGGGGAAATGACATTGCGGCGCTTGTCCACGCCTGTTTGTTTGTGGCCCCTGTTCATCCCCTGGAAGGGACGACCCGCCTGTGCCTTGTCACATGACCTCTTCATGACGTCATTCTGCGTTTTAGCTCATGGGAAACCTCAGCCAGGCTGGCGGGGGGGGGCACTAAGGGGGATGCTCAGCTTTGAAAGCAGTAACGTTACGTACGAGAAAGGGAGCGTGTTTGGCTTTTGCTGCCGCTTCAAGTGATTGATGGCAAAATATTTTCCATTTCTGGTGAAGCTTTAACCCATTTGCATTTAATCCGCGGATAGATTTAAGGCACGTGGTCTGAAGAAGTTTTGGGTGTTCCCATGTCTAAACATCAATCGAGTGTTAGACCGCAGCAAAAAATCACCAGGACTTGGTTGTCTAGAGGGGCAGGAGGGTCCTTGCTCACACTGTGTCCCAGGACAACATTTTGATGATGTTTGGTAGGAACCCCTTCAGCCCAGCTATCGCTCGGCGATCCGCGCGTGACTTTTGGGTTCAGAAACCGTCATCGTTCCAGTTTTGCTGCCTTTGCCAAAGCCCTTCTCCCCTTTCAACCTGCCCTTCCTACTCTTCCCCTGCGTGCTCCCGGCTGCGTTGTCCAGCAGGAAAGTCACCGTTTGCCACCACAAATAGGTCTGATCCCGCTACCGGGAGCAGTTTTCAGCTACACCACGGACCCGCGGCGTTTCCACAACACGGCGTGCTGTCTCCCAGTGAGCTGCAAATACCCGAATGCCGCGTCCCGCAGAGCTGTTGGTGTCTGACCTGGAAAATATCTTCACCCTTCAACCAGCTATTTAGCACATGTGCGAGGACAGGTGCTGGAGGCCCTCGAGGGACGCCGGGTAGCCCCGTGCTGGGACTGCAGCGGGTTTTTGTTGTGCAGCTCTTCATGGGCCTCCTCTTCTGGTTTTGTGTCCGGTTTTGTCCTCTTCTTGCGTCCCTGCTGAAGTTTCAGGTTTTGCCTGTACCCACAGAAAGGGTCCTGTGCTTAAGTGAGGTATTTAGAGCTGGCTTCAGCCACGGTCCCTTGTGTCACTCAAGCCCCAGCTCAGACAGCTCCTGTGAGCAGGCAAGAGGCACGTTCACAGCTGAAACTCCTGTTGAATGCAACGGAACGAGCTCTCCCAGCTCGGGGGTGGCAGATTTGGTGTTACCAGAAGAACTAGAGGTTTCATGAAGCAATTGAAGGCAACGACGCTGTCCACCATGCCCAAGTTTTCCAAAGAAATACTTGAGAAGTTTTAAGCCCGGCTCAGATCTTGGTGAAATACCTGAATTGCTGCATTGGCCACGGGAAGCAGAAGATGCTCCAGAAGGAAATCATTGTGTGTCCCGGGTGTTGGGCAACCAACTAGAGAACTTAGCGACATCTTGTGCGACCACTTGGCACTTCAGGGTCAGTCTGTGTGCCAGCCTGGTCACAGAGCTGTACTTGAGTATGTCCGTCATGACCATGACTTCAGCCCTTCGCCCAACGGAGCTACCTGCTGCTGCTTGGAGCAGGCGTGTGAGTGTTTTGACCAGGAAAGGTGGGGAAGAAAAATCCACATGGGGCTGCTGGGTTTTCCCCCCAGTGTGTCCTCGCCAAAGCCTGAGCAGATTTTTGCTGACAGCTCTGTGCAGAAACATTCTCTCCTGCCATCAGGATCCTCCTGCATCCATGTAAAAAGGACTTTGGCCATTATTAAATAAAGAACCAACATTATCTAAGAGGCTTCATAATTGCTTTCCCCTCCTCACATCCAGGATCCCAAGACTTTGGTGAATGTCTTGGGTCTGTACAAGCAACATGCTCATTTTGAGATGATGGTTGTTTCAATTTTCTGCTCAGGAACTGGCCATGGTTTCGCAAATAGGCTTGAATCAAGGTTTCTGTCCTTCAAGTGAGGAGGCCTGCAGCATGCCTGACCTTTCTGGAGATTTGCTCACTGCTATGGGGGATCTGCAGTGGCTTCCCAGGAAAAAAAAGATTTGCCCCCCAAACACCGGGTTGATGTAGCTGGTTTCAGTGGCTGCAGAAATCCAGCCAGGCTTTCTGGTTTCATAGATGGCAGCACAAACTGTTCCAGCGTAATAAAGACAAACCTGGGTAACACAGTGTTGTTTTTTTTTTTCTTTTTCTTTTTTTAAAAAAAGGAAATGTCAGTCTCTCCGTTACCCATCCACCCTTTTGATGCTCCCCAGCAGGCGCAAACAAAAATTCAGCCAGATTATGCAGCAGGTCTGTCCTCTTCCCAGCTCTGTGCATGCAGTGAGCTATACCAGCTGGTGGGTCTCTTCTGGACTCCTTTTTTATGAATTTTAATTAACAGAAAGGCAAAGGAATTGGTGTGAATCTCCAGGAGAGCTTTTTGAAGACGTCCAAGACCCCCACACCTTGTCCAGCAGACGGAGGTGCACGAGGCAGCTGGGTTTTGCAAGCACAAAGCAGCGGTTGCTTCACCCCAAAGGCAGGGCCGGACTTGCTGGTAGAAAATGAAGTTTTAAAGATAATGTAAATGAGTGTGTGTTTTGGCTTTGGGCCATTCCTGCTGAGATGGCTCCCAACTGTCAACCAAAACTCAGTCGGGCACGGGAAAACAGGCTGGTCAGGTTGCCGTCCCGATGATGACGAGCCATGTCAGAAAATCGGAGATCCTTTAGGGAAGGGTTTTGTTCTCCTGTCTCGGCTAAGACAGTCGTTCCTTTAATCCTCACTGCTTAAAGCATTACTTTTATTTACTGTTTTGAACAGATTAAGTTTTTTGTGTTTATTTGCTTTAGGTAGGACATAGAGAACACAGTCCCATTCCTGGTGGGGACAAATTGCCTTCTGTTGCGATTGCATCCTGCATCCCTGGCCGGCCCCTGGAAACCTCACCCATCTCTGGGGGTTAGCCGAAAATCCTTGGTGTGAGGAGCACTGTGGCTTTGGATGAACATCTGCTGTGCACCAAATTTAGGTGGTGAAGCTGCTCTGAGCCTCCGCCTGGAAGGAGCTGTGACAAGAGCAACTATTAAAGCTGGAACAAACCACATGAAGGACCGTGAAAATGAGAGGGGAGGAAGAGAAAACCAGCCAGACTTCAGGCTATTTCCTTTGAGTGGAGGGGGAGAAGGAAAAGAGAGAGAAAAAGAAGAAGAAGAGAGAAGAGACAAAAGAAAAAGGAAAAGGAAAAGAGCACCCGGGAGGCCAAGGGCAGGTGGGAAGTCCGCAGTGTCCCACGTGCACCTTCCCTCTGCGTCTCTTTGGCGATTTTCCCCATTGCCTTTCCTGCACGCCGCTGTTGGAAGACGAGGACGGAAGGATCCAGTTTCAGAAGGTTTGCCGAGAAGATCGTGGTCTCCTATGTGTCTATAAGGGAAGAGCTTACTTTTATATGGTCCCAGCTTTGACGGCTTGCACCAAACGAGCTCTCTGAGAGACCAGGAAATGCTGGGTTTGTGCAGGGTGGTTTTAAAGCGAAACGTGGATGCTGGAGGAAAGGGTCAGTTCTCTGAAATGATCTAGTCTTGCTCCGGAAAGGTGAGAAACTAAAAAATGAGGAGCAGAAAGGGAAGCAAACGCTTTATTGGTTTACATTTAAAAGCAAATTTGCTTAATTTAATTTATTTTTTTTCCTAAAGGATCATATATAGAGGTGGTTTCAATCCTCTTTCTTCATGGTTTGGAAGCACAACCTTCACTGCATAAGGAAATGTACCTTTACAAATCTGTGTTTACTGCGTTTCCTTCTCTCAGCTTTGCCTTATTGCTTCAGTGGATCCATTAATCGTGAGTGACCTTAGAATTTTTTCTTTTTTAATTAAGGGTACATTAAATTTAATTAAGGGGTACAACAAAATATTTTTAACTTTCCAAATGTATGAAATGTTTTTAAAAAAGGAAAAATAGTGTCATTTTTATCCTCTGACATCTCTTTATGTGGTTTACCTGCAAAATTGTTCCAAACAACAATGTTTAATCCCATGGAGTGAGAGGATCCACGATGTCCTGAATGCTCCTTGTCAAATATTTTCAAGTGACTGAAAGCTGGTACTTGGTCTCATATGAGAAATCAAGGGCATCCGGTAGAAGTCAAGACCAGTTGAGCGTTTCTATGAGTCAGTTGGGTGGTGGCATCAAACCAAGTAGGTTTGGAAGGGCTTGGCTGGCTTGTCCCAAAGTGATCTGCAGCGTTCGCGCTATGCTGAGACAGACTGAAAATCGTGTGATGTCTGCAGCTAGTGGATGTGCCTGGGAAGGGTACAAATTGGTATCGTGTTGGCAGCACTGATGGGTAGAAGCAATTTTTCAGTAGGAAAAATATAGTAAATAAAATATAACTTTCTTTAGTCTCATTTAGCACAAAATGAGAAGAGGATGAAGTTGGAGGACTCTTGGTCTTGGGAAAGAGGATGATCTGTGGGAAACCCTTCATCTTATGAGAAGGTAACTTGACATGTTACGACGTGACACCAGCCAGGACTGATGCATAGGGCCAGGCTGGACGCATTGCTGGACAAGGACCTCTCAAAGGAAATAATTTTTCTGGTCTGCATGCATTTGACATGTGTGCCTGCTTTCAAATCCCACATTTTCTCCCACCTCCAACATGGAGCATAATTTCAGGAATGTCCTGACCCCTCCAACCATGACTACTGCTGCTTCCCAAGCACAGGTTTCCTTCCAGCCTGGATCTGCAGAGTTACTGATCTCGACCATCAGTGGGTAATGAGCAGGTTCGTGAGCCTCCTGCCCCTGACAGGACAGCTTTTGCATGGGAGGAGTTCTTTTTCAGGCTAGGTGCTCCAGTGTGGCTGCTTTGGGGTAAGCACCGTGCCTCCAGTGGGATCACAGTCCTTCCTCATGGTGGTTGTGCTGGTGACCTCTCTGATCTGGTGGACATGATGTACAGAAACCACTGGGGAGAGTTTCCTTTGAGAACACTGTAAACATTTCCAGGACTTCTTTCTTGAGCCAATTTGTTGTTGTTTCCCGCTGGATTGACAGTGGCTCTGAGGTGCTCTGGGGTACCTGTTGCACTGCCGTGCGATGACTTCTGTGTGCGCAGTAAACACTTTCCTGGTCACCATCTTGGTGATCCTCCTTCTCTGGAGGCACTGGGTTGCATTTCCACAGGAAGAAAGGAGTTCAGAGGGATTTACCAAACCCTTAGCTCTTCAGCTGAGGTCTTTGCAGTCCAGAAAGTGCCTTTTCTGTACCAAAAACCTTGCTGCTTCTGCAGTCCTGTGTTGGTTTTGCGTGGCAAGGTTTTGGTAGCGGGGGGGCTACAGGGGTGGCTTCTGTGAGAAGCTGCTAGAAGCTTCCCCTGTGTCTGATAGAGCCAATGCCAGCCGGCTCCAAGACGGACCCGCCGCTGGCCAAGGCCAAGCCAATCAGCGCCTCTGGGATAACATATTTAAGAAGGGAAAAACCAGTTAGAGCACTTTTGCAGCCAGAGAGAGGAGTGAGAAGATGTAAGAAACTCTGCAGACACCAAGGTCAGTGCAGAAGGAGGGGCAGGAGGTGCTCCAGGCGCCGGAGCAGAGATCCCCCTGCAGCCCGTGGTGAAGACCATGGTGAGGCAGGCTGTCCCCCTGCAGCCCATGGAGGGAGGATGAGGGGGTGTAGCAATTCCACCTGCAGCCCGTGGAGGACCCCACGCCGGAGCAGGTGGAGGCACCTGAAGGAGGCTGTGACCCCGTGGGAAGCCCGGGCTGGAGCAAGCTCCTGGCAGGACCTGTGGACCCGTGGAGAGAGGAGCCCATGCCAGAGCAGGTTTGCTGGCAGGACTTGTGACCCCGTGGGGGACCCACGCTGGAGCAGTCTGCTCCTGAAGGTCTGCACCCCGTGGGAGAGACCCACGCTGGAGCAGTTTGTGAAGGACTGTCTCCCGTGAGAGGGACTCCATGCTGGAGCAGGGGAACGATGAGAGGAGTCCTCCCCCTGAGGATGAAGAAGCGGCAGAAACACCGCGTGAGGAACTGACCGTAACCCCCACTCCCCGTCCCCCTGTGTCGCTGAGGGGGGCGGAGGTTGAAGCCGGGAGTGAAGTTGAGCCCGGGAAGATGGGAGGGGTGGGGGGAGGTGTTTTTAAGATTTGGTTTTATTTCTCATTCCTCTACTCTGTTTTGCTTAGTAATAAATAAGATGAATTCCCTCTCTCAGTTCAGTCTGTTTTGCTCGTGATGATAATTAGAGAATGATCTCTCCCTGTCCTTATCTTGACCAGTAAGTTTTTTTTCATTGTACCTTTTCTCCCCTGTCTAATGAAAGAGGGGAGTGATAGAGCGGCTCTGGTGGGCACCTGGCCCTCAACCAGGGTCAACCCACCACAAGTCCTAAGCCAGGGTGAGTAGACACGGTCATGCCACCTGGGGGAGATGGAGGGTGTGGGTCCCCATAACCTCAATGAGCAGTCTTTTTAAAAGGAAAAGCTTTAAAATATTCTCCAGAATGTTTTTTCAGCTGCTATCAATCTTCCTTTTCCTCCTCCAACCCCAGCAGCAGCTGGGTTGTCCCATCTGGAGTGACAGAGGCACAGTGATGTCTTTTCCTCAGTTCTGTGCGTTTCATGGGGTGCACCATCACTATACCTACTCCTTAAAACTCAATTTCTTAGGGTTTTCATGATGATCTAGCAAATATACCACCTTCAGGAAGAGCTTTTGCTCTTCCTGCTGATGCACAACCTACTCCTCATCCCTGGAGAGTAGGGACCATCTCCTGGGACCTCATCTCTGCCCCAGGACCTTTCCCCTGACAGCAGAGTGATTGACCGCTCATGGTTTTGTCAAACAAGGCTCCTCAGTTTCCTCCGTGGCCGGTGCACCATTTGGGGCAACCTTGCGACCCGAAGCGGGGTGTTCCCAGTGGGGACATCAGTCGGCCCACACGGCAAAGCTGGTTGTATCTCCACCGACGGCAGGGGCAAGCGCGTTCCTTCAGTGTTGCAGTGAGGAGATAACATATCAGGAAATCTCGCTTCTCTCCTCCAGCTGGTCCAAAAATCGCTGAGTCGAAAGGCAATACTGAGCGTGACCTTGAAGCAATGACTCAGGCCGCATGTGCTCAGCACTAGCTGGAGGGTAAACCCTTGGGTTAGGGTGCACGAAAGAAACGGAGGAAAACTGAACCTCCTGAGATGTTTGCCTGTTGCAAACTGGAATATGTCAGAGAGGATCCCAGCCTGAAAGTCCCACCGAATGCTGGGGTCCCACCGGGTGCGGGGGGAAGCAAAGGGGTATTGCCTGGGGGGGTTTTGTGTCCCGTCCCCACCCCACTCCAGCAAGGGCAAGCAGCCGCCTCTGAGGGATGTGATGGGTCCTGTCATGCTTGGGAAGAGCAAATTGTCAAAACCCTTTGGATGCAGCATGCTTTAGCAGCTGGTAAATTTATGCATGTTGTAACCTACCTGGGACTCAACAGGAAAACTGGTGGGAAAAGCTGTATTTTTTAAATTTGTTAATAATTTTATTTATTAATACATTAATAAAATGTATTTTACACTTAAAATAGAATCCCGTGTTCAAGTTGTTCTTCTAGGAGAGTTTGGAAACCCTGGGGACTGATCTTCCCTGAGGATTAGGAGTCACAGCCAGATGGGAAGCAGCATCCATCCCACAGGCTGGTCAAGCCGTGAAGAAGTGAAGAGGAGGGAAAAAAAAAACCCAAAGTCCTTGTGCGCCGGAGCTGATTAGTGCAATTCCAGAAAGGTTATTTTAGAGAGGTAGGCGCCGTTCATAACTTAAATGCACTGGGGGAAAAAAAACAAACCACCACCACCTTTTATCTTGTGCAGTAAAAATTATTGATCGGTTTGTTCTTATCTTGCGCAGTGCTTGACTCACAGGGCTGTAACAGCAATAATTTGCGAGCTGAACTTTTCAGCCCGAACCAGGTCACAAGCTGGGAGATGTTCCCCTAGACGCTTGGGACACGCGAGGGATCTCAGGTAAGTTTGCATGAGCTTTCACTGGGATTTCATAGGACTAGTATTTCTTCTTTTAGTATTACTTCGGCGGTTTAATTGGTTGGAAAAAGAGAACTGTAATTGGGTATCACGCAGATGTGTTTAAGGCTGACGCTGTGATTTCGATTACCTGGACGGGTTGCAGTGCCGTGCGGCTGGCTGCCGATACCATGCTTGGAGAGTGAAAAGGGGAGGAAGGAAACCCGTAATATTAGATTTGTTGCCAGTAGAAAACTTGATAGGTGAAATTCGGCAATGATCGTGACTGCTGAGGCTTACCATGGCAAAAGCAGCTGATAAGAAAGGTCACCTGTAGCAAGGCTGGATGACCATCTGGCTATCTGGTGATGTTGTTCCTCCTTGCAACCTTTCCCAGACCATAAATGCTAGTTTCAGCAGTTATTTTCTGCAGGTTCAGTGCTTCCAGGGCATATCACCTCCGGGGAACAGCTTGCAGGCACAAGCTTTACCGAGCCCCGTGCCAAACCCGCCGAAAGGCAAATGTTACCTCCAGGAAAATTAGAGGCTCTGCCTCACTCTTCCCTTATCTAATCACATATCCATCCTTCCCCATCTCCACTCCTGCAACCGTGGGGCCGGCAGGCTGCTTGGGGCCGTGTCCAGACAAGTTGGGGGCATCCTGGGTGAGATGGAGATCTCCATCCAAGGATGGAGACCACCCACCGCCCTAAGCAAGGAACCAGTCCTTTGGGGCAGAGAGGTGGGTAGGTGACAGGCAGGAAAATGGGATCTGCAGCAAGTTTTATCTGCTAACAGATCTAAGGACACATGGAAATGCCCAAAGCTATTTTAAAGGCTTATTTCTCCCTTGTACGGTTGCTTACAGAAAGGGCAAACATGGCACGTCTTTGCTACAAGGGACACTTCCCACCGGGCAAGGCTGAAGCCCTTGACACAAATCTCGGGTGCCAGAGCAGGACAACTCAGACGTCACCAGAGCTTTTATCAGAGGGGGAAATAGCATCTTTTCCCATAGTCACATTTTGAATAATTTTTCTTGTTAATCTTTAACCCAAAACAAACCTCTGTCCAAGGAGGAAGAACCGTATACAAAAATCAAACGCAAAGAGCTCTGCATATGACTATACACAGGGTCTTACCTTGGAAAGCTGTCACAGCCACGACTTCTTCTAGCCAGGAGAGAGCTGCAGTTGGGCATGCAATGGGGTGTGCTTTTCTTGCGCTGAGTTTCCTAAACTGACCTTTATTATGGTGACAATACTGTTTTCTGATGTGGTCCGAGCACGTGAGCAGCAGAAAAGCTGCAAAGATTCAGGCCGCAGCATCTCCCTCAGCTGCTCAGGAAATGTCAGATCTGGTGGGAGATGGTGGGCTTTATTTAAGAGATTTCTCCAAAAGAGCGAGCAAAGTGTCCCGGGAAATGTGGGGTCGGGAATTCGGCCGCTCACCCTCTCTTATCGGGCCTCGTGACAGGGAGTGATCGCTGCTCTCAGGAGATATATTTTTGCTGTCTCAAGCAGATTGAAAACCAAATCTCCACTTTCCATCCCTACCGCTGTGGCTGCCTGCTCTGACACTGGGATGGGGGACACAAACCACCCCCAGCTCTTTGAGGGTGCGATGTGCTGCCCTGACATTGGGGCTGCCGTCTGCCTTCCCCATGAGCTCCTTTCTGCTTTCACAGTACCCCCACCATGGGTGGCAAGAGGTCCAAGTGCTCCTTCTCCCGCCTGGAGGTGATCCTCATCGTCTGCCTGGTGTTGATGGTATCGGTGACTGTGGTGCTCCTCGTCCTCCACTTTGTCTCCAAAGAGAAAAATGGCAAGTTCAGATATTCCAGTCCTGCTATCGCACCCTGCTCGAGTGTCTGTCCAGTGCAGTAATTTAAATTAAAGGGATACAGCGAGAGGGTCACTCCTGAGCCTTCATAATCTTCTCTGCGCGTGGTCCCCTCGCACAGCCGTGGCACGGTGCCGTTGCTGGCCTCTGCGGCAGGAGCATGGTGGTCAAACCCAATGGGAGCATCTCTCAGGTTGTGGATGCACGGCCTGGGGCCGGTGTGTGAAGGCTGGCTGCAGGGATCCAGACAACCTCCCTTCCCTCTCCCCGCCTGGCAGAGGGGGTCCCGAGAGCCCCTCGCTCTCTGCACTGCACCAAGGGGCTTCACAGCTGTTGCAATCCCATCGCAGCCCGTTTGCGCCTCCAACCCCACCAGCAGGCATGGAGCAGCTGGGTGTTGGGACCTGCCCAAAGTTAACTCTCAATTCACTTCTGATGTACCCCCAAAGAAAGAGAGAGAAAATCTCACGGGGAAAGAAAATATTTTGAAGGGTTAAGGTGTTTCCATGTGACAGGAGCCCCTTCCCAGAGCTGGGGGTCTCCTCTGCCCTGGACGGAGCATCACCTGGCAGGTCAGCAATGGGACCTTCTAATTTCTAGATTTTTGATCTCGAATTGAATGTAGTTCACACTTTCTTTGTGGTTCTAGGTAGTAACATGTAAGAGTTTTGTGCAAATGATTCCTCTCTGTGTCATAGCTCTTGGAGGAGGAGGTGGAGGAATGGTAATTTTGTTGGGTAGCCCTGCTCACTCATGTCCTTTTAAATGAGAGAATTGTCCCATGGTCGGTCTGTGGCCAGTGTCAGTGTTTCACTTCTCCTCTGTTTCAAGCGACAGCCTAGGAAAGGCCAGACTGGGAAGACTGAGCATCCCCTTATCCCGATGCCCTGCCTCGAGCAGCCACGGCTGGCTGGGGAAGGCTGTGAGAACAGATCAAGCACATAGAAATATTTTCCCACAGTGTTCTCTCAATCTTCAGTGATTTGTGGCTCTGGGATTTCCTGAGAAGCAGATTTTTTTTTTTTAATTATTTTTATTTTTTTTATTTAATAGCCCTCAATGGCTTTTCTTCCATGAGTTTGTCCAGGTGCTTCATTCATACTGCAGAAAGACTTCTGCACCTTCGTGATGGTTGGGATGAGACATGATCTCCTTTGGGAGCCCTTTTCCTCACCACTTGCCTGGAGGTCATTGCCCAGAGCTGCTTTGAGATTCTGCTGGCTCTACTGTGATTTTTTTTTTTGAGACCAGGGCACCGGTGCTGGACACAGGACACATTGTAGTCACCGGGGCGACCATATGGATGTGCCCCTCTTTCTTCTCTAGTCCTTTCCTGGTAGCTCCTGACATGCCATCACCTTTTTCTCATCGCTGCTGAGCTGATTTTTTTTGTGTGAAAACAGCTTTTACACCCTCTGATCTGTTTTCTGCATGGTAGTGGTGGGCTTGGAGAGCTTAAGTGGTGAAGTTAGGCTTGTTTCCCCCTCACTGTGAATCACGACACATTTTACACAATCTAGTGACGCTGTCGTGTGGGTTCCCTCTGCGGTTCTTCATGCCTGGTCCACCCTTTACCACCCCAAATGACTTAACAACCTCAGCACACTTTGACCATGTTGACAGCCCGTTGGAAACCTGAGCAGACTATCAGGGGGATCCCCTTGTCCACGGGCCTGCGGAGTCCTCTGGGGATGTCGAGCAGGTTTCAGGTGTGCAACCTCTTTAAAAAGGCTGGGTTGCTTCTTCTGTCCCTGATTCTGCTTGCTCCCGTGTCTACTAATCTACTCCTTATTCTTATTATAGATCCCAGTGAAGTAACAGCATACTACTTACTGGGTGTAGGCCGAGCGGACTGCACGGGACCTGTGGCAGAAATTCCTCTGGTAAGTCAGGGGAATTGGAACACGGCGTTGGTGAAATGTTGGTTTTCATCATCTCTGAATATTTTTGCAGGACTTCTGATTTAGGGGCTCTGCCTTGCCAAAGGGTTGTTGTCTTCAAACATTGGGTGAAATTTCTTTGAGGCTTTGAGCAACCTGGTCTAGTGGAGGGTGTCCCTCCCCATGGCAGGTGGGCCGGAACTAGATGGGCTTTAAGGTCCCTTCCCACCCAAACCATTCTATGATTCTTGCAATCACAGGGCAGGACAGTTGCAGCTCTGAGTGTTCAACTGTTGAATGACTTCTCTCACCCTCTAGCAAATCTACCTAGAAAAATACATGCAAATGAATACATCGCTCAATATTTTGACTGCATGGTCTTGATGGAGGTCTTCCCTTCCAGATGGGATATGCCAACCCGGGCCAGGTGGGTGGCGGGCTTCTCATGCGCCTCTACAGCCGAGCCTTCATCGTGGCAGACCTTGATGACTCCAAACGAGTAGTGTTTGTCAGCGCCGACATAGGAATGGTGTCCCAGAGACTGAGGTTGGAGGTGCGTGGCTGGAAATGAATGATTGGCAGAGTTTGGGTTGTCGCTGGTATTAGCATTAAGGTTGAAGTCATTGCTAAATAATATTGAGCATGGCAGCATGTTGATTGTTTGCTTTGGGATCTCCTTGCAGCATGATCTTGGAGAGACACCATGTCTCTCCTGAAGAAGAGCTTTTGATTCCTCAGCAAATGAGGCTGGACTTTGACCATGCTTTTCTTAGCAGAAAAATTATCACAAATACATTCAAATCACCCATATGTTATCATAGTGCCTGTGTAATGCTGGGTCTCCAGTGCCGCAGGAGAGGGAGGGAGATGCCAGAGAACTGGGGACTCCTTGGGTGATCTGGGCTTCATTGGCCACAGAGGTCTTCACTTACCAGATTTTGTTATTTTAGGACTCTTGCCAAGTCAACAGCTATACCCTACTTGTTGTGACACCAGTATGGGAGTATCAGGAGGAAAGAGAAGAGCGAGGAGGAAGATGAATGGTTGGGTTTTTTGCAAGGGCTAATACAAATCTCCGTAACCTTTGGGCATGAAAAAGGGAGGTTTTGTTTCAGGACCACCTCCTTTTACTTAGGTGCTTGAGAAACTGAAGAGCAAGTACGGCGACCTGTACCGACAGGACAACGTCATCCTCAGTGGCACCCACACGCACTCGGGACCTGGTGGCTACTTCCAGTACACCCTCTTCTGGATCACTAGCAAAGGGCTAATCAGACCATCCCTCAATGCTATCGTGAATGGCATCGTAAAGGTTGGTGTTGTCCAGTCTGTTGACGTGACCCATAAAAGCAGAAAAGTCGGGGAGCAGATATGTTTGTGACTAATGGAGCTCTTGCTGTGATGTTTGTGGCAGCACCTGTGAATGTCGCAGTCTTAAAACACACTTGGTGGTGGGTTAATGCTTACCAGTGAAATCTGACCGAAAAACAGAAGCCTCGAAGTCTTTCATTAGAAAGAGAGAGTTATGGATATATTATAATATATTATAATATTTTTCTAGAATTTTAAACTATTTAAGGAAAAAACCAAAGCCCCTGAATTCCCAAGAAAAGGTTGGGGACAGGCAGAGAGGGAAAGAGAGAGTTTTTGCAGATAATCTCACATATGCCTTACATGCATGGACCAATATTCCTTGCCTTCCTGCTTTTCAGAGCATTGATATAGCACATCAGAACATGAAGAAAGGAAAGCTTTTTATAAACAGAGGCACTGTAGAAAACAGCCAGATCAACCGAAGCCCCTTCTCCTATCTTGAGAATCCAGCATCCGAACGAAGCAGGTAAAACCTCCTCAAGCAGGAGAGAAACAGAGCCCTGAAGAGGACCCTTTGGTTGGGACCATGACCCAGTCCTCTTGCAGCTGGTGTTTCTAGTCATTCGTGGGATGGTTGAAAATGTGGAGCCAAGACCATGGCAGAATGACACTGTTGCCATCCTGAGCACTTGGGCGTTAGCATCCCCAAAAATTAGTTGCAAGAGTGGGCTCAAAAGTTGTGGTTGCCCCCTCCGAGTATGCAAAACATTGGCCAATGATGTGACCTTATGCTTTGTTTAAAAAAAAAAAAAAAAGGAAAAAGAAAAAAATTCTTTAGTAGATGTTAGCTTTGGGGTCAGACGGTATTAAAGTGCCATCCTTGGTGCCTGAATTTGTATTTGGAGAGAGCTCCTTGCTTCATCCCCTGGAGAAGCAGCACCTGAGGTCAGCAACAACCATAACTCTTCCCTCCCCTTCACAGCTATTTTCAGGTGCTCCTCTAAGGTTTCACTGTGCTCTGGTAATATCTGTAACTCTTCATTTCCTTGCTCAACTTAGTGGACATTTAACATGTCTGAGCAATGCAGAGTGTGACCATGGCTCTGGTGCTAATGGGATTTCCCTGCTTCATTTTCACCCAGGTATTCATCCAACACAGATAAAGAAATGGTGATGCTGAAGATGGTAGATGAGAATGGACAGGACCTAGGCCTTATCAGGTACTGAGCACCAAAGTGACATGTTTGTCTCCAAATCCTCATAAACCACAGTTCTGTAGCAGTTCTGTCTTTCTTCACAAGCTCTCCTTCCCAACACGGACCCTTGCGCATAGAGCCTTGCTCCCATATAGTCACCAGAGGGTCTCTGAGGGAAGAGTAAGTGAGAATCCATGAGTGCATAAGCCAGGTCAGAGTCCCTCATCTACTCTGGGAGATACAGCAGCACCTGGCCCACCTACAGCTGGGCACATCTCCTGGCATGGCCCAAAGGCATCTGGGCAAGATGTCCATAGCTGGTCTTCCCTTGTAGGGGTGCAGAAAAGTCCCCTCTGGGGCTCTCACTGTGCCTCTCCAAGCAGATCCTGGCCCCTGCGTCTCCAGAACCCTTTGGGCTCCTCGTCTCTTGGTTATTGTCTTTAACACCACATGTTTCTTGGGAAGCGTGCCATTCCCACAGGCAGCATTTACGACACCAGTCCTATCAACAGATCTGCGGGGCAGCGTTCAGCCGCACGAAGTTCAGAGCTCAAGGCCAGGCTAATGAAGTAACGTGCAGTCACCAAGCTGTAATTGTGTTTTGCTCGTTCAGAAGTCACAAGCGAGAGTCTGACTGCATTAAGAGGAAGAGGAGGGTTTTCTTTTTTGTAAGAACTAAAGCGTTCCTTTTTCCCTTTTTTACATCATTGACTCCTCTTCGTTTCTTTGAAGCAAGAAAATAAAAGTCCCTCCAAAATATAATTCTCTGGACTCAGAAAAGAGTCAGTTCAGGTCTGAAATAGCTCTTGGTGGCCCTGATAATTACGGTGTCAGATTCTTGTGGCCTCGAGACCTGGGCCATCATAGCCACAAGCCCTCCCGGTCAGGAAGGGAGAGGATGGGAATAACTCTGCCCTTGTTAATCCACCCCTAGGTACCAACAGTCTGTGTTTGTATTCCCCTAAAGAAAATTCCCATAAGTCAAGCGCAAACATATAGATTGAACAAATCAATTGTGAATATACAGATTGAACAATGCATTTCCTATGTGTGCCTTCTGACTCCTCTTCAGCTGGTTTGCTGTGCACCCGGTCAGCATGAACAACACAAACCATCTTGTGAACAGCGACAATGTGGGCTACGCCTCTTACTTGTTCGAACAGGATAAGAACAACGGGATGCTTCCTGGAGAGGTGGGAGTGTTTTCAGACTCCTGAAAATAACGGGGGGGGGGAAAAGTGCTGCAGCAGGGAGGGGGTGGTTGGTGCCTTCTACGGACCAAAGCAGGTTCTCTCAAACAGTGAAACAGGACGTCAGGGTAAACACAGAAAAAGGAGGACAAAGATGAGCACTCTGATTTATTTACTTTCTGATTTATTTACTTTTTCTAAGCTCTGATTTATTTACTTTTCTGATTTATTTACTTTCTTCTTTATTTACTTTCTTCTACTACAACCTCAAAGGAGGTGGTAGTGAGGAGGATGTTGGTCTCTTCTCCCAAGTAACTAGTGAAAGGACAAGAGGAAGTGGTCTCAAGTTGCGTCAGGGGAGGTTTAGATTGGGTATTAGGAGAAATTTCTTCACCAAAAGAGTGGTCAGGCATTGGAACAGGCTGCCCAGAGAGGTGGTGGAGTCAGCAGCCCTGGAGGTGTTCAAAAAAATGTGTAGATGGGGCACTTCGGGACATGGTTTAGTAGACATGGTGGTATTGGGTTGACGGTTGGACTTGATGATCTTAGAGGTCTTTTCCAACCTTAAAGATTCTATGATTCCAAGAGAGGAGGAGGAATTGCAAGGTGTACTCTTGACTTTCCAAACTACTAATCAGTAGCATTTATTTAGATTTCAGTAGTAAACCAGATTTTTCATTCAACTATTGTAAATGCTAGAAAGACATATGTGGGATACGTGATCCAAAGGGATTGCATCTGTGGTGTGGCATCAAGTTTGTGGTCAGCCCCACTCCTCTCTCATGGCTTCCAGCCAGTTCTGCCTTCTGATTTTTCACCTTTCCAGAAGATTTGCCATCCTCAGAGTGCAAACACAGCTCCTTTAAAAAGCATTATTTCCCCTGAAATGTGAATATGACACGACCCCATCTCATAGATGCTTTGAGTCACGAGTTGATTAAGAGGGTGTCCTGCGTGTATCTCCAGCATGTACCTCGAAACAGTTGCCCAATTCCTATTGCAACATTTTGGGCAGAGGAACATGTGCAGTTCATACCAAAGATGGAAACTAAAGGAAGTCTACCTAATTCCTGCTTGAAAATATTTCTTTTTATAGCAGATTATCTAAAAGCTTTTAACAAGGCTCGACTCTAGTGCACGGTTGTGGATGCACGTCAGTGCAAGTTGACACACATGCAAAGCTAAAAGGTGTTTGCAGGATTCAACATTTGGCCGTATGGTCTGCTGGGCAGTCTTACAAGAAAATGACATAAGACTTGATAATATATCAAAATATCTGGTGTTGGTGCATCCCGTCTCTAAAAGAGGGGGGAAAAAATGCGTATCTGTGAGAGCTGAATTCGGCTGACACTTGGTGTGTAATCAGCCTTGCTTCTAACGAGTACTGCTTGATGTTAAGTCCTGCAGTCAGATCCAATAGCTCTCACCCTGTAAATCAGCCATGGTGAAAGCCTGGCAGACAAAAAAAAATCCTGTGCAAGGTGCTACAATGATCCATTAACATCTGATCAGTAACATGAGAAACTGGGGCCACGGGGGGAAGAGCTGCCGCCGAGATGAAAGAGGTAGATGAAGAAATGCTGTCTGGATACCAAAGCGGTCTGAAGGTCCCTGTGAAATGGCAGTTGCATCCCATGTGCCCTGTTTTTCCTTGCTGCTCCTGTCCCTAACCCTTGGGACACTCCTAAATCCCCAATCCATCCCTCCCAGTCACTTCAGAAACGTTCACCAGCATTGCGTGTTCGTTAACTGGCCGTAATGCTGGCCCTGACTGCCGGGAAAGCTGCAGGTGATGTTTGCAATCACTGCAAGGCCCTCAAACCCACCTGCCCATGTCTGGTTTTGGCAGGGCTCTTTCGTTGCCGCCTTCGCATCCTCCAACTTGGGAGATGTGTCGCCCAACACCAAAGGCCCCTTCTGCATCAACACGGGGGAGTCGTGCAATAACCCACAGAGCACCTGTCCCGTTGGGGGGGTAAGTATATCTTAACTGGTCTGCTTTAACTTCCGATAAGGAGAAAACTTGGGGTGGAGCAGCAAATACAGAGCCACGTTGTGGACCATTGTGCATGAAGAGGACATAAAAATCATCACATCTTTTTGGACTATGCTGGATACTTCTTTCACGAACTTACTGTGTCTTGTCCTCATGCACCCTGTTTTCTGGTCATTCAGCCCGAACTTAAATTTATCTTGCTGCAAAGGTTAGGGTAGTAACCCGGTGCCCAAATTTGAGGTGGCTAGCAAGAAGCGATTAGTTCCTACACTATGACAATCGCTTGTGAACTAATCCACTTCGCAGCACCACATGTTCTCCACATTAACTGATCATTAACATTTAAACAAATTTGTTAACAGGCAACGATGTGCATGGCCGCGGGTCCCGGGAACGACATGTTTGACAGTACAAGAATTATAGGGCAAAATATCTACTTGAAAGCAAGGGTAAGTGATATTTTTTCTTTATGAGTCTGCGTGAATGCCGTTATTACAGGGAATGCATGTTCATTTAAGCGACTTTCTTGCACCAGTTTTTGTGAATGTTTGTAGATTTAAATTACTCTAAAGTCCATTTTTATATGCTTAAGGAAAAGTTTCTTGATTATTCAGAAAGCACACACTTCTATTTAGATACGTCATTGTAGGTTTTGCAATTTGAAAATGTTCGTTTGGGCTTTTAATCTCGATATTCTTCATTTGTATATAATGTGGATGTCGCCCCTTATAATCTCACCCTCCCTCCCATGCACACACCTCAGAGGTGTCATGATGGGAAAGATCGCTGATGTTGAAGACTCCTAGAAGAGCTCAGAGACACCACCACATACCACTTGTTGGCCGACTTTGGCATCGCGCTCCCAAACTAACTCAAATGTGGTTAAAATGTGCCAGCTTAAACATCCACAGAAGATACTCATCTTGCCCTGATTGACTTTGCATTTGCTCAGCCGGTGTCGTCCACCCTACGGCCTCCCTTACGTCACCTGTGTCCTTGGGCTCCACAGTCATCTCAGTCCACTGGTTCCCCTTCTGTGGCTTCGTGTAACGTGAGAGTAGTCAGTAAGAGGACATTTTTTGGCACTGCTTCAGGGACAGCAGCTTGTAGGAACCGGAACGGGTCCAGCAGAGGAGTAAGAGCAGAAGGCTTGATAGTGGCGGTTTCCTTTTAATTACCATTTCAGATGCTTGCCCTGAAGTCACTCCAGGCTGATCGTGACTTGCAAGTGAAAGCTTGTCCCAGTCGGGGTGGCCCGGTGCGTGTATCAAATGGCGAGGGAAAACATTGCTGTCATTTTTAACACTGCAGACTCTTGGCCTTCAAAGGCTGTGTCCTCTATTCCTTCCTGCAGTTACAGGAACGTTACTAAACCTGTAGAACTTCTGGCAACACTTTCTGTGTACCAACTCAAGGCACGTGTGCCAGAAAAAGCATTCACGGAAGAGCTGCATGGCTTAGCTGCCAGCTGTATAGTGAATGCGTGGTAAAGCCCATGCCTTTCGAAGCAATGAATGCAGCAAAGCGCATCTTTCTCATAGAAAACATTTCTTCTGGTTGGTCTAAGACGTGAGAAATGCCAAAAGTGAAATGCCCGGTGATAGAAACAAAGGAGCTTGGGAAATACACTCTTGCTTTAACACCTGCAAGAGGCTGCTGGAAGGTGTCAACAGAATGAAGAAATAATTCATGTAGCTGAATCTCAGAAGAGCTGGGTTCCTGATTTCTTCTTCCTCAAGGATTTCCACCTTGTGTGTCCCTTAGGAGCTGTACGAAAAAGCTTCCCAAGAGGTCACAGGACCCCTCAGCTCAGCTCACCAGTGGGTGAACATGAGTGATGTCTCGGTGGAGCTCAATGCCACGCACACGGTAAGAGCGGGAGGAGCTCCCGGGACACAGGCGTAAGGAAGAAATGTTATATTCTCATAGCAGGACTTGGCACACCGATGAGAGTTGGTTTTAAAATACTTCTTTTTTTTATTTCCCCCCCTTACCGATTAAGGTTAAAACATGTAAACCAGCCTTAGGACACAGCTTTGCCGCGGGGACTATTGACGGAGTGGGGGCTTTCAACTTCACACAAGGTAATTTAGGGACCAGATGTCAACAGGGCTTCATACAAATGGGGAGGACATGGGGCATCCCCCAAATAGATTCTAACCCCCAGAGTCATTTAAGAACATCAACAGCTGGTTGAACCGCAGTCTCCTAAGGGATGCTTTTTAGGAAGGTGTGATCTTACAGCCCCCTCGGAAGTTTGTCTGAGTTTGTCAGAAAGCTCCTGGAGAAAGACATGACCATGCTCTGAAGGAAGGAGCGTGCTGGATGGGGAGTGGGGAGAAGAAAGAGCTGGCTCTGGGGCAATCTTTCTCCTTTGTTCTCATTACCCAAAGGCTGCCAAGACGGAGCTCAGCTGGGCTAAAGGTCGGCTTTTCAAACCACCCCAGAACAGGGAGATAGTCAGAATCCGCTGAGAAATACTCTATTTGACATAAGCAGGGAGGGGGTAATAAATGAGTTTTCTGTCGGATAGCTGCTGGGGCAGCTGAAGGAACAGTGTTTAAAAGATATTTCCCCCTCAAGGCTCAGTAGAAGGGGACCCATTTTGGGATGAAATCCGGGACCAGCTGCTGGGAGAGCCATCCAATGAAACGAAAGCCTGCCACAAACCCAAGCCAATCCTCTTTAGCACCGGAGAGGTAAGGATACACCGGTGTGTGCCCTGAGAAGTGCAGAGATTGATGATCTGGGCTTATTTTGGTAGGATGCTACAGACGACGTCTGTGCCAGTCCCTATGGTGAAGAACAAGGAGGGAGAGTGAGCTGCATGGACTTTGAAAGCATGAAAACAGAAAGCAAGAATAAGTGTTGTCATTAGTTTGCATTGGAATGAGAGAGGTGGAAGTTTTCCTCTTGCAGAACATCTTTTCCATATATCCCAGGAGGAGGGACCAAACCCACTGCTCTCATTAGGGTCAAAAAACCCCAACTCAAGACCCACCCTGGCCTCATTCTCTACCTGTGAAGCAGCCCTGAGCAGGATGCGCAGGGAAAATGCATGAGGTCAGGGAAAGCCAGCGGTGCATGGAGCTCAGCGTTGCCTCCCAGCAGTCTCTGGCTCCAGGACATCCTCTGCTGGTGCTCAGATCTTAATAGCTCTGGGTGGATTTTTCTTCCATCCTATCATTGTTTTCCTAACGTAACCCATGAAAGGACCTTTCTTTCTGTCACTTGATAGACTGGTCCATGCAAAATGAAGTAATTTGTCATGGAGCCTTTTGGAAACTCTGGGGACTGTATGAACTTACCCACCTTCTCAGTGTTGTCTTCAAAGGTTTCTACCAGGCTTTGACTTCCTCTGGAGATGTCCTGTTGACTTCTCCACTTTTCTGTCACGTTTATGCAAGTGTCTGCTAGTTCTGTGAGTTATAACGTTGACTGATGCCAGACTTGCGCATCCACAGGTGGAATGAGACCAGGCTCAGGCTGGAGGTACACTGGGGTGGGGTTCTCCAGCACGGCCCTGCTCCCAGCAGGACCAACACTGCAGCTACAGCAGGATGCTGAGGGCCATGTCCAGAAGAGTCAGGGCAGTCATCAAGGATGGAGATCCCCCACTGCTCGGGATGCCCCACTCACACAGGGAAGGGCTGTTTCATAGGACCAGCCTCTGCAGAGCTGCTGCCCCGTTGGTCCCAGCCCATCCCATGCTCGGGGCCACTCTGTCCTGGGCAGAACTTGGTGTTTGTTCTCACCAAACTTTCCCAAAATCCTACTTACAACTTTAGAAGAAAATTGATGTCCCTTTTTCCACCTGCTGTTCCCTTGGCATTAAGGGAAACGCACTGTAGCGGAGCGGGATCATGTCCAAGGTCCTTTAGAGCACCTCAAGGATGCCATCTGGATGAGGCGATCCGTTGTTATTCCTTTCACCAATCTCGTTAAAAGCTTTCCTAGTGTCACTTTGTGTTCAATCAGCTCCTCACTTCACCTCTCATAAAAAGAGGTCCTAGCACAGAGCCTCCTCCCACCCCACCTCCTCCATCCAGGATGGTGCTACTGAGAGTAAATTATACTTTATTCTTAACGACTTTATCACCTTTTGAGCATCCTTTCACGGATGCTCTGGCAGGCTTCCTGCTTCTGGTGTGCTTCACAAGGTTTTGTTATTCATGTTTTGCCCCCAGTAAATTACTCCTCAAAAATATTTTTGGCTTGCTGGAGTGGGATTTTGCATTTTACTTGCTGGAGCCATGCCACCCTTCAGCTCCTGTTGTTCTTAATTTCCTTTTAACAGGCTTCTTCACTTTTATCTAGCTTTTTTTTTTTTTTTTTTTTTTTTAAGACAAGATGCTGCTGTAGCGTGTGTTGTGGCTGCTGCAGTGGTGCTGAGTCTGAGCACGGTGTGGTCCCTGCTAAGAGGCAGCTTGAGGTCAGGGCGAGGCCAAGGGTTCCCTGAGCATCACTCTCTGGGTGACTTAGAAACTCTCCCTCTACATCACAACCGATGGTGCATTTGCTCAGCTAACGAAGGGGTAACTCTCATTTCCCGTTGCCATCGGGATCTCTGATTTCACTCACTTGCTCCTGCCCTCCTGGTGAGATGATCAACCCTGTTGATCCTCACGATGTCCTTTTCCCACGCAGGTGAGGGGGTTCTAGGTGCGACCCTGACCTTATTTACCCACTTTGCTTTAAGCTCCCTCTCTGGCAACACCTTCTTTTTGCCTTACCCGTAATATTTACACGTGCCTTATCAGTTACGGTCAGACAGCTTGCTGTACGTGTGGAGGTAAAAGTTTTTCTTGTGTTCCTGTCCGCAAAGTAAATCTATTTGCCTGATTTATGACTGTAGGAAGGACAACATTTCAGCTATCTTTTTTTTTTGCTACTCTCCTACAATAGTCACATCCACTTTTTTTTGGCTTTTTTTCCACCTCAGATGACTCGGCCTCACCCATGGCACCCTGATGTCGTGGATGTTCAGATTGCTGCCATTGGATCACTAGCAATCATTGCTGTTCCTGGAGAGTTCACGTATGTGATTCTATGATTCTATGGTTTTTCTTCTCCAATTTGTAAACTAGCCATAGGAATGAATGAGATGCGAACAAGCTTCCTAAATAATTTGAACTGTTCATTGCAAAATGCAGTTTCAATGAATCGAAAGGAACTTGTTAAATTTGAACAATTTTTTTTTTTTTTTCCCCCCCACGGCACAAACACCGTAATCATGAATTGCACTGGCTATTGATGGTGCGATGGTGAAAATCTGAATAGGATAATGATTTATTCCTAGCACTATTTTTAGTACCCCATCCCACCCTGGGGTGCCTCCAGCCTCGCCCTGGCTGCGATGATGTATGTGAAATGTTTTGAGGTGTTTTGGTTGAGCTCATCGCAGAGAAGCCATAAGGGATGCTGAGCAGCGCTGCAAGTGCTATGTGAATTTCTGGTGGCGTGCTGCATGTCCAACCAGCGATTCCTGCTTTAGCTCCCCATGTTTCTGGAGACTGACCTTGTTCCCTTAATGCCCCCAGGACCATGTCTGGACGCAGGCTACGGGAAGCTGTTAAAAAAGTAAGTTGCTGAGGGAGAGGTTTCCTCAGAGTGCAGCGTATCTGGAACTTCACATTTCTTGATCCTTCTGGTCTTTCCTTGGTCTCCTCCCAGCTGAGGTCACGGGTTTCGTGTCTCTCAGATGTTTCCTTCTCACGATTGCCTCAGACACATTTTGCATGTGCTTGCTGACATGCAGGAGAAATTAAAATCCTCCCCAAAAGAAGCAAACCGGTCGAGTTTCAATCCATTAAGCCAACACAGGCAAACTCAACTGGGATCCAGGCGTAACTGATGCTAGCAGGAGTTTTGTCTCTGGGATGGAGGGGTTTATCTCCTTAATCCCTACCGGGATTTTGCAACACGAGAACGATTGGGGGAAAAAAATGGCAAATGTATTTTTTCCATTTTCCTGATTGATAGATCCTCTTCTCAGCTGCAGCCTGAATACCAGCTTCATCTCAGACACTGTCTCCACAACTCACTAAGCCTGTCTCACACAGTTATATCACCAGGTTTTTTTAGGAGTATGCAGATATCAGCTTCAAAAAAGCCCTAAATTTATTGAATTTGCTGCAGTATGAGTTCATTTCTCCTCTTTTTCTTTGGGAAGTAAATATGAGACATTAATAAAGGCAAATTACACTTGTAGGGTTGCGTTCCTGCACATCCAGCCCCCTCCCACCATAACTTTGTATTCTGTCCTAGTAAATAACAACAACATAATTGTGCATTAAACAGTTGTTACAAGATAAGTGCTTTATTTCCTTTCTTAGGAATTTGATTCTCATGGTACACCAAGAATGGATGTCGTAATTGCAGGTCTGTGCAATGTCTACACTCATTACATTACCACCTATGAAGAATACCAGGTAAATGTTAAAATTGCGACTGAACTATTTAACTGAGTTCAAATTTTGGCTATATGGGATGATAATTCATGTGAAATTATGCACAATTAGAGTACCTTTCCTTTGCCACAAAAAGCTGAAGGACCTGTGGCAGAAATCACGAGACCTTCTTGTTTATTCTGGCCTAGACGACATGGTCGACTAGCTAGAGAGCATGGATGGATGCTTTAATGTGGAAATGGTCAGATGTACTGAAGGGAGCTCCTGTGAGTTCAGGTCTGGTTTAGCAACTTGCTGATGGCACGGATGAATTAGAAATTATCTTCCTAAGTTGGCAAAGCTGCCAGAAGAAAGATTCGGAGCTGTATGGTTGTAAGGCAAACATGAATTGCAGTGCCGTGTTGCTGTGGAAAAGACCGTAATATAGCTTGCAAGGCTCACTTGTAAGGGTCCTCACAAGGCATGGTAGATGCTGGGCTTTGAGGAACATGTGGACCATTGGATAGAGTCCTTGGGTTCAGAAACCCTTAACTTGGGAGGGAAGGGTGGAAGAACTGTGGTTCTCCAACCCAAAATGTTGGAGAGGAGACGACCTTCATCATAAGCCTTTAAAAGAGTAAAAGAGCTGTGATAATTGGGAGAGTGACAACTGGTCCTCCCTGTTTGCGATGGATTAGAGAATGAAGACCAACCTGAAATGGCAGCAGAAATACTTAGGCAAGTTGTTGGGCTGTCTCCCTAGCAGTAAGGGAGCAAATAAACCCCCGCCGGTACAGTGCTGATCTTGTCTTGGCACAGTAGGATTAGCTGCATAAACTGCTTAAGAGTCCTCAAACCCTCCTTTTCCAAATTTGTCCTTTGCTAGGTTCAACGATACGAGGCTGCATCAACTATTTATGGGCCGCACACCCTTTCTGCTTATATTCAACTGTACAGAGGACTTGCAAGGGCTATTGCTACGGTAATCAAAATTTTCTGTGTGCCACATGCTGCTAGAGATATATAAATCCTGTAAATGGTGATGGCTATATTTGTTCCTCAGTGAGGTTGCATGATTGCTACCTTTTCTTTTCTCATAAGAAATCGCTTTGAGAAATTCTCACGTGGTATGAAAATAATTCCTGCAAATGAGGGTCTCATTCCACTTGAGAAATTCTGGGGGGTTTTTGGTTTAAAGTTTAGGAAATAAGTACCTCCAACCTTTCAGCATGGCCTGAAGTTGCTGGTTTTCTACCAAGACAAAAAAAATCTGCTACATTTCTGCTGTACATGGCAATGTCCGTCACCATTGTATCTGTGGACCATGTGAACGTGCAGGACTGGTGGGTGGGTGCTGCCTCCTGAAGTCGTGGGATATTCCGGCGGGTAGATTTGGGGGACCTCAGCAATAGGGCAGTGGGTCCTGCGGGGATTGCTCCTGCATGCAGAGAGCACATGAAGATGATCTTGTTTGTTTTCACGCTCACTTAATTGCCCTTGTTCTTAAAATCTAAGTAATGGACTTGGATAAAGAGCCACAGCAGTGATGCGATCTATCAGGGAGATACCAGTTATCTACATGTATGTATAATGAGTACATCTTCCCTCTCCCAGAACACAGTTCAGGATTTGCCGCATGGTCCAGAGCCCCCAGTTTTCACTATAGGTAACATCACCTTGGTGCCTCCTCTCATTGCCGATCGCGCGCCGGTGAATAAGACATTTGGGGATGTGCTGCAAGAAGTGAGACAACAGTATCAAGCGGTGAGAGCTTCAAGAACTTGCTAAAACCTCTTTAGGAAATCGTCTTTAAATTCTTACCCCTCATCTGAAAAATTCTGTGGTTCCTAAAGGGTCGTGGTGCGCTCAGACCAAAACGGTCTCGTTGCTCTTAGTGGGCATGGTTGAAAAGGCAGAGACAGAGCGTTTTCATGTCAACGTCGTTGTACTGAACGTGATTAAAATGAGTGAATGAAGGGGAAAATAAAGGCCCTTTATCCAACATGAAGAAGATTTCCTCTTCTGCTTCGACATAAAATAACAGCTGATGATTAAATAGGCGAATATTGTACAGCGATTTCTTTACAAGCAGAAATCAGGTCACCTTTGATGTGGAATGGAATGTAAATGTAATAAAAATGTCAGAAAGGATTCAGTTTGCAATGCTTAAAATTTAGATAAGGTGTTCAGAGCAAGGACTTTCATCTCATTGCTGTCTCCAGCAGTAAGGTAGAAAGAAGGCGGGGAGGCATTCTTAAAAATCTCACCTGTTTCCCTCCCTCTTTTACACAGAAATCTTGTGTGCTGTGGTGGAGTTTACCCAGCAAGCAGGATAAGTGGAATGGCAAGGCACAGAATATCAGTTTGCAGTATAAAATTTCCATTGCTATTGCAACAAGTGAAATTACAAGTAATAAAAAAAACCCAAACCAAAACAAAAAAAAACCTCCACAAAAATACCCACACACACACCCCCAACCAAACCACTAAAAAACTCATATGGCATCTTCAAAGGATGTTCTTAATGTGCAATTTGCTGCTCAGTCTTTAATATAAATCTCCATTTCACCCACAGAGAGACGTTGCTGAAGTAACTTTTGTAGGCGCAAACCCCAGGAACTCTGCAGAGAATGCGGTAAATATGACGCAACAACGCTGAAATTGGGGATGTTCGGGATTAGTGAATCTTTAGTTACTGCCTCTGCCTGAAGCATTTTAATCTTTGACCTTCAGGTTTCAGAAAGAGTAAGATCGTGTGCTTCCAGTACTTTTTTTCCTTTTCTGGGAGTTCAGAAGAAGATGGTTTTTCCCTTTAGCTTGTGCTTTGGGAATTCACACCACCAGAATGCTTTTGGGGCAAAGTCCTTATTTTGGTCAGATACGGACTATTCATGATTTCTTCATACTACTGAAGTTGAAGGCACTCATGTCATGCGCTAGGCCAGACACTCTCTCTCGGTCGGTAACCAGTGCCATCCAGTTGTAGCAAGCATGGTCTCTGGTCTCCATCCTATTGTCTCAGTGCATTGTTTTAACAAAGCAAAGAAAATTAGAAAAGTACTTCATTCCTCCCATCACTCACCTTGCATAGACATTGTTAGCAAAGAACCTCACCTGTCCGTTCTCTTTCTAATAATCAAGTTCTTCACTCATTCTCTGTGTCATTTTTTAGCTTAAATTTGTGCTTTTGCAATGAAATACAAGCATTTTTGCTAGTAATTACCGCATTTGCCAGTAAAGCACACAGAAGTATAGTCCCTTTTATTTATATATATATTTATATCCCACAGAAAAGTAGGGATACACCTGTCCCATCAGCATCGGGCTAACTCTGCCATTCTTATTCCAGACTGAACACAACTTCCTGACGGTGGAGAGATACGCCAACAGTTCAGACAGCTGGGACGTGGTGCAGAATGATGCCTCCTGGGACACCAGGTGGGTGCCCTGACCAGATTTCGCTGTTCCACAGACTCCACAGGGTAATCGGAGTTTAACCTGAATGGCTTCATTTCAGAGATCTCAACTGTAGGTTGGCCTTGTCCCTGCGGATGATGCTCTCTGGGGATGGATCAGTCCATATTTGGGTGGTTAACTTGTCAAGAACACAACAATCGGTCTTCCCCTTGGGTCTAGCTTCTGCAATGAAGGCTTATAAGTTTGGGAGAGGTAGAAGGAAGAGCAAGAATTACAGAAGGTTCGCGGTTTAACTTGTTCATAGCCTACATCCATCCATCTGCCATACTGCGCTATGAATAGGATACCAAACAGAAGATATGAGAGGTTCACCACAGTAGGGTTTTCATAGGGAAAAGCTGGCCAGCTTTGCTGTGCATCATAAAGCAGAACCAGCCAACAATTTAAAAAAAAGTTTGTAAGGAAGCCAAGTTAAGGTCAGAGATGCCAGTCTTAAGGAAAAATATCCACTAAGCACCAAAGCTGGTGTCACCTTTCAGAGCTGCACCAGAAGTCGGCATGTGAAATAGAAATACGAAAGCCATCTTTTGTCAAACCACTCAATTTCAACTTACTCCCCTGTTTGAATAAACCCAGACATTTTCCCACCTGCCTCTGCAACCCATCTATGAAAAAAGAGACCCTGAAAAGCATCCGTCTTGGGGTCTTCTGACCTTGCAGCACCCCAGTGCAACACGTAGCTCCTGAGGTCAGAGAGGCAACGTTCCTGACAGCTTGGCTTCATTGGGAAAGTCTTCCTCTGGATTTATGACCAGCATTTGATAGCGTGTGATTCTCTCTGCCCATGTGCAACCAGCTGCTCTCTAAACCTGATCCAGTGGCCAGGACTCCGGCTGTCCCAACGCAGGAGGTGTATTCCCACCCGCTCTAGGAGCTCTGCATTTCTAAGTGCTTGCCCTCCATTTAACACTTGCGCTATGTTACCTTGTCCCTCTCATTGACGTCACCCTTTCCAGCCAAGTTCCCTAATTGAGTGAGGGAAATGACGGCATTTTATCACCCGTATATGTAGCCCTGCCTTCTTCCCTCCTCTTCCAAAAACCCAACAGATTCCCCAAAATCTGGGCCAGGACCACTGAAAATGTTTAATAACGTCTCACTCGAGAAGATTAAAAAAAACATATAAAAGCGCAACACTTGAAGAATGTACTGCCGTGATGCTGGAAAGACAGGACTCCGGACATTTTTTTTTCCTTCCGGAGAAAGGTCAGACTTTGGATCTCTGAATGATACTTAAATACTCCTGCTGATGAGGAAGAGGAGCTGTTTGGCCTTTTCCTGCCTAAAGGGGCTGGCCGGAAGGCAAACCAGTGCAGACAGTAATGTCTCCCTGGTACCCCAGCAAAGTACCAAACACCACAAGAATGGGGAAATGGTTCTGTTAAGGTCAAAAAGAGTCACTTTTTACGATTTCAGTGTGTTAAACTTGAAATGTCAGTAACTACAGCGATGGGGACAGGGATCATCAAACATTTTTACTGGATATTAGTGGAGTCAGACTGTGGGGGTTTTAGTAGAGGAAAAACTAAGGTTCAGCGTTGAAAGTGCTGACGTTGCCATGGGGGAGCAGCACAAGGGGACCGCGTTATTTGTTAGCTTAGCATTGCAAAGCATTAAATAGCTTATAGCTGCATTTGTAAAATGCATATTTTCCAGGGATCGAGAGACATGAAGGTTTACTTAAAGGAGGTGCAGCTTTCGGGGAAGGAGATAGCTGTTATCTGCCCTTTGTCCTGCGCTCACCATTGCGGCGGGGACAAACTCAGTGCAGACTTGCCCTTCTGCTGGATGCTGCCTTGGTGTTTGCAGCAGAGAAACGTTTGGCCCCACCCTGTGTCTGCCTTGAGGGCAGTAATTGCTTTCTTGGGACTGTTTAGGAGGAGGGGCTGAGCTACAGGCAGGAATTTGCCTGGCCCTGCCTTTAGCAAACAGCCAACAGAGATAAGACATGGTGAAATCCCCACGAGCTCAGCTGTGAGAAGCCTCTTCCCAGGTGGGATCTGAGCTACGTTCCAGTTCCCAAGTCCCAGACCTGTGATCCTGGTTTACCAAGCCTGGAGGGCAGGATGGGGAGGAGGCTGGGTGGTGGCATAGATCTATCATGGCAGCATTTTTAGGTCACAGCGTTACAGCCAGGCTCAGGCTGCAGCTCTCTGGTCCAACCCAGCTCCCAACAGGACATATGTCGTAGCTAGAGCAGGTTGCTTGGGGCCACGTCCAGGCAGGTCGTGGTGGTCCCCAAGGATGGACATCCCCCACCACTTTGGGCCTTGTGCTGTCACCTTGCTGTCATCTCCCAAGACAACGTTGTCTTTGTCCCGAGACAATGTCTTTGTCCCAAGACAAGCCAGTGCAATCCACGGCCAAAACCTTGGACAAGAGCAACCAGGCGGATACCTGAGCCCTGTGTCAGCCTGTGGTCTCTGTTTACCAAACCAAACCAAATTTCTCCCATCATTCACTGTTTTTCTCCCAGTCAGGTCTGTAAATATTTATTTCAATCTTCTCGGTAAGACTGGTATGGGAAACTTTTTATTACTGTGCCGATGAATCAACATATTTTGTTCATCTGTTTCCTTTAGTTAAAGCCATGAAATGGAGGTTGCTATCTCAGTAGGTCTTGATAACTCACAATTAGGGAGATATCCAGCAGTACCCCTCATTGGCAGTATCAAAAAAAAAAAAAAAAAGAGCAGGTTAACCTTCTTAATCTCCTCAAGAAATGTGCCATCACCGCCGGCTGAAAAATCCCTCACCTGCAGGTGATGTGTGGCTGTCTGTAGAGTTTTGAGGTTGAGCAGAAGTGGTTTTGCATGAGAAGTCTGCAAAAGAAAATGAGAGTCTGATGTGGAAATGGGTGTCAGAATCCCTCAGCTCAATTATGATAGATTTTGCTCATGACCTTCAGTAAAAACTCATCCTCTTGGTTCAGCACTCTCCCTGCGCAGGGAAGGCTAAGCTGACAAATGCTGCTCACAGAGGTAATATTGCATGGGGTTATGATACGGAGTTGGGAATGTAGGAGCACGTTGGTAGAAATATTCTCCATCTGCAAAAAGGACCACTGACTTGTTTTTCCGTGTTTCTGGGTATTTTTCAGCCCTGCCAGGTTTTGGGTTGGCTTGTTGATTACTGCTCTGATAGCCCAGAGGTATGAGGAAAGGTTAAAAGAAGCGCTTAAAATATACTTAACTGGGGTCCATTCATCTCGTTCCACTTAGTGAGATCTTGGGATATTAAAACAAAGGAAAAGTGGATTTTCTTGCTGACTGAAGTTTTTTGTTTGTCTGCTAGATTTTACTGGACCAAAGGATTACTTGGTCGGAGCAATGTGACTGTTGAATGGCACATCCCTCATGGCACAGAGCCGGGCGTCTACAGGATACGGTACTTCGGGCACTACAAGAAAAAACTGTCCAACACTCACGCTCTCTCCGTTCCATTTGAAGGCACATCTTCAGCATTTGAAATCACAACTCAGTAGGTGATCTCCTTCATTAAAGGAACTGTTTCCTTTGAGTGGTAGATTTGTCACCTGCGATGTCCACAATGCACGCCTGGGAGGTTTTTTTTTGTGGCGTATGTGACTCTGTACGTCATTGCTGTCCCTCGAGCGCGGCTGTTCATCCTTTGCTGTGTGAGCTCGATTTCCTGCAAAGTTTCGACCTTTACCTGCAATTCGTTCTCACTAGTCCAATGTATTCTCATTCCAGCGGCTCCTGCTCCTGGCCAGACCTCGATGCAGTTGATTCTTATTGTAATAAAAGATGTAACTGTTTTTCTTTAGTCATTAAACAAGTGCTTATTGATTGCGAATAGGCTCCCTTGGAGAGAATTAGTGCATATCGGGAGCTAATCCAGACCATAAAATAGTCCATAAAATTAACCCCAGTCCATAAAAGTGGAAAGAGCTGCTGAATTCACAAGGCATCAGAAGAGAAGACTCCTCAATCGTGCTTGAAGTGCAAAGCTGACCTCTTAGGATGCTAAAGGGATAAATAGGGTAGATACTCATAAGAAAGATTTGAATATTATTTCATTTGATCATTCTGGTTTAGGGCAGTTGGAGGGTTCATTCTTTGAGTTAAAAGCCACCACAGACAGGGGGTGGTGGGGCAACAGTGTCATGAAGTGAATTGCGCAGGGTTCTCCATAAATCAGTGGTGTGGGTTTCACGGGTGCCTGATGAGAGCGGCTGTATAAGGTCCTACCTCAGAGGTCTCGAGTAAGGAAAGGAAGGTCAGTCACTTGCAAAATAAAATATTGAAGCAGTGGGCAGTTTTTTTCCTGCTAGACTGTGTTATTCTCTCTCACAAATGTCACTTTTGAGCCGACCAGTGTGCCAGGTGGGCTCAGTGCCGCCCACCACAAGTTGGTTTGTGGCATTTCAAGGGGATGCTGGGCAAGTTTTTGGAAGAGAAGCCCTCTGAAAGCTCTCCAATAACTACAAGTGGCTCAAGAAACTACAGGTGGGCTGGAGGCTACCAAGTACCAAGTCATTTTCTCTGATTTTATGACCTGAAGACATCATGTATCTGTGCCACGGTCCACAGGCAGGATGCTGGGCAAGAAAGATGTTGAGGCTGGCTTTGTGCACCCTTGTTGTCCTTGTGTTAAGCTCCTGCCCAGACCTCTGATCACAGCAAAGGTCAGCAGATGGCATTTTACCTTCTAAATATCACTTTGAGATGCATCAAAAAGGTAAAAAAACATAAGGATGCCTACATGTGCCTGAGGGTGTCGTGGGAGGGCACTGGGATTACACTGGGGGCCATACGCAGGATGAGGATTTTGGGAGGGACCTGTTGGTGAGGGAGAACCTGCAGCTGCTAGCAAAAGGTGACTGATGTCCAGCCAGAGCAGGGTTGGATTTAATGGCAATGACTTTATATTTCAGGTACTTCAGATGGAAACCAGTAAGAATTGAACTTATGAATTAAAACTGTGGGTGAGGCAGCTCTGAATGGACCTCAGCCTGCTTCATTTTAGCATCAGGAAGGACACAAGGTGAGCAGGATCTGGCTGGATGAAGGGCTGCCCAGACGTGATGCCCAAAGCCTGAATCACCTACAGGTAGGTCACCAGAAGGGCTCGTGGTGTGCCTCCAACCCACGTGAGAGATCAATAGAGGGTTTCATCAAAGCACAGAATGAAGATACCATTGAAGAGGCAGAAGGACAGTCCCAAAACCTGTTGGCTGAAAGGGCTTTAGCACAGAAAGATCCCCAGGAAGGTAGAGGATTTTCTCCTGGGGGTTTCAGGAGATGGGTGCACAAAGCCATGACCACCTTGACGCAGTGCTGGTGGCAGGTCCCTCCTGAGGTGCCTCCCACCAGCGCCACTATGGGGTGGCTCCACAGTCCTCAAGTCTCTTCCAGCCTCTTTCAGTGGTAGATCTGGGGACCACAGGGAGAAGAAAATATGCCTTTCAGATCTGGATTTAGGATTCTTGTAGCGTCTTACAGCTAAACAATTGTAAATGTTTAATAAGCTCCAACAATGTGTACCAATTTTGTATGCAATCTATTTAATTCTTCAGAGAACCGTCAGTCAGATAATTTTGCCTCTCTTTAAAATCAGTAGGAGAGAATGAATTATTCATTTTAAACCAGCAGCAATCAGTCTCAGACATCCCCATCCGGAGGAACTCAAAGCAATTGCAATATTGAGTCAGGCAAGAGAGAGCTTTGGAAGAACAACGCTGGGAATCAAATCCCTGAAGATGCTCTTAATGTCCTTTCCTAATCACTCACCCAGCCAGCCCATCCGCCCTGCTCTTGTCAGCAAAATCGCTCCGATGGCAGCGGTGGCATCTGTGGGATACGGGCAGCAGCAGAGGATGCTGCTCCAGCGTCCCGCTGTGCCGTGGGACAGGCGTGGTCAGTGCAGCGATGCGCATGTTCCAAAATGATCCGGAAAGTTTCTTGCAAAGTATTTCCCACTTTCTTCGTGTTTTCATGTGGGACCGTGCATGGTGAAACACATCACGGCCCCTTAAAACAGGGTCAGGTGAAACACAGGGGCTGCTTTCTGGTCTGAAAATGGTGCTGCGTAATGATCCTGGTATACGAATCACTCTCTACTTGCTGTTTTTCTTACACTGTGTAAGCTAGAATAAATCCTGTTTTCCTTAAAGAAATACATTGGGGAAAAGGAAATAGTGGTTCATTTTTTTTTTTTCTTCAGGCAACACTGAGATGTTTTATTTGATTGTTTCAGATAATTTTGTTTGTATTATTGCATTAAACTAAATGCGGATTATTTTTTTTTTTTTTAGTAGTGTGCATACTGAACATGTTTATGCAAGCAAAATTGAATTGCACAGTTAAAATGCTCATGGGTAAAATTTACCCTCTGAAACGTGAGCATATGACCCTAAACAGAGTTTTTAGGAAGTTGGTGGTTCTCATGGGAGAAGAGGTGTTGAGCCAGAATCAGGGTATCTGCAGAGTCCCACCGGTGCCCCACAGCACCGCATAGCAGGCTTATTTATTTGTCACCAGTGGGCACAGGCTTTTTGAAGTTTTGGCGGAGTTTTTCTGGAACCTTTCACAATTTTTTTGCATCTAGAAAATTCAGCAGCTCCGAGCGCTGCAGCGTGAGAAGGGCTGTTGAAAGAAGTCCTTTGTTTTATTTGCTCTTTAGCAGCACTGAGGCTGTCATCTACTGTTGGCGTACCGTGACAAAGAGCCCTTCCCTCCTACCTGCATGCCGTTTCGGGGTGCTGTGGGTGAATCCAGCAGCCACTAGGTGCCAGTGCCGTTTTACATGAGAACAAGCTCGCTGCTGAACAGAGCCAAAGCCTAGAAAAAAAAAATTTTCAGGAATTTGGGCAACTTGCCAGTCGTTAAATATAGCGCTACTCACCACAGTTGCTCTTCGCTCTCTCTGCTGTTCTCCTTCAACGTATAGCCGTTTGTGCCTTGCGTACGTGCTCGGGAGGCGAGCAATACTCCGCTTTTTTTATTTTTTACTTATTTTTATCGTGGGATATAAACTTGAGAAACTTGCATCCGCGGGCTGAGCCGCCTCGCAGAGCTCCTTTGCAAACCTTGACCGTGCCACAACTTTCCTCCTGCACAACGTCTTATCCCTCCTGAATTTACCAACAGTATTTGGAGCTGCAGAAGAGATGTTAAATTAGGATCTGACCTTAGGCGCTGAGGGGAAAGGGGAGAATCCTTCTGCTGTCTCCAGGCTCTGATGCGGGCTTTTAGGAACTGTCTGAGCCTGTGGTTGTCTGGTGCTGTTTGCATGCATCCCACAGAGGAAATTTGTGTGCAACCTATCTACAGGTCCACCAGAAGCTGTCTGCTTTTTAACATCTTCACAACTTGGGGCTGAATATGCACGAGGTGGGTCTGGGGTCCAAGGAACGTCACTCTTCCAGTGCTTCCCTTAACCAGCCACAAACCTGGACACGCACAGTCCCCGTGTCCTGCAGGCAGCTGGAGCCAGGACAAGTCTTTGGACATGGAGAGGAGTTTGAGGTGGCAGGGCATCTCCAGGGAGAGAGCAGCCCCAGCCAAAGCAGCCCCCAAGGAGAGGGGTTGGTGGGTATGGGCTGACCCCCTGGCAGCTAGTGAACAGTGGTGATTTGTGGTCCCTGACTTGTAACGTCACCCTTCAAAGATCTGGTTTTGGGGCTATTGGGGTTTTTTTTTTTCCCCAAAAAAAGGGAAATCCAAGGTAGGTATGTAATGGGGAGATGAGATGGTCTGTGGGAGATTTAGCTGGGCTAGTGGGAAAAGGGAGCCATGCAAGCTGAAAGATAAAGCAGCTCCCCTTGGAAGTCACTGGAGACAGTGTCCCATGGAATTCTAGAGGAGGTTTCAGCGGGACATGGGACATAGTTTCTGGGTGGGATGTTTCAGGGTCTATCCAGCTCCAAAGGTGGAGTTGTGTGATCCTCAGATGTGTTTTATTCTCGCTTTGCACCTCAGATGTGAGGCTGTGTGCTGTAGAGACCTCCAGGAAAGCGCTGGCTGGAAGAAGGGAGAAGGAAAATGCATTTTTTGTACCTCCTGCCCTGCAAGCAGCCAAACTTGTGGCCATCTGCTGATTTTTCGGGGCCATTGATCTTCTCATCACTTTACGGCTCAAACGTGTCAGACTTGTTCGTGGAGGAGGGATATGGTTTTTGGCTTTGTCTTGCTATCCACTGGGAACCCACATGTTTACAAATGGGAAATAATGTTTTTTTAAGTTGGGTTGTGGGTTTGAGATTTCTTGAAAAATCATTCTTGCTCTCCAAAATTGATCAGCCAGCTGCTGCTGAGCAAAAAGGGAATCTCAGTTGTCTGAGAGGGGAAACGTTGAAGCACAAAAGTGAATTCTGCCATTGCTCTGATTTCAAAGAAAATGAAAGCAGGCCATCAGGAAAAGCTAATGAGGTAAAATAATAGAGCTGGCAGAGCTGCTGTTCTTGCTAAAGCCCAGAATACAGCTGACCTCTTTGTAAGTCTGTAGGAACAATGTCAAGCTATTTTGGTGAAGTCTCTTTTGGCTTGGTAGGGGGAGGGCCGTTGGTGGGGTGCTGTGTGCTGGCAGTAGCGAGGTACCAGATCTTGCCCCCATTTCTTGGGCTCAGGATCTCTCTGTAAAGGTGCAAAACCACCCCTTGTTCTGGGCATGGAAGCAGGAATTGCTGTTGCTCGGTCATTTAACTATGATGGTTTTTCCAAGTAGCAGGTCCTCATCTTCTTAAAACGACAAGGGCTGTAGCTGATTTACCTGTCAGCAACCAGGCAACAGGCTCTTCCCAAGGTGGGACCAATCCCTCACAGCCCTAAATCATGTAACGCCCCATCTAACCCCCCTTATTTTTGCGTGTTGTTGTCTTGCTGTTGATGTCGCTCCCCGAGACATCTCCATCACGTAAGGAACAGGGATCAGGTAAGGAACAAAAGCATTACAACTGTAATAAATTTACAACAAAAGTGATTCCGGCAGTGTTGACAGATAAATAAATATTGGCCGAAGAGGTGGTGGGGAAAAAAACCCTAACCCCTTGATGTTTTTTACTTAAAAGTGCAGAAGTATAACGCTGCTGATTTACTGCTGCGTGTGCACGCCAAGCGTCACCAAAGTGCACGTTGAAAACGCTCTCGGCATTGCCGAGCAGCTTGTGACCTCACCTGTCTGACCTCAAATGGATCCCTGCAGAGCAAAGTGTGCTCTTACTTCCCATGCACAGGATAACCCTTTCAGATGAAACTTGGGCTGTAAAAGGACTTGAGGCATGCATGTTGGTTTAAAAAGTTTTAATGATATTTCAAAGTCCAGTTAATGTCCTTGGATTACTCTAGAATTACAGGCTTGCTTCACAGAATTTAATCCCGGTTATAATTTCCTCGTAATGGACAATTGAGATGCCATTTTCACTTCGTTCCGTTTAAACATACATGATTGTCCTCCAGTAAATGGATAGTGTGATTTTTTTTTTCGCTACACTTCACAGTGTTAAAACTCTATACAAATATTGTACTACGCATATAAAAATAAGTGCTTCATGCACACACTTTTTAATACTGCTTCTTGCCCTTTTCTTTGACATCTTCCTGAACTTATATAAATAGCTGAAAAAGCAGACTAAAGTTACCGAACATGGAAAGCGAGAAACACTTTCTGCCAACGGTAGTCTTATAGAGAAAGAGAGAGAGAGATATGTTACTCGTTGGCAATCGAACACGACTTAAAAGACATAGACAGAAGAGAAACTAAAGCCACGATACCTATAACACTCTGGGTTATTTTGCCCTCTGCGAACACGTGTCATTTTCTGCGAAGCCAAGCGTGCCGAACAGCAACCGCAGAGGGCTTGTAATACCTTTAGGATCACCCTAATGAGCTAGTTTATAAATAGAAAGGGTCTAACAGGACCGCAGACTATACAGCTTATGTGTTTTTGTTCCATTCCTAGTGAAACTGAGTCAGCCGAAGCATGAGAATAGAAAACACTCAGCTCCTGGTAGTCAACACCTTGTCACAGACCATCGTGCTTTGTACAGCTTTGGGGTTGCACGGGGGAAGCCTCGCTTGAAACTGCTTGTACGGTGCCACATTACATCATCTAGACCGGATGAAAAATTTGGGGCCAGGTCTTTGGAATCGATGGGCATCGTCAACCCGGTTGTAAATTCTGCCCCCAAAGGGTGGTTTGGTTTTTTTTTTTGGTCCTAGACAGAGCAGAGTCAAGTTGTCTCAGTGTGTGTTACCGTATAGGATATATTATATAGGATTAACATGTCTGCTGTAGTTATCCAGTGCTGGGTTTCTGCTCTGTCTCTAGAGCATCATTACTCCTGCCTCAATCCGATGGCAAAAACAACTGGCTGATGCCCTCCTGCTGCAAACCAAAGGATGCTCTCAGCATCCCCAGAGGGTTCAAACACAGCACCAACGCCAGCACCCTCCAAAACAAGAGGCACCTTTACTGTTGACATGAACCCTCTTCCACTAAATTAATTTTTTGCAAGGATCGCAGCAGTCAGCAGCCTTGCTTTAATGTGTAACGCAGCATTGACAGCCAGGCAGGGCTCTTTCCATCCTGTTAAAATGGTTCCTTGTATATAATTTTATTCCTGTAGAGGTGCCTGTTATTACTGGGCCGTGGCTGTGAGCTCTTGTGCTCTAATTAAGTAGAGAACTGGCCCTAATGAATAGCACTTTTCTGGTCCTTAATAGTCCTAAAAGTTTTCCTATCTTTCACTGAACGTGCCATTCGATGCAAACCGAAAAAAAACCACAAAAACTCACTGGTTTTTGATGGTTTGTGACTTGTAGGTATTGCTGGGAAGCAGCAAAGTAGGAGGGGAAAACTCTGCTGCGTGCTTGCCCCTTGCTTTAAAAATCAAATTAGCGTTGGAGAGCATGCAAACTAGCCTGTTAGGCTGGGCACACGCATTTATGATAAACGTCTGTTTTTTTCTTTGCCTGTGCCAGCGTGAACGTCAAAGCCTTTCCTTTTACCCGCTGCTCTGCCTGGCTGGAGAAATTTTGGGGCGAGGGGAGGAGAACTCCCGATGCACGGAGACACGCCATCCTTCCCCGGTCCCACGCCACAATGTCCACGGGACCAGCTGTTTTCAGCACAGGCTGTGGCTTGTAAACACTCACACAATGGTGTGTATGTATATATACTTATATATATGTGTGTGTATACACACACACCGGAGAACCACTTATTTTCTGGGCTGAGATTTTGCTTTCTAGTGTGAAAAATCTGATTCTGAGCAATTTTATTTTTCTAATTTCTCCTTTCCCCCCCCCCCCCCCAAATATCCTGTTATTAAACTAAAGAACTACAAGAATGAAACTCTGACTAAAAATCTAACTTTAGGCGACAGATTAGTTTAAAATCATGAGGGTGTAAGAATTACCAGACTGAGATTTTTTTTTTTTTTCTTTTTCTCCCCTGCTTGTGCTTGATTTAAGGAAACTCAACATTAAAATGCTCCGTAGCCATCGCTGCGTGCAGCAACCGCGAAGGCAGGGTAGGCTTCGTACGCTGCGTACGTCGCTAAATCTTGTCCCATGGTCACCGCTTGTTTGAGCTGAGTGGCTGTGACGGTCGCGGCTGCGTTAGCAATAGTATATCCTGCAGGGGAAAGGAGGGGTGGGGAAAAAAAAAAAAAAAAGCAGATTAATGAAAAGACATTCAAAACTCACCAGCGCCTGATAGGTTTTGATGGGAAGATTTTGCTGTCGATGGGAATGATGTAGGGAGCAATGAGCTTGTTAATGGGAATAATCAAATTAAATAGGTAATTTCTGGCATGTTTTTCCTCCACGTTAAAGGTAATAAAAAAAAAAAAACAACAATGCATTTCCTCACCTATTATTTGCTAAGCACACTGCTTAAAAATGCCCCTCTCTGTTGAATGTTTTTTCTTTAGGCTTTGGTTATTTCTGGTGCTCTGTGCACGTCCTCCCATGCATGACATGAGGAGAGCAAGAAAATGAAGTAATACAGGGGAAATATGGGCAGGTTTCATGGCGAAAAGATGGCTCTGATACCCTTCGCAGTCAAAATACATGCAGCCACATCAGAGAGGAGGGAAACTCCCTAAATGTAATATCATCAGGGTGAAAATATTTAGTAAACTGGATTTTTTTTTCCCATCAGTTTCTAATGGAAAATGTCGTTCCAACACTTCGAAATTTTCCATGGGAAAATGTTAGCTTTGCTGATTTAAAATGAATCACTGGGAAAACAAACATTGTTTGGGGCTGGTTTGTTTGAAAGCAGGGTATAGCAGCTTGTCGACCAGACCACAATATTTTGCTGTGAAAGAACCAAGAGTTAAGACAAAGCCCAAAATTGGGAAGAGCAGCTGGGGTACCCATTGGCTCCACTGGACCAGGCTTTGCAGTTTCCATCTCCCAGGGTCCAAAATCTCCAACCAACCAGCTGGACAATGGGATCAACTCAAGGTCAGTCAGAGCCGAGGCCCTCTCCATGGGGGGGATAGAGATATTGGGCAACACTGAGAGCACGTTGCCTTGTTGAAGGTGTTGCCTTAGGGGAAAACATGAGAAAAATCGCTATAATTTGAGTATCTTTTTTGCATCAGCAAGGTGAGGTGCAACATTCTGACTAGGACTTGAGAAACTTGTCATTTAAAGCATATCTGCCACCATCATAAGAGAAACGAGCTGCTACCTCGGCATGGCCTGAGCTGAGCTGGGCTTCAGCAAGCCCTGACCAAGGGCCAGTGTGTGTCGCAATCAGAAACTTTAATGTATGTCAATTTGTTGTGTTTCCAAGACAAATAAATAAGGGTGGATGAAAGAAAAAGGAGAGATTATAATTAAGCAGTAAGTGGAGACTGGATTCAATAAAGAGTCCATTTGGTTTCCATGCTGCGGAAGCCTGCACAAACCCAGACAAATTGATTTTTCTGTGGCTTTTGTGGACTCCTGTGGCAGGAAGCCGGATAGATTTTATTTTATTTTTTTTTAAATCCATCCTTGAGACACTCCAAACAACTCAGTAGTACTGACTAATGCATTCCTCGTGTGCAGTTTGGCATGCGTCGCTCCCACTACATCAGAATAACCGTCATGCTGGAGAGCACAGTAGACGTAATTGCCTGCGAGCTGGATTCCTGCTCCCAGCCTGTGTTTTCCATGACTTCCCGAGCTGTTTTGGGCAGTTGCAAGAGCTGTTGAGCTCTGAATTTCCAAACTGGAAAAAAAAAACAAAAACCCCAAAACCCCCTTCCCCATGGGGGTGTGAGAGCTGGGATCAGATCCTAACTTTCACGGTTGCGCCATTTCTTTGGCCGAGGAAATCAAACCTGGTGGTTCAAAAGGAGCTGGGGGTGCTGGGGGAGGATGGATAGGCTGTGAATCAATCAACTGCACATCTTTGCAGTGAGGAAGATCTACTCCATCCTGGCTGGCGTCGGCCAGACCACAGCCAGCAGGTCCAGGGAAGGGGGGGGCTCATCCCAGATGTGGCACTGGGGACACCAGTTCTGGATCCTGCATCCTATCTGGGGCTCCCGGTTGAAGGGAAGCATCCACAACCTGGAAGGAGCGGAGGGGAGGTGCGTACCTGGGATGGGGCCCTGAGCAGTAGGGGGGTCCCTATCCTTGGACACGATCCCCAAGCAACCTGCTGCGCCCGCAGCATCGACCTGCTGGGAGCCGGGTCTGACCGGAGACACCCCCCCCACCCCGGTGCCTCCAGCCTGGGTGGCTCTATGGTATGTATACCATAATCTGGGGAGCCCTGATATAGAGGCAAATTGCTATATAGACAATAAAGATGTCATGCATAAGTAACCTGAGTCAGGGTAGAGGCATGCGGGGGAGCACAGCCAGATCTGTCCTCAAGTGGCCAAAAATGGGTTTATTGCTAACATCCGCAAGGAAGCAGCAGGAAAAATAATATTCCAGGAGACCTTTGCTGTACAGACCTTCCCGTACCTGGAAAAGCTGGCGCTGCAGGAGGCACCTCTGCTCCCTCCGTGGGGATCCCCAGCGTCTGCAGGGTGTATTCTGCCGCGTAGGTTTTGGCTTCGTCGATGTAGGCGCTGAGCTTGGGCGGTGTGAAGGGATGTCTGCGAGTACAGCAAAATGTTAGCTAGCTTGTTGGGGGTTTTGGTTGGGTTTTTTTGTTGTTGTTGGTTTTTTTTTCTCTCTAGATATTTTGATCCGTTCATAGATGGCATCATCCCACATATCAAATGGAAACATTATTTTACTGTGCCGATGCTTTAACAAAAGTACTCTCCTCCTAGCAGTCCGGCGGCTTTGCTGAGTTTGTCGGCCCTGGGTCTTGTTTGGGACACAACATCCTTTCGGAGCATGTCATGCATTTTCAGTCCAAAAGAAAGTCTGCTGCAGTCTGGGTTTTTCTTTAGAATACACAGCAAACATTGTTTTCGGTCAGAAATGTTTAGAATCATATTTGGAGCTGAATTATCAGCATGTTCCTTCGAGCTGCTTTCTTTTTGCCCACAAGAGCTATCATATCCTTTATTTTTACACTGAAAACCACCCTTTTGCCTGATTATTTCTGGCTTTCTGTAATCTTTGCACCACCAGAGAGAGAGCACCAAGCATGGGAGACATCACTATCAGTCTATTTTAGTTTATGGATGCTTTTCTCCCTAATGTATATTTAAAAAAAAAAAAAAAAAGGAAATAGAGACCTGTGCAATTGTGTTTTGAGGAGAGATGCTGGATATAATGGTGTTTTAAAAAAAAAAAGAAATAAAATCCTAAACCCCAGAAAACCTCAAATAGTTACGTACATGGCGGGGTTCTGGCTGGTGAGGGCAGGGATGGTGATTTTGTAAAGGAAGAGCTGTCTTTGGTCTTGGCCGATTGCAGAGTGGAGCTGGTAAACAGGCTGGCCCCAGTTGTTTTTCTGGCAGATTTCTTCTAAGATCTGGAAGGGAGAAAAGGGATTTTTGCTCAGGTTAACTGCTGCGTCGTAACCTTCTCGCTCAGCTCCGGCCCCGGCACTGGGCAGCCTCCTTCCCTCCAAAGGGTTTTCAGGGGTGTCGCGGCAGCTTCCTCAAGGCTTCCAAAAAAATAAAATAAAGGGCAGACAGGATATGTTCACCTTGAAGTGTAAGATTCATCTAAATGTTTTATACTTTAAAAATCATTTAATTCCCAAAGTTAATTATTACCCCGTTAAATCGGACATCTTTGTCCTTTTGCTGATTATTCTGTTTTCAGTGTGTTTTTTTCTTTTAATTCTCCCCAGAAGCTCTATCTATGCAGTTCTATTTAACAGTGCTAAAACACGAGGGTTGCATTCATCCTCACTGCTTCTGTTGCCTCCCTGGCTTAGTGGGTTACAGTGCATGAAAAGTCCAAATAGTCGTCTTTTTTTTTTTTACAAAAAAAAAAAAAAAAAAAGAAAAAGGAAAAAAGGCTGTGTTTCCATCCAATTAATTATACAGGCTTCAATACGCGATTTCTGCTTCTAGTTTGAAAGAGAAATGCTGAATCACGTTGCCCCCAGCCTTAGCACAGCTTATTCCATGGTAATTGGGAATCGCTGTCCAGAAAAGCTCTGGCTTTGTATTTCTTTTTTTTTTTTTTTTTTCCCTTTTTTCTTAACCCACTGATTATGTGCTGTCTCAGATGGATTTGAGCACAGCGTGGTGTTCCTGTGCTTCCCTGCGAGCAGTGCTTGGACCAGTTATGGTTTTTGGTTTTTTTTTTTCCAAGTAGCTCCACCAGACCCGACACTCGGCTGAGAAGATGTTGGGTCTTGGGGCTTTGCGACGTTGGCCGTGCTGCCAGCTGGGTTGAACCAGAGACCCCCAGGTGTCTCCAACCTGTGTCTTTCTGTGGTCTACCTTATTTAAAATTTACACTTAATTTTATTTAAAATTAAAATGTAAAATTTAAATGTCGGTGCTGCTTTTAATTTTGTAATCGTAGCTCCAGCTGAAGTTTTGCACTTCATAGTGTAAATAAAATAGTTCATTACGTTTCTTGACTACAGCAACACTTGTTCCCGGCTGTCCCAACGCCTTTATACGGATGTCGGTTTTATAATGTTACATCAACATTTAAATCCTCAAGAAGGCAGATCTACTTATTAACACCAAACATCCCAGCCAGGCAGCGGGAACGAAACCCATCATTCAAAGATGCCGTTGAAACGGTCTCAGTGCAGCGAATGGGAGAGGCTGACCAAGTCGACAGGTATTAACGAGGCCGTCCTATTAACGAGGCTGCGGTGAAGCAAGCTGTAGCTGCTGAAGACCGGCTGTTGTGAAATAGTAGCAGTGGGGGGATTAGGGAGCTCAGCCGATGGGGAAAACGTGCCCCAAAAAACTGGTGTTGCAGGTTACTGTGCTATTTGAAGTACATGTGGTGGGGGTTCGGCATGCATGGGAAGAGTAAAAAAAATGAATTTCACCTGCCCTAAGGCAGTGCAGCACCACTCAGGCTATTTCACACCTCTTATATGTTGATAAAAGAGAGTAAGGGGACTGTGAAATTTTGCAGTTGGGGGAAAAAAAAAACCCACTTTCAAGTTTTCTGGGAGAGAAAAGAATGTTTTCATAGACTTTGGCATACCGGATGCTGCAGCAATTGAAGTGTCAATAGGCAAATATGTGCTTCAAAATTAAGGGTGAAATTAGTTTCTCCTGTTTCTTTGGATGATGTAAGGGGAAAGGAGTTACTGTAAGAGCTGGACCCTCATAAAACTCAGGGAATTTGCTGTGGGTTTGTTCTCCTCAGCCCTCATCCATCCATCTGGATCCCAGTCCCACACGCACAACCACATCAAAAGCCTCCTCAAGCAACCAGAGCTTCTGCGCTGGGCTGGGCTGCGCAGGCAGTCAACGCCTCTTTTCCCATAAATGATTTTAAAATGTGCATTATTTTTCTATAGATGCACGTTCATTCCTTGGTGAAGCCCCAGGCAACGCATCCTGTTTATCAAACCCATGGCTGGATTTCATCATACACCCATGGGTGTTTACGGAAACTCTCCTCCGAGGGAGAGCGGACACCATTCTCCACTGAGGCAGGTGGGTAGTGCAAGATGCAACTAGTGGTGGTTTTTTTTTTTTAATCTTTCAATGTCTTTTGACATGCAAGAATGGATTTAGTTATCAGTCCCCAGCACAGATTCAAGCAGGGGGCAGGGGCCGTTTTCCCAAAAGCATTTTGGGCAAAGACAACATCTGGACGGGATATTGACTCTTTTTTTTTTGGCGCACGTACCTGAGGAGCAAGTTTAATCCCTTGGGGCTTTAGCGTGACGTGGTTCATCGGCGTGAGCTCCATTCCTGGCAAGAGGTCGTAGAGTTTATCCTCTCCCCTCTTTTCTCCTTTGAGCTGGTATCCACGCCCCAGGCCCGTGTACGCCAGGTAGCCACGACCTCCCAGTCCTCTAACTCCCGCAGCCCCTACAGGTACATTCATGTAAATTTCTAGGAATGTAAGAAGGCATTAAACTGAATCAAATCACCGGAAAAATTACCCTGATTCTCGCTGAAATGGAAAAGTTAGCCCCATTCGCCAGGTTTGGGAAGAAGATGGGCAGGAGCCCCCCCGTAGCTAGTTGCCTGGATAACCCAGGCTCGGCATTGACAACCTTTCTTTTTCGGCTCATGGACTTGGATGGGTGAGATTTTTTGCGGGGAAGCCCTGCTTCTTTCTGACTCAGTTTCCATCTTCTCTGGCCAGTTTTGATTTCGTGAAACCTTTCTAACCAGATTTGTAGTTGAAAGGCAGAGAGGAGACAGCGGGTATCATTTGCTACCAACCAGTGTAATTTCACCTTCTTGAGGAATTCAGAGTTTATACAATCCCTTGCTTATATGATCCAAAATCCTTTTTTTTTTTTTTTTTTTTTTATTTTCCCCCCATTAGTCTTCCATTTTTGTTTGGGGACCCCTACATGGGGGTCAGGGGAGACTGCAAGGCAAGAGAGGGCTGGTGGCTTATCACATCTGCACCTTCTTAATGCAACCTTCATGGGAATGAGTCTCACCTGTGTAGGCAAAAATATGGGTGGCAACAAGGGAAATTCCTGTACCCTTCCTTGGGTAGAACTTGGGTGCAACTATCTCAAAGGAGGTGGTAGTGAGGTGGGTGTTGGTCTCTTCTCCCAAGTAACTAGCGAAAGGACAAGAGGAAATGGCCTCAGGTTGTGCCAGGGGAGGTTCAGATTGGATATTAGGAGACGTTTCTTCACCGAAAGAGTGCTCAGGCATTGGAACAGGCTGCCCAGACAGGAGGTGGAGTCACCATCCCTGGAGGTGTTCAAGAAACGTGTAGATGGGGCACTTAGGGACATGGTTTAGTAGACATGGTGGTGTTGGGTCAATGGTTGGACCTGATGGTCTTAGCGGTCTTTTCCAACCTTAAGACTCTGTGATTCTATAAAGGGGGAAAAATTGGCCGGCATGGTCCTTACCAGCCCCACTGGGGTGCCATGCAGGGTCCCAGCCTGCCGTGGGACCTTGCCACAGGCCTGGGGACACAAACTGAGCACCACAGGCATCATCTTTGGAAGGAAGATCAAATGGGCAATTTTTTTTTTTTTTTCACCCCAGCCCCCAAGCTTACTGCTGCACTTACCGAATGATGCCTGCAAAGATATTTAATAGGGGGGTACCTGAGTGTGGGCATTTGATTTGGTCCCAGATGTGGTGACCTGTGGTCACCCAGGATCAAAGGCAGAACCTCAGCAGCTTTCAGAAAGACTCTGTTTTCATAGACTGCTTATTATTAGGTCAATGATTCCCCCCAAAAAGGAGCCAGTCTCCCAGAACATGCAATTAATGGCTTGCTTGATTTCAGTGCTGGTTCCCCATCCTGCATCAGGGCAATGTGACCTCCCTGGGCTTTGGGTCAGAACACACCAGGACTGGTAAAACTTTCCCTGTGACCTTCAAAGCAAAGAAGAAACACCGCGGAGAGCTGTGCTGGTGGCTGGTTGAGGGAGCTGGCTCTGAAGGGGGAAAAGGAAAATTGTTTTATTTGGTCTTTCCTGCTGGGGCAAAACCAGGAGGATTTGCGGTTTATTTATGCTGGACGTAGGGTGATCTGGAAGCTGTTTCAAACTTGCTTTGGGAAAATGGTTATTTTTTTCGTTCCTTGCTTTTTCTGCTGGAAGATCACTACACTTTTGGGAAGGACAGAGCCTAAAAATTATATTTTCTGTCCCTCTCTGAAAGGGGTCCGGCATCCAGGGCAAAGCCAATGCCCTCAACACCAGTCTAGGGAGCGGCCACACAAGCCCCAGAGGAGTTATTTTGCAAGAGCTGAGTACTGGCGTGACGGGAGTTACCTCGGATGGACGGGGGCCGGATGATGCTCCTGTTGCTGAGCCCCTTGGTGGCAGGGAAGTGGAGGTTGGGGATAGCCGTGTAGGCTTGCGGCGCGTAGAAAACTGGGGCGCCCAGGTAGGCGGTAGCAGGGTCGTACATGTGTCCGAAGGTGTAAGTGTATTCTCCTTGCAGCATGGTACCTCTGCCGCCTGTGCCCCGGGTGTATCTGACGTAGCTGTCTTTGTCGACAGGTTTGGCTAACGTCACCTCGATCGGGGACCCATCCAGCACCTTCACGCCAGGGCGGCAGGGAGAGACCGTGGGAGAAGCACAGGCGTAAGTCTCCAAAGTGCACGGGGATTATCCTGCCTAGGGAGGCAGTTTCCCCATGTGGCTTGCTAATGAGACTGAAAGATGGAGAAAACCACCCAAAAAAGCCAAAATCTCCCTCCCATGGGTGGAAGAAGGCACTGGCTGGGTCACAGCTCAACATGCCTCAACAAGCACACAGCCCTGACCCCTGCCGGGAGAGGGTCCTTAACAGAATTAGCACAGTTGTGAAGCCTTCAAAAGGCTTCGCTTCCCTGCAAAGGAGCACGTCGGTGGGATGATATGTGCTCCTATGGAGAATAGCAGCAGCACTAAAAATAGGAGCAGGGTTAACACCTCTTTGGGAACAGCTCTTGCATTACAGCGCCGTGAATTACATGCAGTGCAAGAAGTACTAAATACAGAAGCCTCCTTGCAAATCCGCATCTGAATTTGGAGCAGATGTTTCGGGTTGACCCTGTTTGTCCTGGTTTGCCATTCACACGCTGCCCTGCGAGTATTTTTGTTGGCAGCTGTGGAACAAGGATGTGAGTGTGAGCCAAGGGAACCCGTAAACCCCTCATTTGCTAGTCCTTGTTTTGGCTTTGCTCTGCCCTTTTTTTTTCTTTTTTTCTGAGAGGTCAGCTACAGTCTGAGCTGGGCAAACATTTAGCGTGTATGCAAGGAGCAAGAAGCCAAAATGAACAGTTTGTGTACATCAGGATTGCTGAAAAATGAATTCAGGATTATAAAAGCAGCCTGCGAAAATAGGGCTAAAACCTTCAGGATGTTTTTGTAGCTCATAAAACAGGCAGCTTTTTTTCAGCTGCATGTAATATGCTGCATATTAGCCCCAGAAATTAGCATTTACAGCAGCTTTACCTTTCCATTCAAGGCTTTCATAGCTTCAACCGCATCTTCTCTTTTATTAAAGTGCACAAAGGCGTAGTCTCTGATTTTCTTTACTCTCTCCACCGCACCTGCAGAAAACATTCGAATATTAGTTGGAAATGGGTGTTAGTTGGAAAATACAGATCTGAAAGAGGAAGAGGACGGTGTCATCTTACCTTTTAGGATGTATATACCATGGGACAATAAATACAAAGGCTGTAGTATTTCAAGAAAAACTAGAAATACTTGGGGTCAGACACCAGTAAGTTTCTCATCACACTGGAATGGTTTTCTCCTGTCTAAAATGCTCTGTTGGATGGTGCCTTTGGTCTTGTCTCTCCCTTCTGTGACAGACCACCAAGACCTGGATGGCTGAGCAGGATGTGCAGCAGCCCAGGACTTGGTGAGCTACAGGTAACATCACTGGCTGGTCACCACCTCCGCGGTTTTGTACCTGCATCGTACAAGTTACTCAGAGGCAGCTTCAGGAAAGCTGATGCTTCTGCCATAAAAGAAGGACACGCTTCTCTTAACCATAGACTCAGGACGTTCAGCAAGAACAAACACCAGGTTCTGCTGGGACAAAGCAGCCCCAAGCGCAGGGACAAACACAGATCTGTGGACAAGGGCTGTCCCTAGGAAGCAGCCTTTCCCTGTGTGAGTGGGGCATCCCTGGGACAGGGCCACAGGTGATGAGGGATCCCCATCCCCAGGGATGCCCCAATTCACCTGGACACAGCCCCGATCAGCCCATCATCAGCTGCAGCATCGGCCCTGCTGGGAGCGGGGTTGGGATGGAGATCACCACTCTGGTGCCTCCAGCCTGAATCTTTCTACACCTCTGTAATTACCCACAAAAATTCAAATGTAAATGGCTTCTTGTTCTTCTCTTCTATGTCCATCCTCTACAGCTTTCCCTTGTTAGCTGCTCTGCTGCCGGTATCTTCTCCGCACTGAGATACTCAGCACTAACATGTTTGTCTCCAAAATAACCACACCGGTCCTATTCCCTGCGGTGACCAGCTTTAGATATCTACCTTTTCTTCTCTAATTGTTCATCTTCCCCGCTTCTGTGCGTTGGGAAGCACATCGTCACCCAGCCCAGCCATGGAGACTATAACACATCCTTGGGGAACACGGGTAAGGGACGCTCAACGACTCTTCCGTTGGCTTCTCACCCTTTAAAGCTGAACAGGTGCGCAGGGAAATGTCACGCCCATGCAAAAAGTGCTTTTACTTAAATAACTGCGGGAGAAAATACATTTCTTTGGAGTTCAGGGGGAGTCATTAGGAGCTCCAGTGGACTAAATGAAGCCTGTCCCAGCCTATAACCTGAGCAGCTTGCATGTCTTCAAAATGACACCAGGAAGGTAAGCAGCACTTTGTGTCCTTCTGGGATCGGAGGGTGATTTTCTAAGCCCGAAGTTATGGGAGTTACATGCTGATGCCTCTTTTACAAGTGAAGGCTTTAACGAACTCTCTGTTTTGAAAATCCCCTTTGTGCGTCCTCGAGAGCGCTCTGTGTTACTGATCCTCACCTGAGCCAAAAACCTTGCCTCTAGGGAGGGAGGACAGGGATATTCAGTGACGCAAGGGATGCATACCTCTATATAAGCCACCAGGCACTGAATTTGGCACAGGTTTAAGGGGTGGTACTTGTACTATATTACAACTTGAGATGTATAAGCAGTGTTCCTGGCAGCGTCTATGGAGCCCGTAGCGATGGGGTAATTGCTCTGTCACGGGGACCTCTGGATCGTAACTCCCCCAGTTAGGATCAGCTTTTATTGGATGGCGGTGTTGAAATGCGGAGCAATGAACAAGGCAGACAACCAAGGGGGGGAGGTGAATCCTTTCAGATCCTTGCTGACTTTTTTGATTGTAATCTCACTATAACTTCAGCTGCATTCGCTCTCCCCAAAGCTCAGGTTTTGCTGATGCGCATTTTTTTGAAAGTGTGGCACAGCTTTTACAAAGGCATCCCCGATTTTACCCGCAAGCCATCCATTAAAAAAGGGCAATTTCCACCATGAGAAGTCAAATTATAAAGTGATGAAAGGACAATTACAGATGATAAAGATCTTCTGTTGTTGTACCAGAAAACCTGTCTTAGGAGCAGAGCAGATGACTGTGACCAAAGTGTCAAAGGGGCATAAATGTGCTTCTGGGAAGTGCAAGCAGTTCAACATTCAGCAGCAAAACTGGAGAAATAAAAGGAGGAAACAGTTGAGAGAGTGGGATGATACATATTTAACTCAGGGGTAAAATGGGATCTCTATCAGCTTGATGATGGCTCAAAGTATCAGCCAGAAACATTGGAAGAGCAGAAAAGACTCATAAAGAAACCTCATGAAGACCTCTGCCTTGCAGCCTGTGGGGGGGAAGTATAAAGCAGAAATGAAAAGTTAGTGAAGGAAAAATGAAGCTCAGTAGTGTATTTTAAGATTTTAACAGAAGGAAGTTAATAGGAACATTGCCAAACATAAGTTACTAATGCCTAATGAACTGTGTGGCTTGGAGACCTACAGAAATGGGTTATTTTTACTTTGTTGTTTTTGGGTGGAATTTCCTAAAGCTGGAGCAACTGAGAAGTAAAATCTCCTTTGAAAGCCAGCAGGATTCTTATTCCCAAAAAACCTACTTGCTTTTTGAAAAATCTCGCCCTAGGTGCTGTAATATATGCCATGAAGGAATACTGTCATATTCTATGTTAAATTATAAGCACTGATTATTCACAAATTTACAAAAGATTGTGATGGGGGGGTTGTATGAAAATTATAGAATTCAGAGTTTAGATATTAGATAAAAAGCATTTGTATTAAATCACTCTATTTCTGTCATCATCCCTTGCCACAGAAGAACGCTGAAATCACCCAGCTGTTTCACCAACTCTCTCTTTTTAAGGAAGACCAAAATGATTCAAAATCGTTTTTATGACACTGGCATCCTCATGCAGCATTTTGGATCTCTTCCAGTTGCCAATTATCCTAAAAAGGTTAGTAGTGTTGTTAGCTGGAAATTAAGCAGCCCTTAATGGGATGACATGATGTGCGTGTTGGGTGGGAGCCTTCAGCCTAATGACAGTTTTTATGGCATTACACACGAACATTTTACAGCGGAAAACCAGTTATTTTTATCTCTTCCTTTGGCATTTTATGAATGAAGAAACATTTCCATTTGCAGTAGCAGTACTTACTTAGGCACTAGTGTGTCAATGGGCTCCTACCTGGTTTGATGTTGTTGAACTCCTTTTCTATGGTCTCTTCAGTGGTTGAGAGCATGAGGTTCCTTACGTAGAGAATTTTTACCGACGACATGGTGTCTTCGTCCACCTCCACTTCTGGTTCTGCCCAGTCAACAGCAATAGGGTGTCCCCACAACTGGATCCTTCCTTTAAATGGATTGGCATGGTCAGTGTCAGACAGGCTTTGGTTCCTTTCACTTCTGCTCAAAGACTGTTTCACGTGCGGTACAAACAGCGGAACAGGCCATTTCTACGAACGGGGCCAAAATAAGCTTTTCTAGCTCAAAGCACGACTGCTTCGTTAACTCGTTTCCAAAAGCAGATGGTTACACTTCAGCATGCTCCCACTAATACCTTAGATGCCTGCAGAAATGCAGCATCCAGAATTAAAGAAGTGAAAATATGGCATAATTCACAAACGTCCTCATTCCCTGGAGTGCTCTCTAAAGAGAAATATTTTAATGAACTTATAAAAATCCCCTTTTGCTGCAAATGTTTCATTCCCTAGATAAATGGAAAGGAATCCAAAAGTCCCAGCTGGATTAAATGAAATAGTAAAAGCAAGGATGTCTCTGTGTGCAACTATTTGAAGTTGTACGGTCCCCATCAGGTGAAGCTGCAGCAGCAGCAGAAAGGAGGGACACAAAAATTAACGAGGTATGAAACAGAGTGTGGGTGTGGAGGAGAAGCATGTGGGCTCTGTTAACACTGGACTGAGCCGCTGAGGGGCAGGGAATTAAAAGAGCAAATAAAGTGGTAGTTAAAAGCGATGTTGTCGCCATGTTATCATGCTGAGGTCCATAACCATTTGCATTGAGTCACCTAATCTGTTAAGTAATTGATTAGTCAATTAGTGATGTTTAATATGTAATGAAAGCTGACTGCCGTGGCCTTGTCTCTAAGCTGTGTGAAACGCAGTGATGAGCAGCAGGAGACCAGGTGGGGCAGAGGTACCTCTACAAAGTGAATGTTTTATAGAATCATAGAATCATTTAGGTTGGAAAAGACCTTGAAGATCATCAAGTCCACCAGCACTGCCAAGCCCACCACTAAACCATGTCCCTGAGCACCACATCTACATGGCTTTTAAATACCTCCAGGGATGGTGACTCCACCACTTCCCTGGGCAGCCTGTTTAGTGTTTGACAACCCTTTGGGTGAAGAAACGTCTCCTGATATCCAATCTGAACCTCCCCTGGCACAACCTGAGGCCATTTCCTCTTGTCCTTTCGCTAGTTACTTGGGAGAAGAGACCAACCCCCACCTGGCTACCACCTCCTGTCAGGTAGTTGCAGAGAGCCATCAGGTCTCCCCTCAGCCTCCTCTTCTCCAGGCTCAACAGCCCCAGATCCCTCAGCCGCTCCTCATCAGACTTGTGCTCCAGACCCTTCACCAGCTTCGTTGCCGCCCTTCTCTGGACACGCTCCAGCAGCTCAATGTCCTTCTTGTACCGAGGGGCCCAAAAGCGAACCCAGCACTCGAGGTGCAGCCTCACCAGAGCCGAGTACAGGGGGACAATCACATCCCTACTCCTGCTGGCCACACCATTCCTGATACAAGCCAGGATGCTGTTGGCCGTCTTGGCCACCTGGCCACACTGCTGGCTCATGTTCAGCCGCCTGTCGAAACACCCCCAGGTCCTTTTCCGCCAGGCACCTTTCCAGCCACTCTGCCCCAAGCCTGGAGCGGTGCCTGGGGTTGCTGTGACCCAACTGCAGGACCCAGCACTGAGCCTTGTTGAACCTCATCCAGCTGGCCTCGGCCCATCGACCCAGCCTCTCCGGACCCCTCTGCAGAGCCTTCCTACCCTCCAGCAGACCGACACTCCTGCCCAGCTTGGTGTCATCTGCAAACTTCCTGAGGGCGCACTCAATCCCCTCGCCCAGATCATTGATAAAGAGATTAAATAAAGATATAAAATATTTCTTCACCTCCTGTTTTCTCCAGACAGCAATGATACCTCTTTCCTGCTCTTTTTCTTCCCTGTCCCTTCTGCACATCTTGCGGGGAGATCATCCTCCCTTTTCTCCTCAAGAGTGGTTGAAATGTGGCCGCTCATTAAGGTCCATTGCCCCAAATTCTGTGGCTGACTTTCTATCTGGCAATTTTAATCAGCCCAGCAGCTAGTTCTTTCGATGTACAGTAGAGACAATTTTCTGTCTTAGTGGTATGTTAAGTGCTAGGTATTCCATCCAAATAATGAAATAAAATTTCTGCCTCTTCTGCAAATGTGCCCCAAAGAGTAAGTGGTTTTTTTTCTGTGTTTGTTCGTTCGTTCTTTCTTTCTTTCTTTCTTCCTTTCTTTCTCTCTGATCTTTATGACATGAAGATTGGGTCCTCCAAGGCTTTATTTATGCTAAAACCTGGAAGAAACCCAGGGACACCTATGCCAGTAGAGGGAAAACGAGAATCCCACAAAACATTTTTGGAGAGATCTAAAAAAAAGGCATCTTATCTTGCATCTCTGCTTGGATAATCCATGGGTTAGATGGGTTACATGGGTTAGAGGGTGAGGATGGAATTTGGAGACCTATTTTTCTATAACAGAAGTGACAAGAAACAAACCAGAGAGGGACCGCTTATTTTTACAGTAAGAAAACAAGGATTTAGATGACTTTTGTGGTGTTTCACAGAAAGGTCGCTGCTAATGGCAGCCAGCTGAAATGAAAGGCCGTGTGCCCCTTTCTTAATTGCCATTTTTCTGTTCAATAGTGGAAATAATGACCTAGTTGACTTGCAGCAAGGAGCTAAGCTTGGTGCCAGCACTAGCTTCTTGCTAAAACCCAGTTTTCCTCCACCTTCTTGTTTAACCAGGAGACAGGACAACATTTTCATAAAAAGCATCTTCCTTTTTGGGCGTTTCTATCTTTTCTACAAAGCTCCCTCAAAGAGCAGCGAGGTTCAGAGTAAAGGAAGCATTTTGATAATGATATTCAATCTCACATTCATCCAATGCATCAGCTGGAGATACATTCAATTCTGGCTTGAAACCTTTTTCAATTTCCTCCCGTATGTTTGTAACATCAGAAGGCTCTGGCTCCTGCTCAGGCCTTCGAAATTCCCCAAACTGTTTACCGAGACGTCCCTAAATTGGAAATCAGTAGCACATTGCACATGTCTGTTCAGGGCTACGTGCTCGTTCCCATCTGTCTTGCTGTCTTTGCTCAGGATTTCAAGTGCTTTGCTCCCTCAAGGCTGCCGTCGGCAGCTGTGGCTGCGCCCGCTCCTTCCTTCCTTCTCGATATAGAAACCATGAAAAAGTTGTGCTGAAGCACAGACTGACTGATTTTTTTCCCCCCGCAACCAGAGAGATGCTAAACAGATGCAGAAAATGCAGAATAAAAGGAAAAAACAGTCAGTGTGAGATATCCCACAATAGATAAGTCTACTCGGCGATCAAAATCATTCTCATATTTTTTACAATAAGAAAAGAAAGGATTTCAATGACTTGTGATGTTTCATAGGCTATCATACAGAAAGAGTGAAAGAAGACTGGTGGGTGAGGAACAAGTCTCAAAACAGAAGGTTTACTGGATTCTTTCACCGGCAAGCGAGCTGGGTTTGACAAAGCAGTGCAAGAGCTGCCAAGCATAAGAAAGCATGAGAAAATTGGTGAAATGAACTCAATGTTCAGTGACTCCTTCATCTAACACCTGACAAACCTCTCTGCTTCACAACAGTCTTTGAATGTCCCCAGCACCAAATTACATAGACTTATTCTTTATATTGTTTAAATCCTAAAGCGATTCCTTCTTTGAAGCTTTCTTCCCACATGGAAAATATCCATTTTCAGGAACATCCTCAGTACATTCTTAAGGCTGAATATCTTTTTGGATGCTTTCCTGAGTGATTCACTCTGAAAGGCCATAAATGAGGCTATATTTTATATATAACCCAAGATAACCACAGGATAACACATATCCTCCAACAGAGCTGTGTGGATGGATACAGCTAAATCCATCTAGCCGTATTTTTAATAAATTCAAGCACCTAAATGAAAAGCATAGATAATGAGCATGGTGCTACATCAGGATCTATAGTGAATCACCCGCCCTGCACCCCAGAGCCAGGATGACTCCATCAGCCAGCCATGGTGTACTGGGGTCCCTCCTTGCCTTGAGCATCTCTAGCAGCTGAGAGGTGTTGGAACACCAGGCAGTGTTTGCTTCCTTGGGTACGTGGGTCCTCTGGAGACTTCGGTCTCACTGCACCGCAACACATAGATACATAGGTGACCGCTGAGATGACACCATCCCTACCACCATCACCACCTGTACTAACCTGGGAGCAATTTTCTCCTGGCCATTGCTGCTGCCCGATGGCTTTCATATTCCACAAAAGCAAAACCCCGGTTTTTGGTTTTATCAGCCGCGCTAGGGTAGACAATGACATCCACGACTCCGTCTGTGACTTTCTTCATCTCTGCTAAAATTTCCTCCCTCTTCTTCGTTTTGGGGATCCCTCCCACAAACAGGCGGCAGTTGTCCACGCTGGCACAGACTCCGAGGAGACGCCCATTCCTGTGTATAAACAACATTGTTGGTTTGTTGGGAGTCAGGATCAGCTCTCAAAGAGAGGAAAAGATTAAAATACCCCCCCCCGCTCTTGTCCCAAAACACAAAGTCAAACACAAGGCCTCTCGCTCCTGTGGCATGTATTGCTTGGGACATTCACGTAGTCTTAGTCAACGCAAGAGCTAACGTGAAGGTTGCCATTTTGGTGAATTTGACATCCAAGTAAGGCAGCGCAATTGAAAGGAAGGATCTGAGATCACAGCAAAACCAAAGCCAAATTTTGCCTTTGCTTCCTGGGTTTCTCCCTTTTGCTATTATTTGCAAAAAACAGCTGCTACCAGACACGGTCACAGCAGTGACTTTTGTGTTGCCACCAGTATACGCCAGGATTTGTTGTGTCCACCAGTGACTTGTAGCTTCCCAGTCACCATTGGACCTCATGGCTGAGGTTTTGGGGAAACAAAATCCCTTGTCATGGGGAGACATCGTTTGAGGGCTTACTGAAGCCAACTGTTTCACAGATCCCAAAGTAAAAATTTCCTTACACACACTTTGCTCACCTCTTCGTGGTCCAAGCACCTCTTGCAGGTCTTGAGAAGTTAAAAACTTCTTTAGCGGGGTCTTTGGAACAAGGGAAGTAAGCAGAGGAGGTGGAGGTAGACAAAGTCTGATCTTTAAAACCCTCCAGCCTCTGATACAAACCATGTGTCCCTTGTGACCTGCTCATCCTTGGGGTTGCTAATAAAGCAATTCACAACTCTTCTTTTCTTTTTATTTTAAGTGAAAGCCATAAAATTGCCAGAATGGTTTATCTCTAAATGCTTCTAAGCAAAGGCGTCTACTCATCCCACTTTGAACGGGGGAAAAAAAACGTTAAATGTGGTTGAAATCAAAACAAAACATCTTGATGGGCCCATATGTTGTTGATTTCTGGGTGTTTTGTTCCCAATTTTTAGTCACAAACATGAGGGCTTTTTCTGTTCCTATCTATTAGGAAATGTCACTGGTTTGCCCATTGGTTTCCATCCTATTTCACCATTTTTTGCAATCGCTCTGTCTCCCAGAACATATCTGCAGTATAGCTCACGAGAGAGACTGTGGATAGAAATAAATCAACAAAAAACAGCCCAGAGGGGAACATGAAATAAACAGCAACAGTTAGGCAAAAATGAATTTGATCCAAAGCAAAATATTTTTTTCCAATGTTCTGGTAGATTTTTCTTTTGGTAAGGAAGAAATTTCCTGCAAAAGATTTTGGCTCTGATGAGTCCTTTGTTCTATGACTGCAGGGCGAGATAAGAAGTGATTTCCTCTTAAAGCTTAGGTCTCTAAACAACCTTCCTCCAGGCTGCAGGGAAAAATACACCTTGCATAAAAAAATAGATTACTATACATGCTTTAAAGTTGACGTGAAGGTGTTTGCCACGCTTACCTGATTTCATAATTATTGAGTTGCTTTATTGCGTTCTTCGCCTCCTGTTTATTCGAGAAGGTCACAAAGGCATAGCCCCTGTTGTTGCCATTAAAGTCCATCATCATCCTCATTTCGTAGATTTTGCCAATCTGCAAATAGAAAGAAAAAGGGTTGTCAGTGAGATGGGGGATGTTTAAGCAAGACCGGGTGCTTCCTTGACTATATCACGTCAGAGCTCCACCAGTGGTCTGGGCCAAACCATTTCCCGTTCAGCCTTGACATGCAGCTTTGATCATCACTAACCTCTGCAATACAACTACCCGCCATAAAGTCTTACTTTTTCACACAGTGGTATAAGTTCATCTTCAAAGAGGTCTCGGGGAAGTTTCCCAATAAAGATCTCGCACCCCCTCTCTGGCGGAGGGCCATCCCAGCCGGGTGGTGGGCCTCCGTATTTCCTCTGCCCATTTTCCTGCCATGGAGAAAAATAAAAGAGTGGTTTAGATAGAGATTTTAAATGTGGATGTAATCAACCCCTTCCCAGGGAATGACGCTTTAGGCACGCTCTGTTACCAGTGGGCTGGAGGCAGATGCCCTCCTTCTCTCCAAGGAGCAACTCTTCATCAGAGAGAACGTAGTGTGCATTGGCTGCCTCACTGCCATGTCTGTACTGAAAGGCTTTGGCGTCCCAGTTAGTACGCTGGTGATGTACTGGAAAATGGTCTGGTTTGTACCTAGCTGAGTTTTGCTAAGGGACAGGCATGACTGCATGCTCTGCAACTCGCTTGCTACTTCAGATGTCCAAGATGGACACAGTCAAATACCTCCTTGGAAAATGTAGGTCTTTTTCTTTTTTTTTTTCTTTTTTTTTTCTTTTTTTTTTTCTTTTCTTTTTTTTTTTTTTCTATTTTTGGCTCCCTGATCATTTCTGTAGTTATTTCTCACTCTGGGATTATTCCACGCAAGTGAATGCCTGTACGGCTGACTTAAGAGGAAGGCCAAAAGCCTGTAAGCAAACAGGGATCCTTGCAGGAAAATAAGAATATACCACAAGCTCTTTCAGTTTTCCTGAGCCTACAACAGGTCCTGAATTATCCATGCTCATTCCTGTTTTGCAAATGTTTTCAGCTTAATGATGGAGTCATGGGGACATTTGAATTTATGAATGAATTCTTATAGCAAATCTAACAGGAAGACCATGATGTTTCAGGCTATTTTTCTTCCCCCAGTTTGGCTGAACGGAGCACGTCGCCGGTGTGGGATTTTTCCATCTCTTGAGACATTTATTAGGTGAAGTCAAAAAGCGATGGCTGTACTTTGTGTCGTTGCGGTCATCTGCGATCTTCACTGGCGTGCCAGCTGGGAGAAGTTGATCACCTGGAGGAATGCTCAGCTCATCGATAATGGTCTGAAAATGGCCAGAGGAGTCTTACTGTCCCACTTTAAGCCAAGCGAGAGACAATCAAACAGTTAATTTTTTTCACTTTGACAACGTATGTGGGAGCTGGTGTGTGAGGAGGTGCAGCAAGATATAAAGCCTTCTCTCAGTCTGCAGTGGCTTCCTTTGTGGCATGAAGGCAGCATCTCAACAATCTCATCTTGGCAAAGTGTCTGGAGGGAAGGAGGACTTTATTGTCCCCTTCACAAAGAGGAGTGACCCTGGCATGCATTGAGGAAGAAGGTGTTTGGCTGCAGGGATAGATAGGTTGGAAGAAAAGCCCAAAGAGACATGGAAAAGGAAATTAGGCGAAAAAAAATTATAAAGTTGTAAGCTTGGAATGGAAAAGGTAGGGAGAAAGAAGATGTTGAGGGGGGTGAAAGGCTGGGGGTTGAAATCTGTGGTTTAGGAATGAGCTATAGCCAGATGTGACAGCATGAAAACTGAAGACCAGGATAAAGCAAGCGACAGTAAACGTAAGACATAGAGAAGTTATGTATCTTCTGGGCCAGGTACAGCAGAAAGCCTCCTCAAGGGCAACGAACCCGGCTGCTGGCCTGGTTCTGGGATGCACTCAGGATTGAGGGCTACAGGAAAAAGCTTTTTCCCAGGAGTCTCAGTTTTTGTTTTGGGCTGTTGTGCCCTCTAGTGCTACACAAAGCAAGGCAAAGTTCAAGGCAGCCACCTGCCTAAAATTCACAGTTTTCAGTCACTTCTTCCAGGATGCAAGGTCAGTCATATCAGTGCCCAATGCTTTCGAGAGATTAGCTTGTTTTGGTTGTGCTAACTGAGAAAGACTTCTTCAGATGGCTTTTGAAGGACATGCCCAGTCTCCACCTGCTCTAATCTGAGGAGGCTTTGCACTTGGAGACCTTGAGGACTAAACTGGGAGCTAACCTTTGGTGTCCGGGCAGGTGAGGCACCTGCCTCACATGCACTTGTATGTGTGCAAGGATCTGTACAAAAGGCAGATCTGGTGGTGATGCGTTGGACTTCCTATGGCCAAGTCCGGACCTATGCTCTTCTGAAACTTTGCCTAGCGGGCTTTCTTTGCTACACTACCACTGCACCCACGGCTTGGAGACAGCAATCCCAACCTTTCCCAACATCTAGCGGTGCTCAGGGTTTTTCTCCCACCCTCATCATAATTTGGCATCAGGCAAAGAATCCCTGGAGGAATAAGATCCTGCTTCATAAAGACAGCATCTATTACGCGTAGTTACGTGCAGCACATACGTTAGAGGAAAAACAGAGAGAAGAAGAATGAGCAAAGAGCGCTTCGCGTGTAGAGATTAGCTGCTCAAGCCCCCAGTGCAACACATCACTTCAGGATGAAGCCAGACACTGAGCACAAAAGGACGTGACTGAGTTCCTACCTGGATCAAATTATATCCCGTTCGCTGAATTAATGCACGGAGGGCGGCTTCTTTCTGTGTGCCGGTCAATCCATCCCCGGATTTGTGATTTGATTCCATTGTGAGTGATTATCAGCAAAAAATCAGGTTAATTAGGGGTGCTCACTGCAATCAAATTTAAGATAAATTAAATAAATTAATATGGCTAGGAGGAGAAAGTCCACCCTCCTGAGAAAGTTAACAGGATCATTCTTCCTAAATCAGTCATTTTGAGATAAAAACAAAATACCACAAACCGTGGAAAAAACCAAAACCAACCCCCCTGACACGTTGCATGAAAATAAACAGCATTGAAACCCATAGTCAGATTTTTAGGCAGTACTCCAGCGAGACGCAGAGGGATACAGTAACATGCGGGCGCACGTGTCTTAGGAGGGCAACACAGGTAAGATGCCTAATCCCGCGCTGACTACACGGCGGCGAGCGCTTCGTGCCGTTGCATCCACTGACGCTGGGAAGGGAACCTCGTGCAAGCCGTGTCTGGCGCTTTGTAAGACACATGAGCCATAGGTCCAGATTTGACCTATTTTTAATCATCAAGAACATGGGAGAACTTCAGATCTGTATCTAGGTTCACAGTTGGACAACCTTGGGTTCAGGTGTTTTGGTTCAAAGCTGTAGTTTTAGGTCACATCTAATTTAATTTTTTTTATTATTATTATTTTAAAGTTTTGGATTTGGGCTGAAAATACCGTAAAGCTGCAATCTGAATCTGAATGGGAAGGGAAATCTGGAGGATCCAAGGTGGGGACACAGACAGGTGGAAGGAGGATGGATTGCTGCGGTTGCACCCTGAGTTAATGCTAATTTTGGGGAGAAGACCCTAAACAATCCCCCTGCGCAGCAGATCTCTCGGTGCACATAACACGAACATCACGCACAAAGAAACGCAGGTAAAGAAGTGCAACGTATCTGACTCTGGCGGATTTTCTGAGCATGCCACAATGCTGGGGAAATAACAGAAATTTTTTTTTTTCCAATAACACCAAAATATTTTATTAGCACATGCCGCTTTTGGGGGTTCATTGAGGGAAGAACTAAGGTTTGAGGTTGGCCACTTTGCCTTCGGGCGTTACTTGTTCTGTGCTCCTATATGTTCATATCCTGGACAACTTCAGCATGTGCTTAAATTTAAACAGATGGATTATTCTCAGTGCTGAAAATGGGGCATGATCCCAGGTCTTCGCAGCGTCTCAGCCTTCTGTCACTCAGGTTCTGCCACACTGAGCTCCGGAGACCATGCCTTAAATATTTGGAAATAGAGACATATCCGTAATGCCAGATTTAGGAGCATTTTTTGCTGAGGTTTGTGAGACCCTTCTGATTTTTTTTTTTTTTTGTGTGTGTGTCATGCCCCTAGGTTGTTCAGTGTTTTAATTACTACCCAATGTGCAGGGGCTGGGACATGGACTGTGCAATGCAACAGCTTGCTCTAATTGCAAAACGAGTGTTTTCTGCAGCAAACAGAGCCCGGTTATTGTTTTGTTTTGTACGTGCTGAGGGCAGCAGCAAAACCCCGTTGATGCTTGTGGTTTCTGTGCCTGTCGACTCCTCCGGGGCTGGGGTTCGTCACGGCACAGGGCAGGATTAGCACACTGCTGTGCAAAAACGAGTCGGACACTTTTCCCAGGCTGCTTAAGAAGGAAAAAGCGGTCGCTCAAAAAAAATCCAATTAAAATCCAAACTGGTTTTGCATCCTCACGTGCCTTATAGAGGAAAGCTCCGGCATACTGCAAATTTGGCGCCTTATATTTTGCTTTTGCTGTATCCTGGTTTCATCAGGGGTTTGAGGGATGAAATTGCATCACTTGGATCAGTGCAAATTTGCAGGGTGCTCTGTGAGCCTCTGTCAGCCCTTTTACCCGGGCTCAAGCCCATCCTCATGTACCCGAAGGCCGTCACAGAGCTGGGCGTGGAAAGGGACGGCTGTGCTATGCAGATATCTCTAATATTCACCACCCCAGATTTCATCTTTTTTTTCTTTTTTTTTTTTTCTCTTCTCTATCGAATACACTGGCGCTGCAGTGACCCACTTCCCGACAGGGCGGCTGCCCGGGTGTCGGAGCGAGAGCGTCTCCTCTCCGTGCCGGGAAAGCAGCTGGACTGCAGCCAGGCGAACCTCGGCAGGTTTCCATAGCGGCTGCGGTTTCCAGTCTGTCCCCAGCCACGACCTAGATAGATGAGCAGTGTAAGAGCCTGGGGTTCTTTTCTCTGCCTCCCCCGCCCCAGATTGCATTATTTCACCCTGCACTTCCCTATGGGCTGGGTGTCTCGGTGGCTGGTGCTTTGAATGCATTTGCACGCAGAGCCTTAAATGCAAAAAATTTCCTAAAATCTCCATACCTCTCCTCCGGGGAGGAGTAATTTGCAGTAACATCTCACTCCAGGTGATGGTTTCACGCAGAGCAGCGAGCAGAAGCGGTGGGGTGGGGGGATGGATGGGAATAGAGCATCCTCCCAGCTGATGCATTTGCAGCAGGAGCAATATCCCTCTTTGGCTTCTGCCTTATTAGATAAAACCAGGCGAGCTCTTCTGGGCCTTTCTCGTAAGGCATCCTGCAAATTTTTTTAGGCTCTAGACCAGCACGTCTAGACATTGGCATACTCCAGGATATGCTCACGCAATCTGCTAGGAATAAGGAAGCAAGAGTGTTCAAGGTTGAGCAAGGTATTAATCACAGCCACCGTGAAAACCAGTGTTGGAGACTTCCACGCATTTCATGAAAAGTGCCAGACGAATCGGTCGATGTGCTCTCAGGGCGTGTGTTAACGATGGTCTGGCCTTCATCCGTGCCCGGTGCTTCCACACGCTGCGACCTTTGAAGAAAGCCCAGCTGATCGCAAGGAAACAGCCCTTCTCTGTGCAAGCAGTGGGGGGATCGCCATCGCCGGGGATGTTCTGACTCGCCTGGACCACAGTCCCCAGCGACCTGCTGCAGCTGCGGTCCCCGCTCCCGATTCGGGAGGAGCATCGGAGGCCAGGGCTGGACGATGCTGCATGCTCAGGGTTTGAACACCCACGTGGACAACCCAACGCGCCACCCAGATCCGGTTTTGTAGTGCCACTCTCAGAAATTAGGTCCTTCCTACTAATTGCCAGCCCAAAGTCTTTCACGGCTAATTTATAAGCCTTGCTGCTAAAGAGCTTTCTTCCATCAGTTGGGTTTCCGTGGGACAGAGACAGAAATCATACCTCTATTTTTTAAGAGTTATAAATCCCACCACAACAAATCCCAAGCATGGTAAATCTGGCTTTCCAGCCTCCAATTTTCCAAGTACGTCTTCTCCCACCCCTTCCCTCCTACCTCCCTTGGCCTGAGGACATCTAACCACCTTTTTGCACAGGACACTCTCCCACCCCCACCACCCTGGGGTCTGTACCCACCAATGCATCCCGACTATTTCCAGGACACAAATCACGCTGGGATGTTTTACTTCTGAAACCGGTGGGATTTCAGCCCTTTCCCCTTTTCCCAGGTGTCAGCTTCAGTCCTTGCAGCGATGCCGGCATGCTGGGCTATGTTTTTTTATCATTAAGGGTGAGGGAGGAGAGCTGCTGTCATGGGACCTGGGAAAACATGATTACTTTCTCTCCTTCTTTGTTCCCTGGGCCATTAATCAATTAGCAAATCCACCCTCACAGGGGGTACCCCCCCCCCCCCGCCTTCCATGGCTGCTGTTGGAAAGTGTGAGTGACTGCAGCAAATTAAGGCAGTATTTTTAGTACAATTTAAAAAACAAACAAACAAACAAAAAAACCCCAACCAAAACACCAACAACCACACTTAACAGAAACAATTGGTTTGGAATTCAATCATTTTCAGGGGTTTGACCCCTAGATGGTTTGCTGTTAATAATGACCATTATGCTAAAAAGAAAAGAAAAAAAAAAAAAAAAAGGAAGGGGGGAGGTTGCATTTTCTTCAGATGTTTATACTGAAATTAGGACCTTCAGAGGTGCAAACTGTCCAGGTGTGTTTCCTATTTCATGAGTTTTTAACAATCCTACCAAGTTATCATGGCCACAGAAGCAAGAACCCTGTGCCATTAGAAAAGGCAGGTACTGCTTTTATCTTAAATCAGAGCATCGCTTCGTTTGATTTTCCTCTCTCCATTGAATGGTCTCATTTATTTTAGGTTTCCCTTAAAGCTCTGAAATGCCAAGGCAAGAAAAGGTACTTTTATGCCTAGCAAACCCCAAATCGACAAGAAACAAACTTATTATAACACTGCTGCAGCTCTCTGTGACTTGCCTTGCCAGCTACTGCAGGCAGATCCTATGGCTTCGCTCCAGCCAGCCAGGAGCAAGATGAATCCAGAAGCTTTTACCCCAAAACCATGGATTTTACTTCGCTTTTGGGTTATTTGCTTGGAAATCCCCATTCAAGTGATGTCTCCCATACCGGGATTTTTGTTGAGATGAGGAAAGGAGGTATTTGCGGCCGGACCCTGCTCTCCCCCCCCGCACTGCTTTTGCACCCTGAGCCTGCCCCTTCGCAGCCCTTTCGGGGAAACCTGGTTACTGTTTTCCATGAATGAGATAACGAAACCGTGTTTATCCTGCGCGGATCAATACGCCTTCGTGTTTGAATGTGTTGAGCCACTTGGACACATTTAATGAAGGCCGTTTTGCACCGGTACCCACCCCCCCCCCAGGTGCAACCGCTCCTCGTGAAGAATAACAGCCTTTGAAAACGCTGGATAAGTGTGTTCAATCTTCACCCTTAATAATCCAAATAGGTAGTTACTGGAGAAACTATTTTCCTTCAGGTTATCAGCTTGCTTTTCAAGGTTTTGGGGTTTATTTCCTCTCTCCAGGCTCCAAGCAATACGTATTCATATATATGTATATATATATATCACAAAGCATTCTTCATATTCTTCCTAAAAACAGACACTTGAAGGTTGACGAGCTGCCACCAGCTCTTTGCTGGGGTGAGGCGCGGTGCAGGACCGAGTCTGATTGAGCAACATGTCCCTTTGCTTTCCGGGGCGTAGGGTATTTTTCCAGCTCAGGTGGTTCAAACGGAAAGCGGGAGCGCATAGGTGTTTGCAGGAAAGCGGGGTAAATTGGGAGTAATGGAAAAGCGCTGCATGCTTTGCAGCACGTGAGCCTTGGGAAAATATTTCACGTATAAACCGGGAAATATTTTGCTCAGCCTCTTTTGCTTGAGAAGCGGCTTCTCTCCTTTGAAATACCTCTCTTCTCGCACCCGGCTTTTGCAGCTGTGTTACCAAACGCACACAACATGCCCCAAAAAGCCATTTCTGAGGATGAAGGGAGCCTGATGCTGAGCCCAGCCTCCTTCCCCCCGCCGTTTTATTTGCAGCATCAGGTGCCGGATGCTTTGAAGCCAACCTCCCTCCAGCGCCTGCTCCTCCCCAAGCCTCCTATTTTGCCAAGGGAAAATAGCTTAAGAGAAGCATTATGTGTTGGGCAGAAAGCCTGCTAGTTTGATGACATTAGGGAAAATTGAGATTTTTTTTTAGGAGCGGCAATCGCCCTTGATACAGAGACTGATCTTTTGCAAAGAGAAGGAGGAATAAGAAGTCGGCTGGAAAGATCTCTAATGATTAGCCCTAGAAAGTTGGGCTTTAACAAATCGAGACTGAATTCTCGCAGGGAAAATCCCTCCTCCCCCTCCCACCTTGTCTGGCTCTGCTTTTCGAGCAACCGCCGGTGATCAGCAGGGGAAAAGCGGTAAAGAAAAGCTCCTTGCTGCCGCTGGCAGGCAGAAATTACGGCGAGGCCCCCAAGGAGCCCTCATCTCCCCACCTTGCTCATCAAAATATCAAGGCGAGCGGCGTGGGGCTGTGCCAACGGGGGGACTGAGCTGCGCAGTGAAGGGGGGGTCCCGGCACCCCCGGTCCAGCCCCACCGGTGTCGAGCAGCGCCCAAAGCGTGAGTTTGACGGTGGGACACCATCGGAGGAAGGGGGAAGGTGCGCGATGGAGCTGCTCCTTCCCCACCCCCGCCAGAAGCCCCGTCTCGTGGGGGACCCGCTCCCCGTGCCCCAGACCTGAGCGGCCGCGTACCTGAGCAATTTTGGAGATCGCCGCCCGGGGAAAAGGTCTCCTTGATTATGGAGAGTTTGCGACGTGTCACTCCGGTTATTCCCTAATCATCATATCAAACTCCAAAGGTTCAGCAGCCCCGGGGCTGGTTTACAGTCCCCATGGGTTAAACGTTAACCCGCTCTATCTCCCGGCTCCCTGCAGGCCTTTGACCAGATAGCTGGGTCACCGCGGCTCCACAGCACCTACCCAGGCCCATTTTCTTCGTAAATAAATGCAAAGGACTCGAGTCAGGTTGAGGTTTAAGGGCCGGCCCCGCGCTACCATTTTGACGCCGGTCCGTTCATTCGGCGCCGATCCCAGCTGATCCGTCCCCGTTGCCGCTGGGATGCTGGGAGAAGGGACACAGCCTGGTGCTGGCCTCAACAGGAGGTTTTTGGCTGGTTGGAGGGACATGGCAGAAGTGATAAATCCCTCTCGCTGGTGGCCTAAATGCACGTAGCCTGCGAACTGCGGGTTTGCAGGAATTGCTATGAAAACATCGTCCGAGCAAAGACTAAATACACTTGCAGTGACAAAAGCCAATGCAGGTTTTGGGGAGGGTTTGTTGCACATAGAAAAGGCTGCAAATAAATTCAGCGGCCACGAATCTCCATGATGGGTGGCTTCCAGGCGCGGCAACCTCTGAGCACCCAGATATTGCGTTTCTCAGGGTATTGTGCTGCATCTGCTGGTGCAACAGCTGAATCAAATGTTTGCTTCCGCTAAAATCCTTCTGGACCCCCACCAGTAAAGAAATGGGTACCGTGGTGGTTTGGTAGAGTAATTTCTTATAGGACACACAATTTTAGCATCCCAGCATAGGGATCCATCCCTGCAATTGCGTCCTGCTGTGGGTATCTCTCACCTCGATGCTGGACCACGACCACGCTACAGCCCTTGGTTTCACCAGTCCCACAGCCGACCCCCCCCCCGCCCCGAGCAGCCTACGCCGATGCCGTACTACATTTAAGGCAGCCTCGGGCTCCGTTTCAAGGCGCGTTAAATGAAGCGTTTTACGATTAGGTGTTGCTGACGCTTCAGGTTTGGAAAAGTGCCATAGTGGTGTTTGCTCAGCTTTAAAAGCATTAGGTATTCCTGTGAGGTGGGTAGATAACGGGGGCCTCGCTCCCTCAATGTCAGCAGCGTCCTGCTCCTCGCTCGGCACAACCGCTGTCTCACCCAGGCACTGCTGCGTTCGCCCGTCTCTTGGCCCAAAAATTTCCCGAGGAAACATCCGCCCGCCGGTATCCACCTTTCTGCTGAATTCAGGGGTTCAAATGCAGATTTTTGGAGCATGTTTTAAAAAAAACCACAAACCAGCAAAAAAACCCCCAGTGATGACCACCTACCACTGAGCACCCAGAGAGGGTTTGGGGTCTGTTGCTTCTCCTGACTGTCTGGGCAGAGCTTGGGAGTGACCGGCAGATGTAATTTCATATTTTTTCCCTATCAAAGGGATTTTTCTGTCTTTAGCATTCCATCCTGTCTCGTCTGTCACAAGGAATTGGTAAGATTTAATCATCACTGACATCAGGTTTCAGACTCAACGCCCGCATGCCATTGAGCATCTCAGACACACCAGGGAAATTATTTGAAGTAATTCAGTGATCAAATAAAGGCCACTGCCCTGAAATTGTGACAATGGGAGGAGCAAATCAGCTCCAGAAAATTAAGTGTCATGCATCTTCAGGTGACCATCCCTAAAAAGGAGTGATGAAAAAGTCTCTCGGGAGGGAAAAAGAGCAATGTGAGATGTTACCTGAGCGCAGAAGTGATGGAGGAGTCTGATGATACGTGAGCAAGACCAGAAAGTCTTGCTGGGCAGGAAAAGCCATCTGCTTGTTAGACCAAATGCAGGTGGCCAGTGGGGTCAGCTGTGTAAATAGAAGAGTGTGGGATAGAAAGCCAGTCGCCAAGCCCCGTTTTGGGGTAGGTACTGGCTGTGCTTCCACCGGCTAGACACACAGGCATCGGGGAAGCATGATGACACGTATGGGCATGGGAGACCCACAGAAAGCCATTCAGAGGCCGAAACAGTTGGGATTTTAGCATAGTTTTTTGAAGGCTGATTGAATGTTGCGCAGGAACAGCAGCTGCGATGCTATTCTTTTCTGACTTCCTCTCTCAGGTTTTGCTCAGAAGAGGAAAAATGATCAAAAAAGGAGCTGTGATCTGCGTTTATGTCTCCTTGAAAGCCTCTTGAGAGGCGTAGTCGAGAAGCCCCAAGAGCAGTAAGACATAACTGCTTCCTTTTCCATAACCATGCCTGTTTGAGGGTATCCCTCAGCTTGCCAGGTGGGATTAGGCAACAGCACTTCCAGCTCAAGAAAAATGATACTTGACCTGACATCGGCCCTTTGTGTTAATTACTTACCGCCACAAAACCCCTGAGCTGGGCCTGATCCTCCAGCTTCCCCTGGAAGCGCTGCAAGAAATTTCCTGGGCTGCCCAGCGAGGGGTTGATGGCAAATCTCCATCTGTGACAAGTCCTGCGGCTGGGGATCAGCAGCTGTCCATTAGCATAGAAATGAAGCCATTAAAATCATCTTTGATTTCAGGAGGAGCAGGGTGCCCTGAGCAGGACCTCTTGGGGGGGTGTGTGTGTGTGGGGTGTGTTGCTTCTTGGTCAGGTTTTGAAGTAGGAAAGATTTTAATTTAGCGTTGGGCTTTCCACGAGCATTGCTGGGGAGGATGAGGTGGGAACGCAGGAGGACATGGTTTTGGAAACCACCAATGCTAGGGACATTGTCCACGTTCATTAGAAACGGCTTGACATGCTACCGTGGGCAGATGTTCCTAGGCTCCTGTCCTAGTTTCAGCTGAGAGAGAGTTAATTTTCTTCACAGTAGCTAGTTCAGGGCTATGTTTGGGATTTGTGCTGGAAGCAGTGTTGATAACACAGAGATGTTTTTGTTATACGGACCTGTTGTTGTTGTTGTTGAGCAGTGCTTACACAGAGCCAAGGCCTTTGCTGCTTCTCGCGCTGCCCTGCCAGCGGGATGGCTGGGGGTGCACAAGGAGTTGGGAGGGGACACAGCCGGGACAGCTGACACCAATGACCAAAGGGATATTCCATACCGTATGACGTCATGCTCGGTTTATAAGGGGCTTGGGGAAGAGGAAGGGGCGGGGGGCGGCAGCGTTCGGAGTGATGGTGTTTGTCTTCCCCAGTCACCGTTATGTGTGATGGAGCCCTGCTCTCCTGGAGATGGCTGAACACCTGCCTGCCATGGGAAGTGGGGAATGAATGCCTTGTCTCGCTTTGCTTGTATGTGTGGCTTTTGCTTTACCTATTAAACTGTCTTTATCTCAACCCATGAGTTTTCTCACTTTCACTCTTCCGATTCTCTCCCCCATCCCGACGGGCGGGCACGAGCGAGCGGCTGCGTGGTGCTCACTGCCAGCTGGGGTAAAACCATGAGAGCTCCATGTTGCCCCAAAGTCACAGGAGTTTCAGCAGGTCACCTGGCTTGGGCAGCTTACAGAGTGCACAAAGAGACTTTGCAAGAAGGGTAGGCACAGCTTAAAAAGCATAAAGCAGGTATTTACTGGCTAATCCATGTGCTGATCAGCTGAGACTTGGGAGCTTCAAAACCAGGCAGTAAGGTGTTCACCACCCAGCTGGACACTTGAGGAGAGTTTGCTGGCTGGTCATCGGCCAGGCAGGAAGGTTCATCTCCTGGCCACTCATCAGCTGTGTGGGGAGGGTTCTCCTCCATCACGTCTGGGAAGGGGACCTCATTGATGTTTCCAGTGCCCTGATTGTCCCCTTAGCTTTCTGTATTGGAGATTTTTCCTCTGAATCCTTGAGCTGGGAGTGGGTCCACCTCAGCCACATCCCCTCTTTTACCTTCCTTAGCTCTTGTGACTCTCCCTGACAGTTTTCTCAGGTGTTTTAACCAAGGCTATGCAGCTGGGCTGGCTCTGCAAGAGGCTCTGGAGCCCATGGAGCTGGGCCCGTAGGAGCTGAGCTACAGGTGAGACCAAGCATGTCCGCACTGGAGACCCAGCTGCAGGAGATTTGGGACAACTGGCTGTCAAGCCTGAGAAGATAAAGGGCTGCACCCAGCCTAAGGATCACACCAGCTTTAACATGGAGAGAGAGTCTTGTATGGGATGTCTGCTGGGAAGGAAAGCAGAGGGTCTCCCAGGGTAAGAGGTGATGAGGAGGTTTTTGTGGGGAGGGTGGAGAGCTGTGGCTAGAGATATGCTTTCCAAAAGGCTGATCTGGCTTGGGGTGGTGGGGGAGCCTGGGGCAGGAGCCTCGGTGCATCTGGAGGTGTGGGATGGTGCTGGAGGCTGCTCGGTCAGTCCTTCTTCCCAGAGCCTGGGGGTGTTTTTTGCTTAACCTGGTAAGTTGTGTGAAGACACTTGCCGGGGACAAGGCTTTAAGCAGCATCAGACCTCAGCTTAGCTTTTGCTGTGCGGGGACACGGGCATGCAGCGGCTGTGTGCTGTGTCACTGGTGTGCCCTCTGCAGGGGGGTGGTCTGTGGGAGAGGGAGGAAGAAATGGGCTCCTGCTGAAAGGACTTGGAATTTTCCCAAGCGGGCTATGGATTCAGTAGGTCACATATATGTTATTAGGGATGGTTATGTACGTCTGTGTGCGCTAAGAGCAGTGAGTTACAGACTGTGTGAAACACCATTACAACTCATTATAGCTATATAAACATTGTTATGCTCCCTTTCCCCAGAATAAATCTGCATACTGTAATGCTATTGTGGTCTAGAACTATAAACAATTCAATTTAAGGCTTAATGGTTTCAAAAAACAATCTTGTGTTTCAGCAGCCTGCAGCATACCCTGTTAGAGAATTGCTTCCAGGCTGCAAAGGAATTTGTATCGGAGCAAATAGTCTGTGTGTATGTATATTTATATGTACGTACATTAGCTGCCTGGTCCCAATTCCCAAACTGACATCAGGTGAAAAACAAACTCTTTCAAAATTGGCATGAATGGGGTTTCTGCATCCCCATCCCTCAGGCTGGGGAGTCTGTCCCTTCTCATTGCTGCTTCTCCCTTGCTGTGGCTGAGACATTTCGGGTTCGATCATGCCGCAGAGAAGCGGCAGCGAGTTGCCACCAGCACGTGTCGTGCCCGGAGGGTGTCAGATCACACCGCTGCCAAAGAAAATAGAATAAATTATAAAAGTTTTGTGTATCTGTGGTCATGAGTGCTCCTTTGATTTACAGTATTTTGATAGGAGCTGTGTTTGTGTAAAGCTAATGTTTGGATATCGATCAAATATTGACACTACGCCAGTTCATAAATGTTCTCCCATTCCTCCACTTACAAGCGTGGTGTCTCGTAGCGCGGAGCGTGACCCTGCTGCGATGACGGCTTCTGCAGTCTGGTGGGTGTTCTGCAAGGGGAAAAGTGTCCGTAACAGCTCCGTATTTCCATCCCTGCGCCCTGGTGTAGCGCCAGCATGAATAACCGTAATGCAGAAGCTGAGTCCTGTAGGTGAGCGCGGGTAACTGCGTAACATCAAGCAGACAAAACGTGCTCGTTCCTAATTTGTCTGGTCAATATTGGTTTCTAAAATTTGTGTCAAAAAGTAATTGCAAAAAAAGTGATTTAAAACAGGGGCTGGTAGCAACATTGGTTATGAAAATGGTTTTGTCTCCTTGTTATTAGAAGGGTGATTTAATTCTGTACCTGCTGGTGTGTCTTTCCCTTTGGCAAATAATTCTTCAGAAGATGACATTAAACCCAAATGTTAATTGAAGTTAATTGAAAGTTGCATTCAGCTATTTTTAGTTATACTGAAAATTTCCCAACCTGCTTCCTGACTTCTTCCCCTCACCCCTCTCTGATCATGCATTTTCTTGATACTCATAGAGTACGATCTCTACTCGCTCTTGGAAAAAGATGGGTTTATCATGAACCTAATAACACCATGTACTTTAGAAGTAAGTAATAAAAAGTAATGACTTTTTTCGTAAAACAAACTCCCTCTTAAGTACAAGGACATGAAGGCAAACTTTAAAGTCATAGGTTTTAAGGCTTATGTAATGTAGGTTAAAAAACCAAAATCCTTTCTGCAAAATGTTATGGATAAGTTGTCTTTCATGCAATAATAAAGAAGGTGGCTAGTTCATCATTCTCAATGGTTGTAGTTGTCGTGAAATGGAAGAAAATTATATTTATTTGAAAAGAAAACTTCTGAATACTGGCTTCACGGGCAAAATAAGAGCTGTGACAATGAAGATCTGGGTGAATATTTCCGTACCATGGGAGCATAAGTATAGTTAAAACCTGGCTTGCACTTTTTTGGTTATTTTTCCCCAATCTTCCTGGAGTAAGCTGACATTAGAATTATTTGATGTGGAAATGGCTTTTTCCAAGCTTTGACTTCCCAACCAACTCTTACTTCACCTTTAAGTATGTTCTGAAGTAATAGGATGTTCTAATAGTAATGGTTTACATTAAATGCAAATGAAAAGTAATAATTGGGTTTACTGTATAAATCACTGGTAGTAAGTAATCTAATGCTGCTGGGACTTGTTAGAATAATACACTTAAACTCTCTCCTGACTGAAACCAAAGCTCACAAAACAGATAATTAAACTCAAAAGCCAGATGAGGTTATTTTGCAGCACCTTTTTGTGGCTTACGTGCATGCAGTAGAAAAGGTTTGTCTTGGTTTTTTTGTTTGTTTTGTTCCAGGACAAATAAGAAGTGACATGGAAAAGACAGGGCTTGCACAGTTATTTGTCTATTTGTTTTGGAAGGACACCCTGCACGAGGCTGCGTGAACTCGATGTGCTGCAGCCTGCTTGGGTACCGGCAGCACAGAACCTACTTTTGGTAGAGGAGAGAGAGGGGGTTTTGCAGATCTAGAGAGATCCTGAAGCATTGGTAGGAATAAGCTGCTCAACAGCACGTGGACCTCAGTGCTCAGGCTCTAATGCAGGTCAGCATCCCACAGCTTCCGCGGGGGCTCGCCTTCAGACGAAGGCTCAAACAAGGGGAAACCACCCAAGCGGCACAACGCAGCTTGAAATGGCCATCGCCAGATGTTGCGAAGCAGGATGAAGAAATGTTTGTTGGTGTGTCCAGGGGAGGAGAATGGAAAGCATAAATTTATCCATGTGGCTATAAACCCTACGAAGGAAAAAGACATTTCTTGGGGCAAATAATATGCCACCAGATGAGTTTTTATTGTGTTTGGAGCAAGAGATTTGTCATTAAGTACTGCAGCTATCTCCTGGTCCTCCCGTGAGTCTCTGTGCTGGAGGACATCCCCTTCAGGCATGAAGCGGTGGGAATTAGCTGGGAGCTGTGGAGTTGGCAATATTAACATCAATCCAAAATGCTTCCTGCTATGGAAAAGCTGGTGGTGAAAGGGAAGTCTCCCCATGATTGGGTGCGGGTGGTCAATGCCACTGTTCCAGTTTTTTTGAGGGGGCAAATAGCAAACTCTGCAGTTGGGAAAGGAGGTAGGAAAAGTGGTATTGATCTTGGGATATAGGGGAATTGATAAGAGAAATGGTAACAATTTGCATAAATATTAGGCAAGTCTAAGTAGGAAAGATGGGGGGAATGAGGCTTGGAGGCATTTTATATTTATTTGTTATATATTAATATAACTTAAAAAACAAAACCAAGATGACATTGGTGGACCTAGGAGACTTTTCTGCTGGGAGACCAGGGAGGAAAACAAGATTTATTTTTTTAGTAGTAGGTTAGTACTTGTAAGCCAGACCTAACCACTAAGCTGAGACTTTTGCCTCTTTTGAGCTTTGGCCACCTAGGGAGGCAAGAGCAAATATTATGGGATGCTGTTTTCTTCCATGTGGCTTTTGCTTTTTTCCAGTTGTGTTTTTCTTCAAAGACCATTTCATAACTTCTGTGTCAGCCCAGTGAATGCAGGCATGCGGAATATTTCCCATTTCACTCTTAAATTGGTAGTCATGTTTCCATGACTCATGGTACCTTTCTAATATGTCGTAATTTTCTTCTGAAAAGCGTTTCTGTAGCACATTGAGTTAAGGCGTGCTTTATTATGTAGTGGTGCTGCAGAAAAGCACCAGGAACATCCTGATATCATTAAAGCATCCAGTAGAGAAGCCTGTAAAACAGGTACAGAACTGTTAACAGTGATTCAGGAATTAAATCATGACTGTGATTGGCTTCAGTGTCCTGACTTGGGCTTTGTAAGTCCCTGGTGTATTAATTCATTGAGAAACAGAAGGAAAGTGCCCTTTCAGCACTTTCTTGGCTCAGATTGTGGAGGGAGGGGAAGAACAAACAGTGGGAAGCATCATTTAACCTCACAGCATGTTGAGCAGCTATTTCTCTGCAAAAGGGGCAAAATTATTTGCTTGGGTACGTATTTGATAATGCCCATCAAGCGAGGGGTGAACCTAATCCAGACACCAGGGTAAATGCCAGTCTGTTAATTAGCCTGTGGGATAGCAAAGCAAGTGAGAAATGGGGCAATTGAGTTTTCCTTGCACTGACGTTGCTGCGGTGCTGCTGGCTTGCATTTTTGCAAGTACCCGAGACCATTCTTTTAGTCTTACTTTTCCTCTCTGTGGCTAACCTGAAAAGTTGCATCTGGTGCACAAAAAAAACCAACCCCAAACAACCCAGCATGTGAAACTGCATGTTAATTCATATTTGGCAAATTTCTTCTGGGGTTTCTGCAGTGTAGTTGTGGGACAGAGGAGATGTTCCTCCTCACACGAAGAGCCTCTTGCCACCTCTTCTTCTGTCACTGACTTTCCTTGTAGTAGGAAAAAAAAATTGAGGTTAATTCTGCTGTTGGTCAGGCAGCGGTGCCATGGCGTAGGTCAGGACTGTGTGGTCCGTCCCTTGCCAACAGCCTGTACTGAATCCCCTTAGGGATGGGAGAGGGGGGAAAAGGGTATTGGAAGAACCATGAAATGGAGTAAAAGAAGTTCCTGCAGCTGAAAGGGTATGAGAAACAACAAGTGGGTGCTGAGTAGTACTGGGAAAGGAAAGCATGGAGCTGCCAACGGTTGATCAACCCCTCAGGCTCTGAGCTACAGGAAAAATTACTCTCCTATACAAATAGGAGAGATACCAATATCTGCAGTGTTTTATAAGAACTACTCTGACCCCTTTGCCCCAGTAAATGTGGACAGTTAGATACCGACCTCTCATCCAGAGCCTTAAAGTGCTGAGAGCTAGTGCTGCCCAAGAAATAGTTTAAATATTTCTAAATCTTGTTGTTGTTTGGGTTTTTTCCATTCCCCTCCCCAATGTCTTGTCAGGTGGTCTGTTTTCTGGTGCCTTGGTTTTGATCTTGGGTGGTCTCGAGACTGAAAGCGTAGGGTCCTCTTGGCAGAGGCTGTGTTGGGTAGGAGACCTCGTTGCAGCCCGGGTCAGATGTGGGAAGGCCTGTTTCTTCTTCAGGAGGTTACAAAAAGTAGTTCAGTTTCAAATCAAGAGGCTTGGCCCCTCCGCGTGGTCCAAATGTGAACTTCCCTGAGGGTTTGGGTTTGGATCCCACCAGCAAAATTGTGGCGTTATTGTTCAGCGGGGTTGCCAAGCTGTCCCTGAGTTCAGGTGGGTGGCGGGGATGGTCCTCCGTGTCAGGCCAAATCTGAACAAAACAGGGTCTGTGATGCAAGGTAGTGGTGTTTATTTTTGGATGTGTGACTACTAACCACTAACAGAGTAAATATTTAATATAATAGAATGGAAAAATAGGCTGATCTGAGTAGTTTAAGCAGGCCTGTGTCACTTCAACATAGGTGTAAGGGGTATCTTCTTGTTCTTTGAAGCATTAACTTTATTTTATTTTTTAAATGAATCTGGGACCCTGTTAGCTTTTGGGGTGTTGCAGTTTGCCATTTAAAATGAACTCCACCAGCTGACAGCCTGCCAGTACCCTCCTCAAAGCTGCTGTGCATGATGAAGTATGGGAAATATATTCATTTTGAAGTGGTGTTTTTAAACAAACCCTTTTCAGCTGTGGCCAAGGTTAAACCTTCCAATGTTTCCATGCCTAGAGAAATGGTGTTTCTTTAAAATAAAGACTGACAACACTGCTTCAGAGTCCATTCCTACCATTTTGTCGAAGCTGTGACCAAGAAACAGGGATTGAGGTGAGCTCTGCTTTAAGTTCACTGTAAATATATACATAAAAAATTTATTATTACGAGCTGTGATTGCAAGTGGGACAAAGTTGTGGGGATTTAAGAAGTGTTTTGGGGTTTGAGTTTTTCATATAGGTGTCTAAGCCTGGTGAATGTGGTAAGGTCTAATGTGTAGTTCTGAATCCATACCCCCCAAAATGTACTTGTTAATGGGTAGCTTGGCTCCTCCCTAGCAGAAAGTGCCTCTTCAGCTCTGTTTTTTCATGTAATACCTCTGGCCCTGACAACTATTTCTCTCCTGGAGATACATGCTGGATGGTCATGTGTGCAGGAGCATCCATGTGGAGTAAGAGGGTGGAGGGATGCAGGGAGGAGCTCCGCCATAGGTGGTGTTGGAGACCCCTTCTCCTTTTTGCAATGGTTTTGGGTGATGCGGGCTCCTTGCTCCACCGTGGCACTTGCCGTCACTTCAGATTCCTGCAGTGGAGGGGATGGTGCAGGAGCCCAGGGTAGGTATGTGGTCTTGCTGGAAAACCTAAAATAAATATAAAAATGAAATCCATCTTAAAGCTTTTTCCTGGCTGCTCTCGTGAGCAGAGACGCCACTCTGGACTCAAGAAATGGCCCCCCCTCCAGTTTTGACGTTTCTTTGAGAAAGTTTCAGCTTTGGCAATTTGTCATTTTTTTTCAATGGAAAAGTGGCTTATCAGGCAGCACCAGGCTAGCTTTCTGCTGGAGCTGTCGTAAAAGAGATGTCCACCCTTCCTGGCAAACCTTACTATCAATGTTTACGTAATGTACTGTTTTCCCCCCCTTGAAAGCAGCCAAACTTGTCAAAAACTTTTCACAGTTGGAAATTGCTGAAGTCTTTCTAGTTCTTAGTTTAAAAAAATTAGAATTTTAAGATAATACTTAGCCCTGGGTATTGATTAGAAATGGCATGTTCCAGATATTTTAATTACTAATTTGTATATCTATGGAAAAAAATGTTCAGATACAATGCAACTGAGCAAGGTACGTATAAATTAGAATTGTAAACAAATACATTCCCTGGGACCATAAATTTTTGGCAGTTTACAAAAAAAAGTGAGGTTTAAGTGGGAATACATTCAGCTGCTCTAGAAAGCAATCAAAACATCCCTGATATTTTGGGATGGGGCATCACTGCCTTGCCCTGAACGGAACAGAGCTCTCCTTATGTTGAAGTCAACAAGGTTTCAGAGTTGAGAGGTGATAACTTCCAAAGGGACCTCTGGAGGTGACAAGAGCCAACTGCTGCTCAGAGCAAACTCAAGGTTTTGCCCCATTCATGGCCTGCATGAGTCAATTCTGTTGCAAAAGAGTCATAAATGGATCAAAGCAGAATGTTTGTAGGCCGTTTGGTTTCTCCTCTAACCTTGCCAGAGATTTCCTGCTGCTGAAGCATCGGGTCTTTGAGGGTGCTGTGTTTCCTGGGGAGGATGGTTGGTACCATGTTGCCCATGGGATTGCTCAAATAACTTTCTAAACAGATTGTGGGTGGAAATATAAAATGCGTGTGGTGATGCTTTGGTCAACAGCAAATTCTTTTAATCTGGAAATATCAATGGTAATTGATGCATAGTCATACAAATGAGTATTACCTTGAAGTTGAGAAATACATATTTGTAAGAGATATTTTGGAGAAGAAACTTTTTTCTATGAAACACAAGAAAAATAAAAAGGGCTGTGAGAATAAGAATTTCTTCTTCTAGGAAAAGAGGAGGGGTAGGCCAAGACTTCAAATCCCCACAATATTCTAATACATGTTAACAGTTGGACTTGACGATCTTAAAGGTCTTTTCCAACCAAAATGATTCTATGACGTAGGGAATAGCAAAATGTTCTGTCCCTGGTAGATGGGGAAAATAAGTATTTGGCTGTTTTATCTCAGTCTCTCTGCTGTAGATTACACAATTTCTCCTGCATAGATAATTAAGTGTTGGGGTGGGTTGCTGAAAGCAGTTATGGAGTGTTGGTCACTGCCATGACATCAGACAAGGTGATCCAGGGATAAATGGTTCCTAGCTTCCACTGAGGTGGTGAGTGGGGCCATGGGGCTCAGCCTCTGAGCCCCTGCAAGGAGAAGGGTACCTGGACCACCTTTCTGAATCTCTGGGCTCTGCTGAGGCTCTTCACAAACAGGCGGAGCGAAACCTGGCCTTTCATGAGGTTGGGAAGCCCTGGAGATCACTTCTGGAGGTGCTTTCTGGACCTGCACTTTGATTTCCAATAGAGTTACCAAAAAGCTGGCTAATCTAAATAGACCTGGACTAGCCCATAAATTGTTAGACCCTTTCTGGATCAGCAACCAAAAAAGTTTGCTCTAATTCCGCATAACTTCCAGCACATCTCTGCTTCAAAGCAGTCACCAAACAGGGTCTCGAGCAAGGGGTCATAGACATGAGTGCTACAATAAGCAGGATAACTTTTAAATGAAGTTGAAGGTATGGTTTGGGGCCAGCTCCACTGATTTCACCCCAAAGCGTGCTAGGATTTGCTGCTGCTCTGGGTGACGCATATAGGTTTTTATAGGGTGTTAGCACGGAGCCAAGGCAGCAGGCTAGCCGCTCTTCTGCTTTACTCATCATCAAAAGAATTCAGCTCGCTTCCACTTGCAAAACCTTGCCCTCGAGGACAGAGCTGGGTGGAAAACTTTGCTTTCTGGTTCAGCCAGCAAACAAAAAATGTGTACTTCTGGTCAACTGGAATAATTGTGTATGTGTTTGGGGTTTTTTTTCCCCTTCCCTTGTGGAATGGAGAAACTTGAAATTCCTTTTGGGTTGACTCAACTGATGGGACTGTTTCAAGATAAAACACTGCATTTTTTTTAAAAATACCTTTTTGAAAAAGGGTTAATTTTAGTCAATGCTGGATGATTACATTTTTCTTCTCCTTATTTTTTCCTCCTTGTCAAGAAGGTGGTCTTCATGGCACGTTGTGGTGGCCTAATTTAATTTTTAACGGAATGTTTCTGCATGTCAAGCAGGAAACCTTACTGAGGTTTTTTTGAAGGGGGTGAAACCTGATTTCTGACAAATCAATGTCATCTCCAAAGACTTTACTGTGCTGTAACTGCACCATCACCAGTCCAGGAAGAACCACAGGCTGACTTGTGGATTTGGAAGGAGACCATCAACTCCAAGCTGAAAATGGCCCTGAAGTTGGAGCTCAAGTGCCATGGCTTCATTTTTGTCACACTCTCCAAATCAGTCAGGGTTGCTTTCATTGGGTTTTTATCTTGTTAACATCACCGTCACCTCTGGTGGGTGACAAATGTCACAAAAGTTGCTGTGAAGGGGCAGATATCTTCTGCTTGTGTTCCTTGTGATGGACAGATGGCCTTGACCTCAATTTCTGCTCTGTAATTAAATTCACCTCCATTTTCCTACAGACTAGCCTCTGGGCAGTATGAATTTGCTTGTTCTTGCTGGCAGTAACAGGCAGGGGTGGCTCCACACTTTCTGTCCACGAGAGCTGAAGTTTTTCTATCTGTTGTTTACCGATAACCTTCCTACAGACCGTAATCCTTGTAACTACCCCACAATTACTGAAGCCTTCTAGAGAAAGATGCTGGTACAAAAAAACCTCTAACAGAATATTCAAACCCCAATGCTATTAAAGCTATATTTAACGCAGTTGTGGGAACAGATTTCAATATGTTTATTCATCTAGTAATTATAAAATCATGGGGAAGGGTAGGATCTTACTTTTTCATAGCATATGTGACAACTTTTGAAGACCTTTTCACTGTAAATGAAGTATGGCATGTATGTTTGTTTTAACCTTAGATCAGTCTAATGTGTCTAAAAGTTAGTATTTTTTTTAAGAAGTGCCAATCTTGTAAGAACTTAGTGGAGTCCCTGGGATGTGGCTCCTTGCAAGTCCTTGGAAACTGTTGATTTTCTGGGGTGCAGCATTGCCATAGATTAGACATCTTTTTTTTTACTAGATTTTTTTTCCTTCTGGGCACTTTAAGCTTTGCAGAGCTAACCCCCCTTGCAAAGGGCATGTGTTTCCCTTTGGGCCTGGCTCTCCATTCCTCTTGTTTAACAAATCCTTTTTCTTTTTTTATTACCTTTTTCTGGAATCAACAAGTAATTATATTCCAGAAACAGCATAGATTTTTTTAACTCATTGAGTTTATACAGGGTGAAATTTTTATGCTGTTGAATTTGAAGTATATATACAAAGACAGAGCACAGAAAACAAATGTGTTTATCTTGAAATTGTAGAAGATTCTCTGGGTTTCTAAAAGTGGTCTTGCAGGAATATCCTAAATAATAAAATGGTAAAAAATATTTGAGGTATTCAGTAACCCTACCTGTTATTTATCAGTGTTGAAACTCTGTTTCAGTTCTCATCCATGACTTGAAGAGCTGGGACTAGGTTGGATCCTCTCAGGTCTTATGGAGAAGCAACCAGACTTCAATTGAGGGGAGGGGGGGAAAGTCATTATGTACGCTGCGATTTGACAGACTTCTTGTCTGAATTCAGCAATTTGTGTATCTCTCTTGTTCCCTAAGCTCCTTGAGGTTTTTTAGGTTTTGCTGGGACAGAGATAGAAGGCATGCTCAATGTCCTACTGCTGGATGGGGGTGGACAAGCTGGTGTAGATAGTGGGAGGATGTGAACCTGCCTGGAAAGAGTGAAGCTTTGTGATGTTTCTTGTTTGCAAGGAAGCCAAGAAGGCAGGAAAGCTCCTGAGGAGGACATAGGGGGTTTTATTTTTAGTTTGATGGTTTGGAGGTGTCTTTGGATTAAATACTCCAAGCCAAAGCTGAGAGAAGACAGTGAGAAGGTCACTGCTTAAACATGGAAGAAGTAGTAAAAATTTGCCAAATGGAAGGACTAGGTGAGAACAGTTCAGCCTATTTTCTCCACCAAAATTTGCAATTCCCTTCCCAGAGTGAATCTGGGAAAAACGGGC